>NC_041392.1:361547097-361614703 GCF_002162155.2 Triticum dicoccoides
AAAAAAAAATTCCAGAGTGTGCTTTTCCCTTGTTTACGTGCCGCGCCGTGATTTTGTTAGTGTTCTAGGCTCGCGTCTCTAGCACAGTCTAGCCTAGGACCAGCACAGTACCGTCCTTGAGCGTTTATTCAACTTTGCATCTCTGAATTGATTATTGCTGACCCTTTTTGCTACCATATTATAAGCCTTCCCAGCTCCACATACATCTACGTTGTGCGTTTGACTCTCCCTGGTAATCGCTCTATCCAAGCTTTGAGAGTTTTTGACTACAACGGTTGCCGATCACCGCCTGCTGTTGGGTAAGAACTGGTAAGAATTTGAGATTTGCTTGACGGATTTGTGACACCCACCACCACCACTTGTTCGTAGTCTGTAGGATCATATTCTTGTGTGTTTCTATTGCTGCTAACCATGCTAGGATCACAAGCCGACGAGATTGACTGGGAGAATTTATCGAACAAGGAGCTTCATGATAAGTTTCAGCAAATGATGACTGAACAGGTGCAAGATGTGCTGAACAATTTTGAAGAGGCCATGGAGAAGATCACTGGCTTTGAGAAGACGTTCGAAACAAAGCTCGATAACAAGTTTAATGAATTGCTCGCGCGTCTTCCACCACCACCACCCGCTGCAGCTAACGCACCTCTCCAACAACAACAACAACAACGACTACCTCCACGTCGCGAAGCAGACCTCCGCCGAGCAAGCCGTGTTCCTCTTGCGTTTGGCCAAACTATTGGTGCTGCTGTTGATACTTCTGTGGCTCCTGCTGCTGATGCGGAGGAGGATGATTATGTGGGAGACTATGAGGATGAGGTTGATCAAAATCAACACTACGTGCAGCCACCTGTACCACCACCAGCAGGTCGACCTCAGGTATATATTCGTAATGGTAGGCCTGCACCACCACCTCAGGTACGAGATGATGTCCATATTCCTAAACTGAAATTGAATATTCCACCATTTGAGGGTAGATATGTTCCTGATATATATCTTACTTGGGAGTTAGAAACTGAACAACGATTTACATGTTTACAATATCCTGAGGAGAGACGAGTTGCTGCTGCTGTTTGTGCTTTCACTAGTTTTGCATGTGTATGGTGGTCTGAACATTGTAGATTGTATCCTATTCCAACTACTTGGGCTGCTTTGAAAACTGCTATGCGTACGCGTTGGCTTCCACCATATTATCAACGTGAATTGCTTCAAAAATTGCAGCGTTTAAGACAAGGAAAAAATTCTGTAGAAGAATATTATCAGGAATTACAAACTGGCATGATTAGATGTGGTATTGTTGAGGAGAATGAAGCTATGCTTGCACGTTTTCTGGGTGGATTAAATAGAGAGATTCAGACCATTCTAGACTATAAGGAGTATACTAATATCACTCGTTTATTCCATCTTGCTTGTAAAGCTGAACGTGAAGTGCAGGATCGACAAGCATTGGGGCGAACTAACTTTTCTGCAGGCCGACCTTCATCATGGACACCACGTGCATCTTCTACTTCAACTGCACCTGCACCTCCATCCGGTGCCACCTCCAGCCGTGATACAAGAAAACAGGCACAACCACCATTATCTGCCAAGAGCGCACCTGCGGGGCCTGCACAGCGTTCTTCTTCTTCCATGGCATCAACAGGGCACACAAGTGATATTATTTGTCGTCGTTGTAAGGGAGGAGGTCATTATGCGAGAGAATGCAAATCTCCGCGTGTGATGATTGCTACCGCGGATGGTGGATATGAGTCCGCTAGTGACTATGATGAGGAGACTTTGGCTCTTATTACACGTGAAGAACATGGTGGAGATGATTCTGATCATGAGACGCAATACATGGCTCCTGACGACGCTGACAGGTATGAATGTTTAGTTGCTCAACGTGTTTTGAGTGTGCAGGTCACACAAGCTGAGCAAAATCAGAGGCACAATTTGTTCCATACCAAGGGAGTTGTGAAGGAACGTTCTGTGCGCGTCATAATAGACGGAGGGAGCTGCAACAACTTGGCTAGCATGGAGATGGTGGAGAAGCTTTCTCTCACCACAAGACCACATCCACATCCTTACTACATCCAATGGTTCAACAACAGCGGCAAGGTTAAGGTAACACGTACTGTTCGTGTGCATTTTAGTATCTCTACATATGCTGATTATGTTGATTGTATGTGGTACCTATGCAAGCATGTTCCTTATTACTTGGTAGACCATGGCAATTTGATAAAAATTCTGTACACCATGGTAGAAACAATCACTATACTCTTGTTCATAAGGATAAAAATATTACTTTGCTTCCTATGACTCCTGATTCCATTTTGAAAGATGATATTAATAGAGCTAATAAAGCAAAACAGGAGACGAATAAGAGTGAAAATCAGATTGTGGCAAAAGAATTTGAGCAACAAATGAAGCCTAACAATAAACCATCTAGTGTTGCTTCTGAAATTAAATTGAAAAGTGCATGTTTATTTGCCACCAAATCTGATATTGATGAGTTAGATTTCGGCAAATCTGTTTGCTATGCTTTTGTGTGCAAAGAGGCATTATTTTCATTCGAGGACGTGCCTTCCTCTTTGCCTCCTGCTGTCACTAACATTTTGCAGGAGTTCGCTGACGTCTTTCCACAAGACGTGCCACCGGGATTACCGCCTATTCGAGGGATTGAGCATCAGATTGACTTAATTCCCGGTGCTTCACTGCCAAACCGTGTACCATACCGTACCAATCCAGAGGAGACGAAGGAGATTATGCGCCAAGTACAAGAGCTTCTCGACAAAGGTTATATACGCGAATCCCTTAGTCCTTGTGCTGTTCCTATTATTCTAGTGCCGAAAAAGGATGGTACATCACGTATGTGTGTTGATTGTAGAGGCATTAATAATATTACTATTCGTTATCGTCATCCTATTCCTAGGCTAGATGATATGCTTGATGAATTGAGTGGTTCTACAATATTCTCCAAAGTTGATTTGCGTAGTGGCTACCACCAAATTCGTATGAAATTGGGAGATGAATGGAAAACAGCATTTAAAACTAAGTTTGGATTATATGAGTGGTTAGTCATGCCTTTTGGGTTAACTAATGCACCTAGTACTTTCATGAGATTAATGAACGAAGTTTTACGTGCTTTCATTGGACGATTTGTGGTAGTTTATTTTGATGACATACTGATTTATAGCAGATCTTTGGAAGAACATTTGGAACATTTACGTGCTGTTTTTATTGCTCTACGTGATGCACGTTTGTTTGGTAACCTTGGGAAGTGCACCTTTTGCACCGACCGAGTATCTTTTCTTGGCTATGTTGTTACTCCACAGGGAATTGAAGTTGACAAAGCCAAGATTGAAGCTATTGAGAGTTGGCCACAGCCCAAAACGGTCACACAAGTGAGGAGTTTTCTTGGCCTCGCTGGATTCTATAGGCGTTTTGTGAGAGATTTCAGCACCATTGCTGCACCTCTCAACGAGCTTACAAAGAAGGATGTGCCTTTTGTTTGGGGTACCGCACAGGAAGAAGCCTTCACGGTATTGAAAGATAAGTTGACACATGCTCCTTTACTCCAACTTCCTGATTTTAATAAGACTTTTGAGCTTGAATGTGATGCTAGTGGAATTGGATTAGGAGGTGTGTTATTACAAGATGGCAAACCTGTTGCATACTTTTCTGAAAAATTGAGTGGGCCTAGTCTGAATTATTCTACTTATGATAAAGAATTATATGCTCTTGTTCGGACTTTAGAAACATGGCAACATTATCTATGGCCCAAAGAGTTTGTTATACATTCTGATCATGAATCTTTGAAACATATTAAAAGTCAAGCTAAACTGAATCGTAGACATGCTAAATGGGTTGAATTCATTGAGACTTTCCCTTATGTCATTAAACACAAGAAGGGAAAAGAAAATGTTATTGCTGATGCATTGTCTCGTCGCTATACTATGCTTTCACAACTTGACTTCAAAATATTTGGTTTGGAGACCATCAAAGATCAATATGTGCATGATGCTGATTTTAAAGATGTAATGCAGAATTGTAAAGAAGGAAGAATGTGGAACAAGTTTGTCGTTAACGATGGATTTGTGTTTCGTGCTAACAAGCTATGCATTCCAGCTAGCTCCGTTCGTCTTTTGTTGTTGCAGGAGGCGCATGGAGGAGGATTAATGGGACACTTTGGCGTGAAGAAGGCGGAGGACGTACTTGCTACACATTTCTTTTGGCCAAAGATGAGACGGGATGTTGAGCGTTTTATTGCTCGATGCACTACATGTCAAAAAGCTAAGTCACGACTCAATCCTCATGGTTTATATATGCCTTTGCCTGTACCTAGTGTTCCTTGGGAGGATATATCTATGGACTTTGTTTTAGGTTTACCTCGAACAAAGAAGGGGAGGGATAGCATATTTGTTGTCGTGGATAGATTCTCGAAAATGGCACACTTTATACCATGTCATAAAAGCGATGATGTTGTTAATGTTGCTGATTTGTTCTTTCGTGAAATTATTCGCTTGCATGGTGTGCCAAATACTATTGTTTCAGATCGTGATACTAAATTTCTTAGCCACTTTTGGAGATGTTTATGGGCTAAGTTGGGGACTAAACTGCTTTTTATTACTACTTGTCACCCCCAAACTGATGGACAAACTGAAGTAGTCAATAGAATGTTGTCTACTATGCTTAGGGCTGTTTTGAAGAATAATAAGAAAATGTGGGAGGAATGCTTGCCTCATATTGAATTTGCTTATAATCGTTCATTGCATTCTACTACTAAGATGTGCCCTTTTGAAGTTGTGTATGGTTTCCTACCTCGTGCACCTATTGATTTGTTGCCTCTTCCATCTTCGGAGAAGTTTAATTTGGATGCTAAACAACGTGCTGAATTGATTTTAAAAATGCATGAGTTAACTAAGGAAAACATTGAGCGTATGAATGCTAAATATAAACTTGCTGGAGATAAGGGTAGAAAACATGTTGTGTTTGCACCTGGAGATCTTGTTTGGTTACATTTGCGTAAGGATAGATTTCCTGATTTGCGCAAATCAAAGCTAATGCCACGTGCTGATGGTCCCTTTAAGGTGTTAGAGAAAATAAATGATAATGCATATAAACTTGAGTTGCCTGCAGATTTTGGGGTTAGTCCCACTTTTAACATTGCAGATTTGAAGCATTATGTGGGTGAGGAAGATGAACTTCCGTCGAGGACGACTTCATTTCAAGAAGGGGAGGATGATGAGGACATCAATACAATTGTTACACCCACAGCCCCTGCTGCTATACATACTGGACCAATTACTAGAGCTCGTGCACGCCAACTAAATTATCAGGTACTTTCGTTTCTTGGCAATGATTCTAATGTTCATGAGAATATGATGCTGCCTAAATTGGATACATTTGTTTTGCTTACAAATGAAGGGCCTAGCTTGGAGAAGGATGAACATTGGAGCAAGAACAAGCATGGAGATGATGGCATGCGCAAGGGGAACAAGAACGGAGTTACAAGTGATGATTTCAGGACTTTGAAGCCACCATAATGTGTGCATGAAGCCTTGGACGAAATATACAAGATGCCACTTCATAAATTTCGTCCCGAGGCTATTTTAGGTGCTGCGTCACCTTATTATTGGGCCAGGCCCATGTAATTTCGAAATACATAAGTATAGGCTATTTTTAGAGTCCGTACGTGTGGGGAAACAAGAGATATGGTTGATTTCGGACCCCTCCACCAAGGGCCACGAAATCCACCCCCTCTTCCTCCATATATACAGCCCTTAGGGCATCGTTTAGACCTTGGGTTTTGTTTAGATTAAAAGTTCGCCATAGCTGCAACTTCGCGTACTTCGTTTGTGTTCAACGACCAGACAAAGGCGTCACAGAACCCCACCTTGATCAATAAAGCTTTCATCTTATATTCGCAATATCCAGATTGCAATCTCAGTTTCTTGCTTGTTCTTCGTTTGCTCGCAGGAAACAGACCCTCGTGGTCAGGTTGATCGTGCTCCGGCGTGGTCAATAACCTCTCGGAGTTGGTTTAGCGATTGCTAAGGCGCGACGTCCTCGCACGTTCGTAGTCGGATCGTCAAAGTCGACTTCCACCAAAGCGATATCCATCATCTCATCGAAAGACGGGACACCTTTGCCTCTATCAGGATATGAGTCCGCTAGTGACTATGATGAGGAGACATTGGCTCTTATTACACGTGAAGAACATGGTGGAGATGATTCTGATCATGAGACGCAATACATGGCTCCTGAAGACGCTGACAGGTATGAATGTTTAGTTGCTCAACGTGTTTTGAGTGTGCAGGTCACACAAGCTGAGCAAAATCAGAGGCACAATTTGTTCCATACCAAGGGAGTTGTGAAGGAACGTTCTGTGCGCGTCATCATAGACGGAGGGAGCTGCAACAACTTGGCTAGCATGGAGATGGTGGAGAAGCTTTCTCTCACCACAAGACCACATCCACATCCTTACTACATCCAATGGTTCAACAACAGCGGCAAGGTTAAGGTAACACGTACTGTTCGTGTGCATTTTAGTATCTCTACATATGCTGATTATGTTGATTGTGATGTGGTACCTATGCAAGCATGTTCCTTATTACTTGGTAGACCATGGCAATTTGATAAAAATTCTGTACACCATGGTAGAAACAATCACTATACTCTTGTTCATAAGGATAAAAATATTACTTTGCTTCCTATGACTCCTGATTCCATTTTGAAAGATGATATTAATAGAGCTAATAAAGCAAAACAAGAGACGAATAATGATGAGGACATCAATACAATTGTTACACCCACAGCCCCTGCTGCTATACATACTGGACCAATTACTAGAGCTCGTGCACGCCAACTAAATTATCAGGTACTTTCGTTTCTTGGTAATGATTCTAATGTTCATGAGAATATGATGCTGCCTAAATTGGATACATTTGTTTTGCTTACAAATGAAGGGCCTAGCTTGGAGAAGGATGAACATTGGAGCAAGAACAAGCATGGAGATGATGGCATGCGCAAGGGGAACAAGAACGGAGTTACAAGTGATGATTTCAGGACTTTGAAGCCACCATAATATGTGCATGAAGCCTTGGACGAAATATACAAGATGCCACTTCATAAATTTCGTCCCGAGGCTATTTTAGGTGCTGCGTCACCTTATTATTGGGCCAGGCCCATGTAATTTCGAAATACATAAGTATAGGCTATTTTTAGAGTCCGTATGTGTGGGGAAACAAGAGATAGGGTTGATTTCGGACCCCTCCACCAAGGGCCACGAAATCCACCCCCTCTTCCTCCATATATACAGCCCTTAGGGCATCGTTTAGACCTTGGGTTTTGTTTAGATTAAAAGTTCGCCATAGCTGCAACTTCGCGTACTTCGTTTGTGTTCAACAACCAGACAAAGGCGTCACAGAACCCCACCTTGATCAATAAAGCTTTCATCTTATATTCGCAATATCCAGATTGCAATCTCAGTTTCTTGCTTGTTCTTCGTTTGCTCGCAGGAAACAGACCCTCGTGGTCAGGTTGATCGTGCTCCGGCGTGGTCAATAACCTCTCGGAGTTGGTTTAGCGATTGCTAAGGCGCGACGTCCTCGCACGTTCGTAGTCGGATCGTCAAAGTCGACTTCCTCCAAAGCGAAATCCATCATCTCATCGAAAGACGGGACACCTTTGCCTCTATCAGTTTGGGCCAAGGAGCCCTCGTCACCGGCGAGAGCTCCGGCGAAGCCGCGGCCCCCTCTATTTCCTTCTCCCTCTTCCCCCACCTGACTAGCGGGGCCCGCTAGTCAGCCACTCAGTATGCGCGTGAAGCGGTATGAGTGGTGGCGCCCCTGGGCTTTACGCCTTTGACGTCACCCCCCAATCTATTTCTTTTATTCAAATTCATTTGAATTTACAGAACACTTCAAACATTTATAACTTTTCAACCATAAGTCCAAATGAATTGATTCTTTTTGCGTTGTGTTCTTTGATAAGAAATCTAGCAGCTCACCAAAGATGAGATTTTTCTGAGCTGTCTAGAATTTCTGGTGATTTTCAGAAGTGTTCTTGATATTTTCTTTTTGTGTTTAAAACTATTTTCAGAAGGTGAAGCTTGTCTTGAGGATGACCAGGAGGCTTGTGAACCTCATCTGCACTAAGGCAAGCCACAGCAACATTTATGGTTTCACTTCAATATTTGTGATTTTCTTACTTGAATGAAATGATTAATCCATGCATTTAAATGATTATGGAGTTATTTATATTCTGTTAAACATTGGTTAGTTGTTATGCTTGATCTACAGAATAGGTGAAACTAGTTTAGTGGATAAAGCAAGATAAGATTTATTTGAGGTGATTTAGAAATAATTTTGTTACGCATGTTAGCAATTATTTAAAGCTATGTTTTTGCCCTCTTAGATTGATAAAAATTTGTTAGAAAATGTCCTGTTAAATACTTGTTTAATAATATTACTTGTATTATAGAATGTTTGAACCCAACTTAGTGATAAAGAAAGTAAGAGTTGTCGATAGTGAAATCTTTTTGACAAGCATAAGAGAAATTTATCGGAGTTACTTTCTTGCGTAAGAAATCAATAAAACTTGTTGCAAAATATTTTGGTTAAGTTGTGAGTTATTTGATCAGGTAGAGTAATTTGAGTTGTTGACGTTATGCTTGGTGTGTATAAGGATGACATCGGTCATTTTTATCACTATATGATGCATGTGTTGCATTTCATGGCATGCTATGACACCGGTCATTTTTAGTTTAAGGTTAAACCTGAATATAACTCAACTTGAATATACCGTTGACTGGGTCATGGTGCCGCTGAATCGAGTTTCTTTCCAGTGCAACCACATTTGCCTTTGTGGGAAGGCCTTGATTCGGTCCATTGACACAGCCTCTAGTGGGTGCCTCCATCTAGGGAAGGTTATGCAGTGCTTGCCCTGGCCCAGTAAGTAGACATAATCTTGTGTGCTCGTTGATGAGATTATGGTACCGAGTCCCCGTGTGGGAGTATTTTGACCACGACGGTGGTTGGGGTCTCTTTGGTAGACACGGGGCCACCAAGGACCAGCCCGTTGGGGATTTGGGTCGGAGTGGCCGGGAGAGTGCTGTGGCAATGGAGGGGTTTTGACGGAATGCCGTTGGTCCACCAGAATGGGAGTGCAAGGCCATGGGTTCTGTGCTGTGGGTACGGTGTGCTACCTCTGCAGAGTGTGTAATCTATCAATAGTTAAGTCCACGGTTACGGACACCTCGTAGTAAGTCCCACCATGAGTCAACGTTTAATAAAAATTGCACACTAAGCTATGAACTTTGCATTATTGATGGATGGCAGAAAGGCCATCGAGGCATTTGGGACCAAATGATGGTCGTGGTTGTGATCTCCGTAAGGATCACGAGTTGTTCTTGAGAAAGACCACTTTGGTGGTGTGTTTGTAATCTGGCCACTTTGGTGGTGTGTTTGTGATCTAGAGATGATCACGGTTGGTAAGCTGTCCCGAGGGACGTTCGAGCATGATCATAGCATGTTGACATATAGTGTTGCATTTTTAATAATTGGTTAAATATCATGATATTGTTTGTCATTATGATTATGCCTGTTGTGAGCTTGCAAGTACATTCAATGTACTGACCTAGCGTGTCATGCCAGATTTTAGGAAAGTATCGTTGGAGAGGAGCGCTGTTCGAGTCTAGATCGTGTCCACATCGGTGTCCCTGTGATATGGAGCTTCCGCCACGACGTTATTCCGCTGCCACGTAGTTGTTCGGATCGAGGCCCCTTTATGTTCACTAAATAATGTACATATTGTTCAGCCGCACTGAGTGTGCCGCTTGGCCTCGACAGCTGTTGTAATGTAACTCTGTTCCGCTAGCATCAATAAAGCGGTTGTTATTCTGTACCAAGATATTGTGTGTTGCCAAAAGACATGGTCTCTGGGCTGGCAATGCATGGTAAACCGGTCGCTCTGAGCCGGGGTGCCACAATCCTTGGTATCAGAGCCGCGCTGACTGTAGGCCATGCTAGACTACGACGCGCTAGATACGAGTTTTAGTTGAGTACCGGTAGTAACTTGTGCTGATTATTGAGTTGCATGCATTCGGTTTATATATTTATGCTAACCTGCTAATGGTTGTGGGTGTACATGGCTCCGGTGCCGTATTCGTGCTAGTTGCAGCTGATTCCGTACACGTCACCGCACCTCCTTCGCAACGTGTGGCATTGGTTGTACCCTCTCGGAGACGACCCAGTCTATCGTGTGTACCGGGAGCATCTAGCTGATTCAGTATATGAGTATCACGCAGTGGTCACTCTGCGCACTAGTTCCGATTCCAGCTCTTACACTCGCACTTCTCGGAGCGGTTATGCCTGCACCGCTTCGCAGGCTGTCTAGTTTGCTGCATTTGAGGTCCTTATCGAACTTCGCTACAACGAGGTCCGAATGCAGAACCACCCAGGTTTCTACTACTACCCATCTCTGCACGACAACGGTCGTGTCCATGTCCCTCTCATTGATCCGGAGTCTGATAGTGTTGCTAGCCACCTTGCTCGTTATATCACTGCTAGCTATCTCGTGATCCACGAGCTGGCTCGAGAGCTGACTCGTACTCATACTGCTTTAGCCACTACTTTGGCCACTTCTAGATCTGCCACTACTCCGTCTTCACTGGGATTTACCCCTTATGTCCCAGTCAGTTCTAGCTCCCCTATTTCGCCGGTTACTCCCCCGAGTAGCACGGGCGTCTCGGCCGCGAACCCTCTCAGTACTCCTTCCGAGTGGGTCTCACTTCTCGCTACTCCTGTAGCCCCGATGCTTCATCCTACCCCTACCCCTGAGGGAGAGCCCTCCAGGTAGCACCGTCGTGTTACCTTTAACCCAGAGGTTTCCGTTAACCACGTCAGTTCGGGATCCGAGACCACTTCAGGGGAGGACGCCGCAGCACCAGCAGAGCAGTAGTATATTTGAGTATTCGCAGTTGTCTGGATGATGTATGGATGTAGTCGTACTAGTCATGATGTTTCATTGCGTGTATGAGAGTAGTGAACCAGTCATGTTGTTTACTTTTCATGTATGAGTCTATGTATAATTATGTTGGGACTTTATTCGCCGCATTTTTCGCTCCTCTGCTTTCTTCCAGGATTTGTCGCTGGCTTTTCCCCAATTTATTTTTGGGTGTTTCTCATCTCGATTGTGTTGTCTTGGGGAAAATCACAATAGGATGACGCAGGGAGGCAGCAGTAGAAACGTTCGTGAGGGAACTCATGTTCGTCGTTCCGCACGACAGGCAGGACATTCTCCCGAGCCGTACATTCAGCCACCACATCCACCACCTGATCCTCCCTCCACCGAGCAAATTCTGCGTATGTTTGAAGAAAAAAAGGAACAATGATCTGATTGAAATATTGAGAAGTGTTCAAGCTATGGTTGGACAGAATGGAAATCAGAATGGTCATCACTCAAAGCTGTCAGACTTTCAGAGGACCAATCCACCCAGTTTCAGTCAGATTGTTGACCCAATGGATGCAGACGATTGGTTATGCACAATGGAGAAAAAGCTTGAGATTGCCCGTACTGAAGGAAATGATAAAGTTCCATTTGTAACTCATTACCTTGAAGGCGCAGCTACCATATGGTAGGAAAATACAAAGGCCATGTGGCCGATTGATGAGGAAATCACCTGGGAGAAATTTAAGGATAAGTTCCGAAAATATCATATCCCTACTGGAGTTATGAAGGCCAAGCAGCGTGAATTTCTCGCGCTCGTCCAAGGAAATCAGTCTGTGGCTGAATATCTGCAAAAATTCAATCATTTGGCCCGTTACTCTCGGTATGACATGGCCACCAAAGAAAGGAAGATTGACAGATTTCTTGGAGGTTTAAATCCGCAACTTCGGTGTGCTCTCAGTATGTTTGATTTCACGGATTTACAAACTCTGGTGGACAAGGCGTTCATTGCTGAACGGGAGCACAAGCTTATCTCCGATAATAGGCCTGCTAACGACAACAAGCGCAAGTTTGAGCCAAAGAAGGATGGGCCACCTGTGCAAAAGGCTCGTACCTGGCAGCAGAATGTTAACAAGACCACCACTCAAGTCAAGAATATTGTGACCAATCCAATGCATGAGGAGCGTCAGCGCAATAATTCTTGTTTCATTTGCGGGCAGCATGGACATTATGCCAAGCAGTGCCCCAAGAACAACACGACGAATGCCCTAAGCCGGCCTCAAGTCAATTTTATGGAGTCGCGGCCAAACCAACAAAACTTCACCGGGCACGTGCATCATATCTCCGCCGATGAAGCCCAAGAAAAGCTAGAAGTCGTCATTGGTATGTTTTCTGTTAATGACATACCTGCCATAATTTTATTTAACTCTGGGCTTCCCATTCTTTTATTTCTCGGAGTTTTGCCGCCCAAAACAATTTTCCTTGCACCATTTTGGGCAAAAATATGCTGGTACAAACCCCGGGATCCATAATCAAGAGCAATCTGGTCTGCCGTGATCTGGAGATCAATATCAACGGGGTCCGCTTTCCAACATCTCTGATAATCCTTGAGTCTGAAAGGTTGGATATTATATCGGGCATGAATTGGTTGACCAAATATCAAGTTTGCATAAACTGCGCAACCCGAGAAGTCAACCTGACCAGTCTGGATGGACAGGTCACCAAATTCTATGCTCGCAAGAATATACCCAAGCCAGAATTAGTGTGCACTGCTGTGGTTGAATTGGAATTTATTCATGTGGTCAGTGAGTACCCTGATGTGTTTCCAAAAGAACTGCCAGGCATGCCACCAGATCGGGAACTGGAGTTTGCCATAGATCTTGTGCCCGGAACCGCACCATTATACAAGAAGTATTACCGGATGCCCTCATCAGAATTAGTGGATCTAAAGAAAGAGCTTGACGAATTACTCCAGAAAGGTTATATTCGTACCAGCTCCTCACCGTGGGGATCACTTGCAATTTTCGTGGGCAAAAAGGATGGTAGTCTCCGTATGTGCGTAGATTACCGCCAGCTGAATGAGGTCACCATCAAAAGTAAATACCCGCTGCCAAGGATTGACAATCTGTTTGATTAGCTAAGTGGGGCCAAGGTATTCTCTAAAATCGATTTACAGACCGGATATCATCAGCTCAATATTAAAAAGGAAGATATTCCATAGACCGCATTCACTACTCGGTACGGTCTTTACGAATATACCGTGATGTCCTTTGGTCTCACCAATGCCCCTGCTTTCTTCATGCGTATGATGAACAACGTATCTATGGATTTCCTCGACAAATTCATGGTAGTCTTCATCGATGACATCCTCATTTACTCCAAAGGTGAAGAAGAACACAAGGATCACCTCCGAGCAGTACTACAACGGCTCCGCGATCATTAGCTATACGCCAAGTTCAGTAAGTGCGAATTTTGGCTCAAGAAGGTTGGATTTCTCGGACATGTACTATCCGCCGAAGGTATAGCCATGGACCCGAGAAAATTAAAGGATGTGCTCGATTGGGTACCGCCCACGACCGTGACACAGATCCGGAGTTTCCTCGGATTAGCTGGATACTATCGTCGTTTTATTGAAGGGTTTTCCAAAATTGCTAAACCCATGACGGAGCTGCTCAAAAAGGATACAAAGTTTAAGTGGACAAAGGACTATGAGAAGAGTTTTAATGAGCTGAAGATACGACTGACAACCGCACCTGTATTGACTCTTCCAGACATTTATCGCAGCTTTGATGTGTACTGCGATGCCTCCAGACAAGGTATTGGTTGCATGTTGATGCAAGACAGCAAGGTAGTAGCATATGCATCGCGACAGTGGTTCATGCATTAAAAATTTGGAGACACTACCTCATTGGAAAAAGGTGCCAAATTTTTACCGACCACAAAATCCTCAAGTACATTTTCACTCAGCCAGATTTAAATCTCCGTCAGCGAAGATGGTTAGAGTTGGTCAAGGATTATGACCTTGGAATAAATTACCATCCAAGCAAGGCCAACGTCGTTGCTGATGTGCTCAGTCGAAAGCCCGTCAGCTTAAATGTCATGTTAAAATCATTGCCCACTAAACTCCAAGAGGAGATCGCTCAGCTCAACTTGGTCATCATAGAGGCTGACCTCGCTAATATTTTGGAAGTTACCCCCACACTTGAGATGGAGATCTGCCAGGCACAGCCAGCTGACACCAACGTATAGAGACGTGCCAAGGGCCAGATGGCAAAGCAGGCCTCTGACTTCTCCAAGGACAAATTCGGTACCCTCCGATTCCGTGGACGCATTTGTGTGCCAAATCAACTGGACTTGAAGAAGAAAATCATGTCAGAAGCCCACGAATCCGCATATTCCATTCACCCGGGAGGTACGAAAATGTATGAGGACCTTAAACAAATATTCTGGTGGGATGGAATGAAGAAAGACATTGCCTATTTTGTAGCCTGTTGCGACATATGCAACAAGGTGAAAGCAGATCATCAGAAACCAGCCGGACTTCTCCAACCGCTGCCAGTTTCACAGTGGAAATGGGATGATGTTTGCATGGATTTCATCACAAGATTGCCTAGGACTCAGCGAGGCAAGGATGCAATCTGGGTTATAATAGACACCCTGACCAAGGTTGCTCAGTTCATTCCGATCAGCACCAGATACAGAGCAAATGAACTTGCACAACTGTATGTATCCCGGATCGTCAGTCTGCATGGAGTACCCCGAACTATCACTTTCGACCGAGGTTCTTTGTTTACCTCTACTTTTTGGTCCCGTCTCCATCAAGCCTTGGGGACAGCACTGAAATATAGTACTGCCTATCACCCTCAGACAGATGGATAGACAGAGCGGGTAAACCAAATACTCGAAGATATGTTGCGAGCCTGTGTGCTAGCCAAAGGTGTTAAATGGGAAGACTGCTTGCCGTATGCCGAGTTCTCGTATGACAACAATTTCCAGACCAGTCTAAAGATGTCACCATACGAAGCTCTGTATGGCTGTAAGTGCCGCACTCCTCTAAATTGGTCTCAGATTGGAGATAGTCGTATCTTCGGAACGGATCTCATGCTGGAAGCTGAGAAACAAGTTAGGGAAATCCGAGACAGACTGCAATTGGCCAAATCTCGACAGAAGAGTTATTATGATGCCAAACATCGGCAGGTCAGTTTTGAACCTGAAGAACACGCATACCTCCGAGTCACTCCTATGAAAGGAGTCAAGAGATTTCAGACTCGTGGAAAGCTGGCACCCAGATTCATTGGTCCATTCCCGATTATGTCTCGAGTGGGAACAGTTGCATATCAATTGGAACTACCCCCGGAATTGGCAGACATACACAACGTGTTCCATGTTTCGCAATTGAGACGATGCATATCCCCGCCTGAGAAAAGAACTACAACACCTGAGATAGAATTGGCAAAAGATTTAACTTATGAAGAGAGACCGTTCAAAATTTTGGATCAGATGAAAATGGTCACTCGCAGTAAAGTCAGAAAATTTTACAAGGTTCAGTGGGAGCATCACACAGAGTCAGAAGCAACTTGGGAGCAGGAAGAATTCCTTAGGGATCAGTATCCAGAGTGGTTTTCCCAAGCAACCGAATCTTGAGGACGAGATTCATTCTAAGTGGGGGAGGTTTGTGACAGCCTAGGTTTTGCCCTTTCTTATTTTCTTGATTTTTCATTTGAAAGTTTTTGAAACTTGGAGTTTTTGAATCTTTTCATATGGACTTAAACACTTGGGCATCCTTGGCTTTCACCCAAGTGCTTCACTTCCCTCCTAAATCATCATTTCACTTCTGACCCACCCAAAAATAATCTTTGGAATATTTTTCTTAAATGAAAAATATTCATTTTCTTTCCAAAAACCCTAAGCCAGACTTGTTTGCTTCAAAGCAACCCCAATTTTTATGGCTCAGAAAAATCTGAGATAATTCATAAATATTCTGTGAACCCTAGTGCAACTTCCTGAGCAAAAATATTTCATCACTTTTTGGAATATTTTTGCTACAGAAAATCTTTTCTATTCTGGACAGAAATGGTAGTTTCTACAGCAACTACCATTTTACTTGCTCCATTTGACCTGAGCTTTCTTGTGCATCTTTACCTTAGTAACTTATCACTAGCCTCCAAAGCACAACTTCAAACTCCAAGCCATTTGACCACAGTAACATCACCAAGTTACTGACCAGAAACTTACTTGGTGTGTGAAAAATTCTCTACTGCACCTAGATCCAAACCAAATCGTGGTAACACTCAAAACTACCACGAACAACATGCCAGACATTGAGTTTTTGCTTAGATCGACATGATGTCATAGTTCACGCGGTGACCGCGTTTGTCCAGGCGTGCTGGCATGCAGCCGACGCGCTCTGCGACGCGCCCGAGCCTCTGTTGCTCGCGTGCTCGCTTCCCCACCTGCCCAACCATGCCAACTCTCGCCACCATCATCGTCTCAACGTTCTTAACTCCTCCCTGGCGCTCGCCGACGCCGGAGCTCGCCGTAGCGAGCACGAGCAAGGTCCGGCCAGCCCAATAGTGCGGTGCGCACTATGCTCGTCGCCATCCTCTTGATCATGTGCTCGTCTCCGCCCGCCCACAGTGGCCGCGTGACCTCCGTCGCCTTCTCCCCCTCTCACTGACGCCGCTCGTCACCGGGCACCGTGGACAGGTGTCCACCGGCGAAGCCCGGAGCACCCTCGCTGCTCGCCTATAAATAGAGCCCTCCCTAGCCTCCTCGAGCACCATCCATCACTCACACACACCCCACATTCGAGTAGGAAGCCAGAGCCCGGCCGGGCAGGCCTCGGTCCGCCGTCCCTGAGCTTGAGCTCGCCGATGATCCGCTCTGGTCACCGTAGTAGCTCCAGCCCCTCCTAGGCCTGGGCGACCCCTCCAGGGCCTCCGCCTCTCTCTGGTGAGGTCGTCTCACCCGCTTGGAGGCCCTGGAGTGGCCTCTGCTCGCCGTCTTCCTCAACTCCGGCGACCTCCATGTTCTGCCTCCACTTGCGAGGTTGATTCCAACGCCGTCCGACGGCCCCTAGCTACGCTACGGGTACGGGCAGGTGCGCCTCAACCCCCTCTTGCCATCCCTCCCTCTCGTTTGGGCCAAGGAGCCCTCATCGCCGGTGAGAGATCCGGCGAAGCCGCGGCCCCCTCTGTTTCCTTCTCCCTCTTCCCCCACCTAACTAGCGGGGCCCGCTAGTCAGCCACTCAGTACGCGCGCGAAGCGGTATGAGTGGTGGCGCCCCTGGGCTTTACGCCTTCGACGTCACCCCCCAGTCTATTTCTTTTATTCAAATTAATTTGAATTTACAGAACACTTCAAACAGTTATAAATTTTCAACCATAAGTCCAAATGAATTGATTCTTGTCTTGAGAAGGTGAAGCTTGTCTTGAGGATCACCAGGAGGCTTGTGAACCTCATCTGCACTAAGGCAAGCCACAACAACATTTTCATGGTGTCACTTCAATATTTGTGATTTTCTTACTTGAATGAAATGATTAATCCATGCATTTAAATGATTATGGAGTTATTTATATTCTGTTAAACATTCTTTAGTTGTTATGCTTGATCTACAGAATGGGTGAAACTAGTTTAATGGATAAAGCAAGATAAGATTTATTTGAGGTGATGTTAGAAACAATTTTGTTACGCATGTTAGCAATTATTTAAAGCTATTTTTTTGCCCTCTTAGATTGATAAAAATTTGTTAGAAAATGTCCTATTAAATACTTGTATAATCATATTACTTTTCTTACAGAATGTTTGAACCCAACTTAGTGATAAAGAAAGTAAGAGTTGTTGATAGTGAAATCTTTTTGACAAGCAAAAGAGAAATTTATCGGAGTTACTTTCTTGCGTAAGAAATCTATAAAACTTGTTGCAAAATATTTTGGTTAAGTTGTGAGTTATTTGAGCAAGTAGAGTAATTTGAGTTGTTGACGTTATGCTTGGTGTGTATAAGGATGACATCGGTCATTTTTATCACTATATGATGCATGTGTTGCATTTCATGGCATGCTATGACACTGGTCATTTTTAGTTTAAGGTTAAAACTGAATATAACTCAACTTGAATATACTGTTGACTGGGTCATGGTGCCGCTGAATCGAGTTTCTTTCCAGTGCAACCACATTTGCCTTTGTGGGAAGGCCTTGATTCGGTCCATTGACACGGCCTCTGGTCGGTGCCTCCATCTAGGGAAGGTTATGTCGTGCTTGCCCTGGCCCGGTAAGCAAACATAATCTTGTGTGCTCGTTGATGAGATTATGGTACCGAGTCCCCGAGTGGGAGTATTTTGACCACGACTGTGGTCGGGGTGTCTTTGGTAGACACGGGGCCACCCAGGACCAGCCCGTTGGGGATTTGGTTCGGAGTGGCCGGGAGAGTGCTGTGGCAATGGAGGGGTTTTGACGGAATGCCGTTGGTCCACCCGAATGGGAGTGCGAGGCCATGGGTTCTGTGGTGTGGGTACGGTGTGCTACCTCTGCAGAGTGTGTAATCTATCGATAGCCGAGTCCACGGTTACGGATACCTCGTAGTAAGTCCCACCATGAGTCAACATTTAATAAAAATTGCACACTAAGCTATGAACTTTGCACTATTGATGGATGGCAGAAAGGCCATCGAGGCATTTGGGACCAAATGATGGCCGTGGTTGTGATCGCCGTAAGGATCACGAGTTGTTCTTGAGAAAGACCACTTTGGTGGTGTGTTTGTAATCTGACCACTTTGGTGGTGTGTTTGTGATCTAGAGATGATCACGGTTGGTAAGCTGTCCCGAGGGACGTTCGAGCATGATCACAGCATGTTGACATATAGTGTTGCATTTTTAATAATTGGTTAAATATCATGATATTGCTTGTCATTATGATTATGCATGTTGTGAGCTTGCAAGTACATTCAATGTACTGACGTGGCGTGTCATGCCAGATTCCAGGAAAGTATCGTTGGAGAGGATTGCTGTTCGAGTCTAGATCATGTCCACATCGGTGTCCCTGTGATATGGAGCTTCCGCCACGACGTTATCCTGCTGCCACGTAGTTGTTTGGATCGAGGCCCCTTTATGTTCACTAAATAATGTACATATTGTTCAGCCGCACCGAGTGTGCCGCTTGTCCTCGACAGCTATTGTAATGTAACTCTGTTCCACTAGCATCAATGTTATTCTGTACCAAGATGTTGTGTGTTGCCATAAGACATGGTCTCTGGGCTGGCAATGCATGGTAAACCGGTCGCTCTGAGCCGGGGTGCCACAGGCACATTCTTCACATTGATGTCGTAGTCCTTGAGAGTTTGCTTCATCCATAGCAACTGAGCACAAAACGATCCAGCAACAATGTACTCAGCTTTAGCAGTAGAAAGTGATACACAGTTCTATTTCTTTGAAGACCAACAAACCAAAGATCGTCCGAGGAAATGGCATGTGCCTAATGTTGACTTGCGGTCCACACGATCACCAGCATAGCCAGAGTCTGAATATCCAGTGAGATCAAAATCCGAGCCCTTGGTATACCATAATCCAAGTGTTGGAGTGTGAGCTACATATCAAAGAATATGCTTCACATCCTTATGGTGTGATTCCTTTGGTGTAGCTTGAAAATGGACACACATGCAAACACTAAGCATAATATCTGGCCTAGATGCACATAAATACAATAAAGAGCCAATCCTGGAGCGGTATACCTTTTGATCAAAGTCAATACCATTTTCATTAGTGTGGAGATGGCCATTTGTGGGCATAGGGATTTTGACGCCTTTGCAATCTTGCATGCCGAATTTCCTCAACACATCCTTGAGGTATTTCTCATGAGATATGAAGATGCCATTTTGTTGTTGACGAACCTGAAGACCTAAGAAGAATTTCAATTCTCCCATCATAGACATTTGATATTCTTCACTCATCATATAGGCAAATTCATCACTGTAACATTGGTCAGTAAAGCCAAAAATGATATCATCAACATATATTTGACACACAAATAATTCATCATCATAAGCTTTGGTGAAAAGAGTTGGATCAAGTGAACCAGGTTTGAAGCCTTTCTTCATGAGGAACTCCTTCAAAGTGTCATACCACGCCCGAGGGGCCTGCTTGAGGCCATAGAGGGCCTTATTGAGTCTGAAGACTTTGTCGGGATGCTTTGGATCCTCAAAACCTGGGGGTTGAGCAACATATACTTCTTCCTCAAGCTTACCATTGAGGAATGCACTTTTCACATCCATTTGATATAAGATGATATTATGATGGTTAACATAAGCAAGTAATATGTGAATAGCCTCAAGTATAGCAACAGGTGCAAAAGTTTCATCAAAATCAATTCCTTCAACCTGTGTGTAGCCTTGAGCTACAAGTCATGCCTTATTCCTCACCACAAAGGCCATTTTCATCTTGCTTGTTGCAGTAGATCCATTTTGTGCTGATGTAAGTGCATCTAGTGCCCCTTAGTGATTTTAGTGTATTGAAGACTTATAGGTTAAGGGACTAATGTGTTTTTGAGTGTACACAGGTCTATAAGTCTATGAGGAGTTTGATATTTATAGAGAAAGTCGACCCCTAAAAATGAAGTTCTTCGACTAAAGACTTTGGATTTCTGAAGACATTCTGAAGACTTTGAAAGTGAAGAAATTGGTGCAATCCGGAAGACTTGGTATTCATTCGAGGAACATGAAGCATGAAGACTTTTGTTTTCGTAGTTTCATTTTCTCTTTCTTGAGTCATAGGAAACACCGTACTGTTAAAGGGGGTCGAGGAAATACTAAGGAAAAATTTCCATGTGATGCTCAACTCAAAATCCTACACCTACCAATCCCTTCGAGTGAAGCCATTGGAAATCTCATATAGTTCAGTCATATTCTTTAGTGACAGAGACGAAGTTCTTCTGGTCTCTGAGGAATTTGTTCTAACTGAGGAGTTAGGAATTCGCCAGTGCGGATTGCCTACACAGTGAGGAACATGATAGCCCTGAGGAATTTGATACTCAAATTTCCAACCGTTGTTGTGCCTTGTGCCAGCTGTCCCAAAATATCTACCCACCTAATGGTCATATCATTGAAGGGCATTTATGTCTTATCATGTTGGGCTGCTCCCTAGGCTATAAATAGCCGCCCCCCTACAACCACTAGCTGGTTGGTTGCTCCGAGAGAAACTGACACTTGTCATTTGAGAGCATCCCATCCTCCGAGGACTTTGAGCGAAAATCATCAAGTGAGGAAAACCCAAACCCAAACACCTACAAACCCCAAGTGATTGAGCATCACTGAAGAGATTGATCCTGCATGGATCCGACGCTTGTTACTTTTGAAGACTGTGCTTCTTCCAGACGGTTAGGCGTAAAGAGCATCCAAGAGGAATTGTGGATCGCGGAGTGACCAAGTTTGTGAAGGTTCGGAAGTCACCTGAAGACTTACCACGAGTGATTGGGCGAGGTCTGTGTGACCTTAGATCAAGGAGAATACAGTGAGGACTGTGTGTCCGGGACTGTGTGTCCTTAGGTTTAAATACCTAGCCGCTCCAACCAGACGTACAACTGAGACAACAGTTGGAACTGGTCTACCAAATCATTGTCTTCACCAAGCTCACTGGTTCTATTTCCTCAACTCTTTCATTTCCTCATAACTGTGTTGAGTGCTTGTTCGTATATGTGTTTGAAGACTTTGACTAAAGACTTTCTCAATTTCCTTAGTTCAATTTCTTCAGTCTGTTTGTCTTCATCCTGTGTTATACTGTGTTTACGCTTTCTGTACTCTGTGCTTGTCTTCATTTCATCATGATGACTATGCTTGTGCTCTATTATGTTTACTTTTGAGTACTTATTCTGCTGCTACTAGTTCTTCGCTAAGGAATTTCCTCACCTGCAAATTCCTCAGTGAAGAATTTATAAAAATCGCCTATTCACCCCCCTCTAGTCGATATAACGCACTTTCAATTGGTATCAGAGCAAGTTACTCCCTTGTTCTGTGTGATTTTGGTTTAACCACCTGGAGTTTTAGTTACGTCGACCGCAGGTATGATCAAGGTCTCTGCTGGGTGTCCTACCTTTGATGGGACGGACTACCCCAACTGGACTAATGCATCTTGAGGCAATTGATAACGATCTCTGGTATGTTGTGGAAAATGGTGTTCCCTCAATCACACCTTCTCTGAATGCTGCTGATGTGAAGAGATTCAAGCAACTCGACTCTCAAGCGAAGAATATCATATGTGGCCATCTAAGAAAAGGACAGTATGGAAGAGTGGGTGCTTTGGAAACTGCTAAGCTTATCTGGGATAGGCTGTCCAAAGTCAATGAAGGAGTATCAACACAGCGTGACTCTCGAGTTGATGTTCTTCGCAATCTCTTCAACCGCTTCAAAAGACTCGACAATGAAAATGTTCAACAAACCTTCGATCATCTCACTGACATCTCAAATGAGCTTCAAGCACTTGGTGCCACTGACATCACCGACCATGAGGTGGTGAAGAAATTGTTGAGATCGCTTGATTCCTCATTTGATACTCTAACATTGATGATACAAGAACGTGCTGATTACAAGTCAATTGATCCCACTGATATCCTCGAGAGGCTAAATACTCATGAGTTCCAGCTTGCTGAGAAGAGAGATCTCTATGGTTCGAGCTATGGAAGATCACGTGCCCTGAAGGCCAAGGCAGTGTCTGAATCTGAAGATGAAGATTCTGGTAGCAGCCTTGGTGATCCTGAAGAACTGAGCCATGAGCTAGCACTGCTCATGAAGAAATTCCAGAAGTTCTCAAGACGTGGTCGCTTTGGAAAATCCTCAAGGAGCAATGATTCCTCATCCAGTGACTACAAGAAGAGGCTTTGTCACAAATGCAAGAACCCTGGACACTACATTCAAGATTGTCCTTAGTGGGAAAAGGAATCAAAGAAGAAGAAATACAAGGATTACAGTTCTGATGATGCGAAGAAAAAGAAGAAATCCTCAAAATCTTCATCATCAAAATCCTCGAAGTCTTCATCTTACAAGAAGAGAAACTCCAAGAAGGATCTGGCGTTCATTGGCAAGGAAATGGACTCTGAGGCTGAACCTGGGGAACATGAGGAAGAGGAGGCATCTGAGGAGTCCGAGTCTGGTGTGGCGAGCCTGGCTCTCGCTACTGCTTTCGTCAGCAAGTCCATCTTCAAATCTGAAGAAAATGGCTTCACCAATATGGCTGATGGACACAATGATGACTACGCTCCCACCTATTGCTTCATGGCAAAAGGTGCCAAGGTACTCAAATACCCCTCCTCTGAATCAAGTGAGAATGAATCTGATGAAAACCTCAAACCCAGCTACTCCAAACTTGCTAAGATTGCTGTAAAACAATAAAAGGCTTTTGAAAAGGTTCAAAACATGCTTGACAAAAGTGATGATATGTTGGGTGAAGAAATGGATCGCACTAAAACCTTGACTGAAAATCTTCAGAGGCTTCAGTCTAAGTTTGACAACCTTCAAGGTTATCATAACACTCTCTTATCTGATCATGCGAAGCTTTCATATGAATTTCTTCAAAGAAAGCAAGATCTTGAAAAGCTAAGAGTGAGTTAGGAAGATCTTTAGAAGGAGCGCGATTCATTACTTGCTCAACAAATCAGCGCTTCTCAGGAAGAATTTGTTCCTCCATGCTTGCAGTGTATTGAATGTGAACCTGCTAATTCTTCACCTGAATGTTCAAATGCTGCTAATGTTTCAAATTCTTCACCTGCCTCTGCTATCACTAATTCCTCATCTGAGGGCACTGCTAGTATCACTAACGATGCAGGGCTGAAGGAATTGTACATGACAGGAATGTACAAAAGCCTCAAAGGGCATCAGACTCTTTGTGATGTGCTTAAAAAGCAGATCCTCAATAGGAACCCTAGGAAAGAGGGTATTGCCTTTGAGAGGAAACTCAATGTTGATGGTACATATTGGAAGCCTGAGCAGTACCCCAAAACCTCATGGGTTGCTGCAAAGGGACCTCCAGTTGATCCATCTAACTTATCTGGCTTTGCATGTGAATCTCCTCGTTCTGATGATGAGTCATTTGACTCCAACTATATACTGTTCAAAAATCAGAATGGTGAAATATTTGCTAGATATGCTCGCACTAACTGCAGGAACGGTCCTCCTATGAAGAAAATCTGGGTTCCCAAAAGGTGCCTTGAAAGTCTTCAGGTGAATGTCCTCAGGACACCACCTGTGAAGAATAGGAACCCCAGATCAAATTCTTCATATGGACCAAATTCCTCAAAAGGATCAAAGTCCTCATATGAATATCATCGTGCTAACAACTCTATTTCGCAGGGAAGAGCTAAGGGCTATGAATATGAGCATTATTCTTCTAATCATTATGTTCATAAGTCCCCGAAGAATTTCTCTTCTTATTCATATGCTTATCCTAACCCCTCTTATGTGAAACGAAATGGACTGGCTTCTATGCCACCTTTCTCGTATGGAGCTCGCAGAGTGATGAACTCTTTGCCACCCCTTCAGATGTGGGTGGTGAAGAAAAAGAACTAATCTCTTCTGCAGGGTCAGGTCTCCAGACATACGTAATCGTCTAAAGAATTTTCTGGAGACCTGAATGTGCCTGAAAGGACACAGGCTAATCATGAAGAAATGAACTTTCATTTCTCACGTCCTCATACTACTTTATCTATTCTGTTTCTTGATGAAATTGATCTGATGAATTGATGTCATATTCTTCACTGATGAAGTATATGAGTTCGTAAGTTGCACTAATTCATCTTCAGGATGATCAACCCAAAGCCACTGAGTGGGTCCTTGATAGTGGATGTACAAATCACATGACTGGTGACAAGAATCTATTGATGGATGCTCCCTTATCACCATTGCATCTGAAGCATATCATCTTCGCTGACAAAGGCAAAAGTCAGGTATTGGGTCTAGGTAAGGTTGCGATCACAAAGGATCGACACATGGACAAAGTCATGCTCGTCGAGTCCTTAGGATACAACCTCATGTATGTCTCAATGCTTTGCGATCTTGATATGGTTGTTGTCTTTGGCAACTACCGTTGTGTTGTGGTTATGGAAGATGACAATTCCAAAGTCTTCGAAGGCTTTAGGAGAGGAGACCTGTATATTGTTGATTTCTCTACAGGACCGCAACCAGCCGTGTGTCTACTTGCAAAAGCTTCAGAAGGCTGGCTCTGGCATCGATGACTTGGTCATGCAGGCATGAGGAATTTGCACCCGCTTGCAAAGAAGAAGCATGTCATTGGCATCGAGAATGTCAAATTCCTCAAGGATCACTTATGCGGAGCCTGTGAAGCTGGGAAGATGACAAAGGCTAAGCATCCAGCGAAGACTATCATGACCACCACCCGTCCATTTTAATTGCTTCACATGGATCTCTTTGGTCCTAACCATTATTTCGCAATCTCAAATGATGCATCTCAATATGGCTTTGTTATTGTTGATGATTACTCTCGATACATGGGTACACATTGTTACTTACAAACATGAAGTGCAGGAAGTCTTCAAACATTTTCCTCGAGGGCTTCAACCAACTTTGGTGTGAAGATCAAGCACATCAGACGTGACAATGGAACTGAGTTCAAGAGTTCTGGTCTTGATGACTATCTTGATGAACTTGGTATTACTCATGAGTTATCTTCTCCTTATACTCCTCAGAAGAATGGCGTCGTGGAGCGCAAGAACAAGACTCTTGCTGAGATGGCTCGCACTATGCTTGACGAATACAAAACGCCTCGTCATTTTTGGATTGAGGCAATTGATACTGTGTGCCACAACATCAACAGAGTATATCTTCACAAATTCTTCAAGAAGACTGCCTATGAACTCCTCACCGATAAGAAACCCAATATGAACCAGCACCTGCAGAAACTATCAAGTTCAAGGCTACTGAGGATGTCATTCCTACTGAAGAATCTGCTGAAGAATTCATTCCGGAACATGAAGAACGTCGAGCTAATGCACCTGAAGAAAATACTGAAGAAAATGGTGCTGAAGAAAATGCTGATCAAATTCCTCAACGACAACCGGCTCATCCTCGCGTTGCAAAAGAAGTGCAAGTTGAAAAGATCATCAATGACATCAAAGCGCCAGGTCCTGTCACATGCTAAAAAGCTTCACATTTATCTAACTTTTGTGGGCACTATGCTTTTGTCTCTATCACAGAGACTAAGGTAGATGAAGCATTTCTGGAGCCTGAGTGGATTCAGGCCATGCAAGAAGAATTACATCAGTTCGAGCTCAACAACGTCTGGGAACTGGTCAAACGTCCAGATCCTCGCAAGCACAATATCATTGGCCCAAAATGGAGCTATCGCAACAAGCAAGACGAAAATGGCATTGTGGTAAGGAATAAGGCACGGCTTGTAGCTCAAGGCTACACACAAGTTGAAGGAATTGATTTCGATGAAACTTTTGCACCTATTGCTAGACTTGAGGCTATTCGCATATTACTTGCTTATGCTAACCATCATGATATCACTCTATATCAAATGGATGTGAAAAGTGCATTCCTCAATGGTAAGCTTGAGGAAGAAGTATATGTTGCTCAACCCCCAGGTTTTGAAGATCCAAAGCATCCTGACAAAGTCTTCAGACTCAATAAGGCCCTCTATGGCCTCAAGCAGGCCCCACGGGCGTGGTATGATACTTTGAAGGAATTCCTTATGAAGAAAGGCTTCAAACCCGGTTCACTCGACCCTACTTTTTTCACTAAATCTTATGATGGTGAATTGTTTGTGTGCCAAATATATGTTGATGATATTATCTTTGGTTGTAGTGACCAACGTTATAGTGATGAATTTGCCTATATGATGAGTGAAAAATATCAAATGTCTATGATGGCATACTTTGAAGGAATTCCTTAGGTCTTCAAATTCGTCAACAACGCAATGGCATATTCATATCTCAGGAGAAATACCTCAAGGATGTACTGAGGAAATTCGGCATGCAAGATTGCAAAGGCGTCAAAATTCCTATGCCCACAAATGGTCATCTGTGCACTGATGAAAATGGTATCGACTTCGATCATAAGGTATACGGCTCCATGATTGGTTCTTTATTGTACTTATGTGCATCTAGGCCAGATATTATGCGTAGTGTTTGCATGTGTGCCCGATTTCAAGCTACACCGAAGGAATCACACCATAAGGCTGTGAAGCATATTCTTCGATATCTAGCTCACACACCAACACTTGGATTATGGTACCCCAAGGGCTCGGCTTTTGATCTCATTGGATATTCTGACTCTGACTATGCTGGTGATCGTGTGGACCACAAGTCAACATCTGGTAGATGTCATTTCCTCGGACGATCTTTGGTCTGTTGGTCCTCGAAGAAACAGAACTGCGTATCACTATCTACTGCTGAAGCTGAGTACATTGCCACTGGTTCTTGCTGTGCTCAATTGCTATGGATGAAGCAAACTCTCAAGGACTACAACGTCAACATGAAGAATGTTCTCTCTTCTGTGACAATGAGAGTGCTATCAAGATTGCTCACAACCTAGTTCAACACTCGAAGGCAAAGCACATTCAGATTCGTCATCATTTTCTTCATGATCATGGGTTGAAGGGCGACATTTCTATTGAGCATGTGAAGACTGAAGAATAGCTAGCCGATATCTTCACTAAGCCCTTGGATGAGAAGAGATTTAGCAAGTTGCGGTGTGAGCTAAATATCTTAGAATCTTCGAATGTTCTTTGAAAAGGACACTCATCCTAACACTTATGCAAAATTGATGACTTAGATGTGCAACACATGAAGAAACATTTTTCTTCAATCAATGAAGAATAACACTCTAAGTGTGAAGAAATTAACGAAGAATTTGATTCTCAGAACCCTACAACAATTGTACGCGGTGTCTGAAATCATCATTCTTATACGGTGGGTCACGCCACCACCAAAAGTTGAAAATCCTCAATTTGAGTTTTTTTGTGTTGAAATTCCTCAGTTGTTCAAATTCTTCAACTTTGCTTAGTCTTCACTGTTTCCGTCGTTTTTCTTCATTGGCTATATATATATATGAGTTTATGTCCTCTACAACACTCACTTATGGCTATTTCTTCAAGTTGATTTTTCTGCTAAGTGAATGTGATCGGACCCTTCCCCCTCTATGCTATACTCGACCCAATCTGTTCACAAATTCTTCATGTGCGTTCTATTTGAAACTCGTTCAAAATCTTCACCGTGTCCTTGTCAGCTGAAGAAATTGCGAACGGAACTTTAAAACCTATCTTATCTAAATTTTCGGGTTTTCCACTCAAACCTTTCCGCATCCCAGGATATACTTATCTATTCACCCACGATCGCACACGATCTCCACTTCTCAGTACGTGGGTGACACATGTCAAGCGAATGAGAAGGGTCAGGGGCACATTCGTCCAAATTCTTCGGGCGAACAATTTTTCACCGTGGCTATAAATACCCCCTTTCCCTTCCTCACTTCCTTTACTCCACTCAACCTCTCTCCACCTCGAGCTTCTCAAACCCTAGCGCCTTCGCTACATCATCGTCGCCGGTGAGGAAAGCTTCACTGCCTCGACCTCATCGCCTTAGTGAAATTCTTCAAGACTCATGTGGTCAAATTCCTCAAACATGTTCTTTATAAAAACCTTCTGAGAACGCATATGACCTCTCCAAATTCCTCGCAACTATACTCTGTTCACAGGTACTCATGTCAGCTGCTGAATCACTAGGTTCTCATCAACTTAACTCATTTGCAGCATTCCTCGAAGAAAAGTTGCATACCTCTTCAGAGATTTCAATTGTTCAAATTCCTCAACTGAAGAAAATGGCTGATGGTAAGAAGCCACAAAAAGGAGGAAAGAGGCCTGAGGTCAACACTGCCTTTGAAATACCTGAGGACATCTATGCTGGGTACTGCACACCCCCCTGAGGAAGATAAAAATCAGCGCAAGGTGCACATTCAAAAGATTGAGAGGAGATGGGCAAGAGAGTGGAGGGAGTACAAATATGTCACTCCCAAATATATGAAGAAATTTGCACTAAATCCTCCATGCCCAAGACCTCCGCTGGCACATGGTCAAATAGCTGATCCCACCAGCCTCAAGCATGGTGAGGATTATCCCGATGAATGGGCCAAGCACCAGGCCAAGTTGGCCAAACAAGCAAAAGATGCAGTGAGGAAATTCAACGAAGACTCTGCTGCCGCTGCTGCTGTTGAGGCCTCTGTAAAGCCGAAGAAGGCCATGCCTAAGAAGCCTTGATGAGGACATCAATACAATTGTTACACCCACAGCCCCTGCTGCTATACATACTGGACCAATTACTAGAGCTCGTGCACGCCAACTAAATTACCAGGTACTTTCGTTTCTTGGTAATGATTCTAATGTTCAAGAGAATATGATGCTGCCTAAATTGGATACATTTGTTTTGCTTACAAATGAAGGGCCTAGCTTGGAGAAGGATGAACATTGGAGCAAGAACAAGCATGGAGATGATGGCATGCACAACGGGAACAAGAACGGAGTTACAAGTGATGATTTCAGGACTTTGAAGCCACCATAATGGGTGCATGAAGCCTTGGACAAAATATACAAGATGCCACTTCATAAATTTCGTCCCGAGGCTATTTTAGGTGCCGCGTCACCTTATTATTGGGCCAGGCCCATGTAATTTCGAAATACATAAGTATAGGCTATTTTTAGAGTCCGTATGTGTGGGGAAACAAGAGATAGGGTTGATTTCGGACCCCTCCACCAAGGGCCACGAAATCCCCCCCCCCTCTTCCTCCATATATACAACCCTTAGGGCATCGTTTAGACTTTGGGTTTTGTTTAGATTAAAAGTTCGCCATAGCTGCAACTTCGCGTACTTCGTTTGTGTTCAACGACCAGACAAAGGCGTCACAGAACCCCACCTTGATCAATAAAGCTTTCATCTTATATTCGCAATATCCAGATTGCAATCTCAGTTTCTTGCTTGTTCTTCGTTTGCTCGCAGGAAACAGACCCTCGTGGTCAGGTCGATCGTGCTCCGGCGTGGTCAATAACCTCTCGGAGTTGGTTTAGCGATTGCTAAGGCGCGACGTCCTCGCACGTTCGTAGTCGGATCGTCAAAGTCGACTGCCACCAAAGCGATATCCATCATCTCATCGAAAGACGGGACACCTTTGCCTCTATCAAGTGGTATCAGATCTCCAGGTTGCTCAGTGAGATTTTACAGTTTTTCGTAGTTTAGATCGAGTCTGTTCTTCATACCTATAGTCCACGAAAAAGCCACAAAAAAATTAGGGTTAGTTCATCATATGCGAACCAATCTGAGCCTTTGCATAATTTTTTTAGGGTTTTGCTTTGTTGAATTTGCGGTTGCATCGTCGTGTCTAGTTGCTGGTCTTAGAGTCTAGTCTTTTAGAGTTTCGAGTTCTGGTCATAAGTTGTCACGCCGCTGCCGCACCATCATCATCACCCCTGCCATCTACCACCACCGCTTATCCGCCACCGCTTCGAATCCGTATCCATATACCACCCCAGCTATCATATACCACCACCGCTGCCATCTACCACCATATATCCACCACCAATCCGAGTTCTTGTCATATTAGGTTTGGTTTCGAAAAAAAAGAGTCCGGAAACCACGCTCCATTTAGGCCCAAAATTTTTAGAAAACGCATTTTTCGAAAAAATTTCTGGCTATCCTATTTTTAGGTGTTTCTGAGTGTTTTGAGACAGGTGCCATTATAGGAAGTTTTTTTTGACCCGTTTCCAGTTTTTGGGTCCGGGCAGTCGAAAAAAAAAATTTGGTCGAAAAACTTTCGTGCCCATCCTGTCAGTTTGAGCTAGGAAGAGTTTTGAGACACTCGCCATTATAGTGATTTTTCGCAAAAAAAAAGCAACGCAAAAAAAAGAGCGAAAAAAAAGAGCGAAAAAAAAAGAGCGAAAAAAAATTCCAGAGTGTGCTTTTCCCTTGTTTACTTGCCGCGCCGTGATTTTGTTGGTGTTCTAGGCTCGCGTCTCTAGCACAGTCTAGCCTAGGACCAGCACAGTACCGTCGTTGAGCGTTTATTCAACTTTGCATCTCTGAATTGATTATTGCTGACCCTTTTTGCTACCATATTATAAGCCTTCCCAGCTCCACATACATCTACGTCGTGCGGTTGACTCTCCCTGGTAATCGCTCTATCCAAGCTTTGAGAGTTTTTGACTACAACGGTTGCCGATCACCGCCTGCTGCTGGGTAAGAACTGGTAAGAATTTGAGATTTGCTTGACGGATTTGTGACACCCACCACCACCTCTTGTTAGTAGTCTGTGGGATCATATTCTTGTGTGTTTCTATTGCTGCTAACCATGCCAGGATCACAAGCCGACGAGACTGACTGGGAGAACATGACGAATAAGGATTTGCATGATAAATTTCAGCAAATGATGAGTGGACAGGTGCAAGACGTGCTAAATAGATTTGAAGAGGCCATGGAGAAGATAGATGGCATGGAGAAGACTTTCGAAACAAAGCTCGATAACAAGTTTAATGAATTGCTCGCGCGTCTTCCACCACCACCACCCGCTGCACCTAACGCACCTCTCCAACAACAACAACGACGACTACCTCCACGTCGCGAAACAGACCTCCGCCGAGCGAGCCGTGTTCCTCTTGCGTTTGGCAAACTATTGGTGCTGATGTTGATACTTCTATGGCTCCTGCTGCTGATGCGGAGGAGGATGATTATGTGGGAGATTACGAGGATGAGGTTGCTCAAAATCAGAACTACGTGCAACCACCTGCACCACCACCAGCAGGTCGACCTCAGGTATATATTCGTAATGGTAGGCCTGCACCACTACCTCAGGTACGAGATGATGTCCATATTCCTAAACTGAAATTGAATGTTCCACCATTTGAGGGTAGATATGTTCCTGATATATATCTTACTTGGGAGTTAGAAACTGAACAACGTTTTACATGTTTACAATATCCCGAGGAGAGACGGGTTGCTGCTGCTGTTTGTGCTTTCACTAGTTTTGCATGTGTCTGGTGGTCTGAACATTGTAGATTATATCCTATTCCAACTACTTGGGCTGCTTTGAAAACTGCTATGCGTACGCGTTGGGTTCCACCATATTATCAACGTGAATTGCTTCAAAAATTGCAGCGTTTAAGACAAGGAAAAAATTCTGTAGAAGAATATTATCAGGAATTACAAACTGGCATGATTCGATGTGGTATTGTTGAGGAGAATGAAGCTATGCTTGCATGTTTTCTGGGTGGATTAAATAGAGAGATTCAGACCATTCTAGACTATAAGGAGTATACTAATATCACTCGTTTATTCCATCTTGCTCGTAAAGCTGAACATGAAGTGCAGGATCGACAAGCATTGGCGCGAACTAACTTTTCTGCAGGCCAACCTTCATCATGGACACCGCGTGCATCTTCTACTTCAACTGCACCAGCACCTCAATCAGGTGCCTCCTACAGCCGTGATACAAGAAAACAGGATCAACCACCATTATCTGCCAAGAGCGCACCTGCCGGGCCTGCACAGAGTTCTTCTTCTTCCAGGGCATCAACAGGGCACACAAGTGATATTATTTGTCGTCGTTGTAAGGGAGGAGGTCATTATGCGAGAGAATGCAAATCTCCGCGTGTGATGATTGCTACCGAGGGTGGTGGATATGAGTCCGCTAGTGACTATGATGAGGAGACTTTGGCTCTTATTACACGTGAAGAACATGGTGGAGATGATTCTGATCATGAGACGCAATACATGGCTCCTGAAGACGCTGACAGGTATGAGTGTTTAGTTGCTCAACGTGTTTTGAGTGTGCAGGTCACACAAGCTGAGCAAAATCAAAGGCACAATTTGTTCCATACCAAGGGAGTTGTGAAGGAACATTCTGTGCGCATCATAATAGACGGAGGGAGCTGCAACAACTTGGCTAGCATGGAGATGGTGGAGAAGCTTTCTCTCACCACAAGACCACATCCACATCCTTACTACATCCAATGGTTCAACAACAGTGGCAAGGTTAAGGTAACACGTACTGTTCGTGTGCATTTTAGTATCTCTACATATGCTGATTATGTTGATTGTGATGTGGTACCTATGCAAGCATGTTCCTTATTACTTGGTAGACCATGGCAATTTGATAAAAACTCTGTACACCATGGTAGAAACAATCACTATACTCTTGTTCATAAGGATAAAAATATTACTTTGCTTCCTATGACTCCTGATTCCATTTTGAAAGATGATATTAATAGAGCTAATAAAGCAAAACAGGAGAAGAATAAGAGTGAAAATCAGATTGTGGCAAAAGAATTTGAGCAACAAATGAAGCCTAATAATAAACCATCTAGTGTTGCTTCTGAAATTAAATTGAAAAGTGCATGTTTATTTGCCACCAAATCTGATATTGATGAGCTAGATTTCAGCAAATCTGTTTGCTATGCTTTTGAGTGCAAAGAGGCATTATTTTCATTCGAGGACGTGCCTTCCTCTTTGCCTCCTGCTGATGAGGACATCAATACAATTGTTACACCCACAGCCCCTGCTGCTATACATACTGGACCAATTACTAGAGCTCGTGCACGCCAACTAAATTACCAGGTACTTTCGTTTCTTGGTAATGATTCTAATGTTCATGAGAATATGATGCTGCCTAAATTGGATACATTTGTTTTGCTTACAAATGAAGGGCCTAGCTTGGAGAAGGATGAACATTGGAGCAAGAACAAGCATGGAGATGATGGCATGCGCAAGGGAAACAAGAACGGAGTTACAAGTGATGATTTCAGGACTTTGAAGCCACCATAATGGGTGCATGAAGCCTTGGACGAAATATACAAGACGCCACTTCATAAATTTCGTCCCGAGGCTATTTTAGGTGCTGCGTCACCTTATTATTGGCCCAGGCCCATGTAATTTCGAAATACATAAGTATAGGCTATTTTTAGAGTCCGTATGTGTGGGGAAACAAGAGATAGGGTTGATTTCGGACCCCTCCACCAAGGGCCACGAAATTCCCCCCCTCTTCCTCCATATATACAGCCCTTAGGGCATCGTTTAGACTTTGGGTTTTGTTTAGATTAAAAGTTCGCCATAGCTGCAACTTCGCGTACTTCGTTTGTGTTCAACGACCAGACAAAGGCGTCACAGAACCCCACCTTGATCAATAAAGCTTTCATCTTATATTCGCAATATCCAGATTGCAATCTTAGTTTCTTGCTTGTTCTTCGTTTGCTCGCAGGAAACAGACCCTCGTGGTCAGGTTGATCGTGCTCCGGCGTGGTCAATAACCTCTCGGAGTTGGTTTAGCGATTGCTAAGGCGCGACGTCCTCGCACGTTCGTAGTCGGATCATCAAAGTCGACTTCCACGAAAGCGAAATCCACCATCTCATCGAAAGACGGGACACCTTTGCCTCTATCATCAACCCATTTAGCATGTCTACGATTCAGTTTAGCTTGACTTTTAATATGTTTCAAAGATTCATGATCAGAATGTATAACAAATTCTTTGGGCCATAAATAATGTTGCCATGTTTCTAAAGTCCGAACAAGAGCATATAATTCTTTATCATAAGTAGAATAATTCAGACTAGGCCCACTCAATTTTTCAGAAAAGTATGCAACAGGTTTGCCATCTTGTAATAACACACCTCCTAATCCAATTCCACTAGCATCACATTCAAGCTCAAAAGTCTTATTAAAATCAGGAAGTTGGAGTAAAGGAGCATGTGTCAACTTATCTTTCAATACCGTGAAGGCTTCTTCCTGTGCGGTACCCCAAAGAAAAGGCACATCTTTCTTTGTAAGCTCATTGAGAGGTGCAGCAATGGTGCTGAAATCTCTCACAAAACGCCTATAGAATCCAGCGAGGCCAAGAAAACTCCTCACTTGTGTGACCGTTTTGGGCTGCGACCAACTCTCAATAGCTTCAATCTTGGCTTTATCAACTTCAATTCCCTGTGGAGTAACAACATAGCCAAGAAAAGATACTCGGTCGGTGCAAAAGGTGCACTTCCCAAGGTTACCAAACAAACGTGCTATGTAAATGTTCCAAATGTTCTTCCAAAGATCTGCTATAAATCAATATGTCATCAAAGTAAACTACCACAAATCGTCCAATGAAAGCACGTAAATTCGTTCATTAATCTCATGAAAGTACTAGGTGCATTAGTTAACCCAAAAGGCATGACTAACCACTCATATAATCCAAACTTAGTTTTAAATGATGTTTTCCATTCATCTCCTAATTTCATACGAATTTGATGGTATCCACTACGCAAATCAACTTTGGAGAATATTGTAGAGCCACTCAATTCATCAAGCATATCATCGAGCCTAGGAATAGGATGACGATAACGAATAGTAATATTATTAATGCCTCTACAATCAACACACATACATGATGTACCATCCTTTTTCGGCACTAGAATAATAGGAACAGCACAAGGACTAAGGGATTCGCGTATATAACCTTTGTCGAGAAGCTCTTGTACTTGACGCATAATCTCCTTCGTCTCCTCTGGATTGGTACGGTATGGTGCACGGTTTGGCAGTGAAGCACCGGGAATTAAGTCAATCTGATGCTCAATCCCTCGAATAGGCGGTAATCCCGGTGGCACGTCTTGTGGAAAGACGTCAGCGAACTCCTGCAAAATGTTAGTGACAGCAGGAGGCAAAGAGGAAGGCACGTCCTCGAATGAAAATAATGCTTCTTTGCACACAAAAGCATAGCAAACAGATTTGCTGAAATCTAGCTCATCAATATCAGATTTGGTGGCAAATAAACATGCACTTTTCAATTTAATTTCAGAAGCAACACTAGATGGTTTATTATTAGGCTTCATTTGTTGCTCAAATTCTTTTGCCACAATCTGATTTTCACTCTTATTCTTCTCCTGTTGTGCTTTATTAGCTCTATTAATATCATCTTTCAAAATGGAATCAGGAGTCATAGGAAGCAAAGTAATATTTTTATCCTTATGAACAAGAGTATAGTGATTGTTTCTACCATGGTGTACAGAATTTTTATCAAATTGCCATGGTCTACCAAGTAATAAGGAACATGCTTGCATAGGTACCACATCACAATCAACATAATCAGCATATGTAGAGATACTAAAATGCACACGAACAGTACGTGTTACCTTAACCTTGCCGCTGTTGTTGAACCATTGGATGTAGTAAGGATGTGGATGTGGTCTTGTGGTGAGAGAAAGCTTGATAGAGGCAAAGGTGTCCCGTCTTTCGATGAGATGGTGGATTTCGCTTTGGTGGAAGTCGACTTTGACGATCCGACTACGAACGTGCGAGGACGTCGCGCCTTAGCAATCGCTAAACCAACTCCGAGAGGTTATTGACCACGCCGGAGCACGATCAACCTGACCACGAGGGTCTGTTTCCTGCGAGCAAACGAAGAACAAGCAAGAAACTGAGATTGCAATCTGGATATTGCGAATATAAGATGAAAGCTTTATTGATCAAGGTGGGGTTCTGTGACGCCTTTGTCTGGTCGTTGAACACAAACGAAGTACGCGAAGTTGCAGCTATGGCGAACTTTTAATCTAAACAAAACCCAAGGTCTAAACGATGCCCTAAGGGCTGTATATATGGAGGAAGAGGGGGTGGATTTCGTGGCCCTTGGTGGAGGGGTCCGAAATCAACCCTATCTCTTGTTTCCCCACACATACGGACTCTGAAAATAGCCTATACTTATGTATTTCGAAATTACATGGGCCTGGCCCAATAATAAGGTGACGCAGCACCTAAAATAGCCTCGGGACGAAATTTATGAAGTGGCATCTTGTATATTTCGTCCAAGGCTTCATGCACCCATTATGGTGGCTTCAAAGTCCTGAAATCATCACTTGTAACTCCGTTCTTGTTTCCCTTGCGCATGCCATCATCTCCATGCTTGTTCTTGCTCCAATGTTCATCCTTCTCCAAGCTAGGCCCTTCATTTGTAAGCAAAACAAATGTATCCAATTTAGGCAGCATCATATTCTCATGAACATTAGAATCATTACAAAGAAACGAAAGTACCTGGTAATTTAGTTGGCGTGCACGAGCTCTAGTAATTGGTCCAGTATGTATAGCAGCAGGGCCTGTGGGTGTAACAATTGTATTGATGTCCTCATCAGGCGTTTTGTGAGAGATTTCAGCACCATTGCTGCACCTCTCAATGAGCTTACAAAGAAAGATGTGCCTTTTCTTTGGGGTACCGCACAGGAAGAAGCCTTCACGGTATTGAAAGATAAGTTGACACATGCTCCTTTACTCCAACTTCCTGATTTTAATAAGACTTTTGAGCTTGAATGTGATGCTAGTGGAATTGGATTAGGAGGTGTGTTATTACAAGATGGCAAACCTGTTGCATACTTTTCTGAAAAATTGAGTGGGCCTAGTCTGAATTATTCTACTTATGATAAAGAATTATATGCTCTTGTTCGGACTTTAGAAACATGGCAACATTATTTATGGCCCAAAGAATTTGTTATACATTCTGATCATGAATCTTTGAAACATATTAAAAGTCAAGCTAAACTGAATCGTGGACATGCTAAATGGGTTGAATTCATTGAGACTTTCCCTTATGTCATTAAACACAAGAAGGGAAAAGAAAATGTTATTGCTGATGCATTGTCTCGTCGCTATACTATGCTTTCACAACTTGACTTCAAAATATTTGGTTTGGAGACCATCAAAGATCAATATGTGCATGATGCTGATTTTAAAGATGTAATGCAGAATTGTAAAGAAGGAAGAATGTGGAACAAGTTTGTTGTTAACGATGGATTTGTGTTTCATGCTAACAAGCTATGCATTCCAGCTAGCTCCGTTCGTCTTTTGTTGTTGCAGGAGGCGCATGGAGGAGGACTAATGGGACAACTTGGCGTGAAGAAGACGGAGGACGTACTTGCTACACATTTCTTTCGGCCAAAGATGAGACGGGATGTTGAGCGTTTTATTGCTCGCTGCACTACATGTCAAAAAGCTAAGTCACGACTCAATCCTCATGGTTTATATATGCCTTTGCCTGTACCTAGTGTTCCTTGGGAGGATATATCTATGGACTTTGTTTTAGGTTTACCTCGAACAAAGAAGGGGAGGGATAGCATATTTGTTGTCGTGGATAGATTCTCGAAAATGGCACACTTTATACCATGTCATAAAAGCGATGATGCTGTTAATGTTGCTGATTTGTTCTTTCGTGAAATTATTCGCTTGCATGGTGTGCCAAAAACTATTGTTTCAGATCGTGATACTAAATTTCTTAGCCACTTTTGGAGATGTTTATGGGCTAAGTTGGGGACTAAACTGCTTTTTAGTACTACTTGTCACCCCCAAACTGATGGACAAACTGAAGTAGTCAATAGAATGTTGTCTACTATGCTTAGGGCTGTTTTGAAGAATAATAAGAAAATGTGGGAGGAATGCTTGCCTGATAGTGAATTTGCTTATAATCGTTCATTGCATTCTACTACTAAGATGTGCCCTTTTGAAGTTGTGTATGGTTTCCTACCTCGTGCACCTATTGATTTGTTGCCTCTTCCATCTTCGGAGAAGGTTAATTTTGATGCTAAACAACGTGCTAAATTGATTTAAAAAATGCATGAGTTAACTAAGGAAAACATTGAGCGTATGAATGCTAAATATAAATTTGCTGGAGATAAGGGTAGAAAACATGTTGTGTTTGCACCTGGAGATCTTGTTTGTTTACATTTGCGTAAGGATAGATTTCCTGATTTGCGCAAATCAAAGTTAATGCCACGTGCTGATGGTCCCTTTAAGGTGTTAGAGAAAATAAATGATAATGCATATAAACTTGAGCTGCTTGCAGATTTTGGGGTTAGTCCCACTTTTAACATTGCAGATTTGAAGCCTTATTTGGGTGAGGAAGATGAACTTCCGTCGAGGACGACTTCGTTTCAAGAAGGGGAGGATGATGAGGACATCAATACAATTGTTACACCCACAGCCCCTGCTGCTATACATACTGGACCAATTACTAGAGCTCGTGCACGCCAACTAAATTACCAGGTACTTTCGTTTCTTGGTAATGATTCTAATGTTCATGAGAATATGATGCTGCCTAAATTGGATACATTTGTTTTGCTTACAAATGAAGGGCCTAGCTTGGAGAAGGATGAACATTGGAGCAAGAACAAGCATGGAGATGATGGCATGCGCAAGGGGAACAAGAACGGAGTTACAAGTGATGATTTCAGGACTTTGAAGCCACCATAATGGGTGCATGAAGCCTTGGACGAAATATATAAGATGCCACTTCCTAAATTTCGTCCCGAGGCTATTTTAGGTGCTGCGTCACCTTATTATTGGGCCAGGCCCATGTAATTTCGAAATACATAAGTATAGGCTATTTTTAGAGTCCGTATGTGTGGGGAAACAAGAGATAGGGTTGATTTCGGACCCCTCCACCAAGGGCCACGAAATTCCCCCCTCTTCCTCCATATATACAGCCCTTAGGGCATCGTTTAGACTTTGGGTTTTGTTTAGATTAAAAGTTCGCCATAGCTGCAACTTCGCGTACTTCGTTTGTGTTCAACGACCAGACAAAGGCGTCACAGAACCCCACCTTGATCAATAAAGCTTTCATCTTATATTTGCAATATCCAGATTGCAATCTCAGTTTCTTGCTTGTTCTTCGTTTGCTCGCAGGAAACAGACCCTCGTGGTCAGGTTGATCGTGCTCCGACGTGGTCAATAACCTCTCAGAGTGGGTTTAGCGATTGCTAAGGCGCGACGTCCTCGCACGTTCGTAGTCGGATCGTCAAAGTCGACTGCCACCAAAGCGATATCCATCATCTCATCGAAAGACGGGACACCTTTGCCTCTATCAGACGACCTGGTGGTTGTGGTGCTGGTGGTTGCACAAAGTTCTGATTTTGATCAACCTCATCCTCATAATCTCCCACATAATCATCCTCCTCCACATCAGCAGCAGGAGCTACAGAAGTATCAACAGCAGCGCCAGCAGTTTGGCCAGGCTGAAGAGGAACACGGCTCGCTCGACGGAGGGTTGTTTCCCGACGCGGAGGTAGTCATTGTTGTTGTTGCAGAGGTGCGGCAGGTGCAGCCGGTGGTGGTGGTGGTGGAAAACGCGAAAGCAATTCAGCAAACTTGTTATCGAGCTTTGTTTCAAACGTCTTCTCCATGCCATCTATCTTCTCCATGGCCTCGTCAAATCTGTTTAGCACATCTTGCACCTGTCCGCTCATCATTTGCTGAAACCTATCATGAAGCTCCTTGTTCGTCAAGTTCTCACAGTCAGTCTCGTCGGCTTGTGATCCTGGCATGGTTAGCAGCAATAGAAACACACAAGAATATGATCCTACAGACTACTAACAAGTGGTGGTGGTGGCGGGTGTCACAAATCCGTCAAGCAAATCTCAAATTCTTACCAGTTCTTACCCAGCAGCAGGCGGTGATCGGCAACCGATGTAGTCAAAACTCTCAAAGCTTGGATAGAGCGATTACCAGGGAGAGTCAAACGCACGATGTAGATGTATGTGGAGCTGGGAAGGCTTATAATATGGTAGCAAAAAGGGTCAGCAATAATCAATTCAGAGATGCAAAGTTGAATAAACGCTCAACGACGGTACTGTGCTGGTCCTAGGCTAGACCGTACTAGAGACGTGAGCCTAGAACACTAACAAAATCACGGCGCTGCACGTAAACAAGGGAGGAGCACACTCTGATTTTTTTTTCACTTTTTTTCCTCTCTTTTTTTACTTTTTTTCCTCTTTTTTTTGCTCCACAACAATTTTTTTTTCGAAAAAGTCTACAAATGTCCTAAAAACTGCCTAGCCAGAATTTTCCAGACTTAGTTTTTTTTTGAAACTGGAACTATTTTTCTTCTATGGATGGCCCGGAAGTTGGGGAGTATGGCGTGATCTGGAAATCCAAAATAGAGTAACAAAATACTGGACTCGGAATAGGACTGGTGGCGGAGATGAATCTGGTGGAACTCGGACTGGTGGCGGATATATGTTGCAGGTGGACTCAGATTGGTGTGATGGCGGCGGATATGTGGTGGCGTATGTGGACTCGGATTGGCGGTGAATATGTGGTATATGGCAGCAGCGATGATGATGATGCGGTGGTGATATATGGCAGCGGCGACGTGACAACCTGTGAACAGAACTCGAAACTCTAAAGGACTAGACACTAAAACCAGCAACTTGACACGACGATGCAACCACAAATACAACAAAGCAAATACAGAAAAAGATTATGCAAAGGCTCAGATTGGTTCGGATGGGATGAACTAACTCTAATTTTTTTGGCTTTTTCATGGACTATATGATGAGGACATCAATACAATTGTTACACCCACAGCCCCTGCTGCTATACATACTGGACCAATTACTAGAGCTCGTGCACGCCAACTAAATTACCAGGTACTTTCGTTTCTTGGTAATGATTCTAATGTTCATGAGAATATGATGCTGCCTAAATTGGATACATTTGTTTTGCTTACAAATGAAGGGCCTAGCTTGGAGAAGGATGAACATTGGAGCAAGAACAAGCATGGAGATGATGGCATGCGCAAGGGGAACAAGAACGGAGTTACAAGTGATGATTTCAGGACTTTGAAGCCACCATAATGGGTGCATGAAGCCTTGGACGAAATATACAAGATGCCACTTCCTAAATTTCGTCCCGAGGCTATTTTAGGTGCTGCGTCACCTTATTATTGGGCCAGGCCCATGTAATTTCGAAATACATAAGTATAGGCTATTTTTAGAGTCCGTATGTGTGGGGAAACAAGAGATAGGGTTGATTTCGGACTCCTCCACCAAGGGCCACGAAATTCCCCCCTCTTCCTCCATATATACAGCCCTTAGGGCATCGTTTAGACTTTGGGTTTTGTTTAGATTAAAAGTTCGCCATAGCTGCAACTTCGCGTACTTCGTTTGTGTTCAACGACCAGACAAAGGCGTCACAGAACCCCACCTTGATCAATAAAGCTTTCATCTTATATTCGCAATATCCAGATTGCAATCTCAGTTTCTTGCTTGTTCTTCGTTTGCTCGCAGGAAACAGACCCTCGTGGTCAGGTTGATCGTGCTCCGGCGTGGTCAATAACCTCTCGGAGTTGGTTTAGCGATTGCTAAGGCGCGACGTCCTCGCACGTTCGTAGTCGGATCGTCAAAGTCGACTTCCACCAAAGCGATATCCATCATCTCATCGAAAGACGGGACACCTTAGCCTCTATCAAGTGGTATCAGATTTCCAGGTTGCTCGGTGAGATTTTACAGTTTTTCGTAGTTTAGATCGAGTCTGTCTTCATACCTATAGTCCACGAAAAAGCCACAAAAAAAAATTAGGGTTAGTTCATCATATCCGAACCAATCTGAGCCTTGCATAATCTTTTTAGGGTTTTGCTTTGTTGAATTTGCGGTTGCATCGTCGTGTCTAGTTGCTGGTCTTAGAGTCTAGTCTTTTAGAGTTTCGAGTTCTGGTCATAAGTTGTCACGCCGCCGCCGCACCATCATCATCGCCCCTGCCATCTACCACCACCGCTCCGAATTCGTATCCATATACCACCACCAATCCGTGTCCATATACCACCACCGATCCATATCCATATACTACCACCGCTACCACCACCGCTGCCATATACCACCACCATATATCCACCACCAATCCGAGTTCTTTGCTTATTAGGTTTGTTTTCGGGATCCATCTCGATTCCGATTCGTGTTTCCTTGCCGGAGTCGGGTAGCCACGCTCCGTTTAGGCCCAAAATTTTTCGAAAACGCATTTTTCGAAAAAATTTCTGGCTATCCTATTTTTAGGTGTTTCTGAGTGTTTTGAGACAGGTGCCATTATAGGAAGTTTTTTTTGACCCGTTTCCAGTTTTTGGGTCCGGGCAGTCGAAAAAAAAAATTGGTCGAAAAAATTTCGTGCCTATCCTGTCAGTTTGAGCTAGGAAGAGTTTTGAGACACTCGCCATTATAGTGATTTTTCGCAAAAAAAAAAGGCAGCGCAAAAAAAGAAAAAGAGCGCCAAAAAAAAAGAGCGAAAATAAAAATTTCAGAGTGTGCTTTTCCCTTGTTTACGTGCCGCGCCGTGATTTTGTTAGTGTTCTAGGCTCGCGTCTCTAGCACAGTCTAGCCTAGGACCAGCACAGTACCGTCGTTGAGCGTTTATTCAACTTTGCATCTCTGAATTGATTATTGCTGACCCTTTTTGCTACCATATTATAAGCCTTCCCAGCTCCACATTCATCTACGTCGTGCGTTTGACTCTCCCTGGTAATCGCTCTATCCAAGCTTTGAGAGTTTTTGACTACAACGGTTGCCGATCACCGCCTGCTGCTGGGTAAGAACTGGTAAGAATTTGAGATTTGCTTGACGGATTTGTGACACCCACCACCACCACTTGTTCGTAGTCTGTAGGATCATATTCTTGTGTGTTTCTATTGCTGCTAACCATGCCAGGATCACAAGCCGACGAGATTGACTGGGAGAATTTATCGAACAAGGAGCTTCATGATAAGTTTCAGCAAATGATGACTGAACAGGTGCAAGATGTGCTGAACAATTTTGAAGAGGCCATGGAGAAGATCACTGGCCTTGAGAAGACGTTCGAAACAAAGCTCGATAACAAGTTTAATGAATTGCTCGCGCGTCTTCCACCACCACCACCCGCTGCACCTAACGCACCTCTCCAACAACAACAACAACGACTACCTACACGTCGCGAAGCAGACCTCCGCCGAGCAAGCCGTGTTCCTCTTGCGTTTGGCCAAACTGTTGGTGCTGCTGTTGATACTTCTGTGGCTCCTGCTGCTGATGCGGAGGAGGATGATTATGTGGGAGATTATGAGGATGAGGTTGATCAAAATCAACACTACGTGCAGCCACCTGTACCACCACCAGCAGGTCGACCTCAGGTATATATTCGTAATGGTAGGCCTGCACCACCACCTCAGGTACGCGATGATGTCCATATTCCTAAACTGAAATTGCATATTCCACCATTTGAGGGTAGATATGTTCCTGATATATATCTTACTTGGGAGTTAGAAACTGAACAACGATTTACATGTTTACAATATCCTGAGGAGAGACGAGTTGCTGCTGCTGTTTGTGCTTTCACTAGTTTTGCATGTGTATGGTGGTCTGAACATTGTAGATTATATCCTATTCCAACTACTTGGGCTGCTTTGAAAACTGCTATGCGTACGCGTTGGGTTCCACCATATTATCAACGTGAATTGCTTCAAAAATTGCAGCGTTTAAGACAAGGGAAAAATTCTGTAGAAGACTATTATCAGGAATTACAAACTGGCATGATTAGATGTGGTATTGTTGAGGAGAATGAAGCTATGCTTGCACGTTTTCTGGGTGGATTAAATAGAGAGATTCAGACCATTCTAGACTATAAGGAGTATACTAATATCACTCGTTTATTCCATCTTGCTTGTAAAGCTGAACGTGAAGTGCAGGATCGACAAGCATTGGGGCGAACTAACTTTTCTGCAGGCCGACCTTCATCATGGACACCACGTGCATCTTCTACTTCAACTGCACCAGCACCTCCATCCGGTGCCACCTCCAGCCGTGATACAAGAAAACAGGCACAACCACCATTATCTGCCAAGAGCGCACCTGCGGGGCCTGCACAGCGTTCTTCTTCTTCCATGGCATCAACAGGGCACACAAGTGATATTATTTGTCGTCGTTGTAAGGGAGGAGGTCATTATGCGAGAGAATGCAAATCTCCGCGTGTGATGATTGCTACCGCGGATGGTGGATATGAGTCTGCTAGTGACTATGATGAGGAGACTTTGGCTCTTATTACACGTGAAGAACATGGTGGAGATGATTCTGATCATGAGACGCAATACATGGCTCCTGAAGACGCTGACAGGTATGAATGTTTAGTTGCTCAACGTGTTTTGAGTGTGCAGGTCACACAAGCTGAGCAAAATCAGAGGCGCAATTTGTTCCATACCAAGGGAGTTGTGAAGGAACGTTCTGTGCGCGTCATCATAGAGGAGGGAGCTGCAACAACTTGGCTAGCATGGAGATGGTGGAGAAGCTTTCTCTCACCACAAGACCACATCCACATCCTTACTACATCCAATGGTTCAACAACAGCGGCAAGGTTAAGGTAACACGTACTGTTCGTGTGCATTTTAGTATCTCTACATATGCTGATTATGTTGATTGTGATGTGGTACCTATGCAAGCATGTTCCTTATTACTTGGTAGACCATGGCAATTTGATAAAAATTCTGTACACCATGGTAGAAACAATCACTATACTCTTGTTCATAAGGGTAAAAATATTACTTTGCTTCCTATGACTCCTGATTCCATTTTGAAAGATGATATTAATAGAGCTAATAAAGCAAAACAGGAGACGAATAAGAGTGAAAATCAGATTGTGGCAAAAGAATTTGAGCAACAAATGAAGCCTAATAATAAACCATCTAATGTTGCTTCTGAAATTAAATTGAAAAGTGCATGTTTATTTGCCACCAAATCTGATATTGATGAGCTAGATTTCAGCAAATCTGTTTGCTATGCTTTTGTGTGCAAAGAGGCATTATTTTCATTCGAGGACGTGCCTTCCTCTTTGCCTCCTGCTGTCACTAACATTTTGCAGGAGTTCGCTGACGTCTTTCCACAAGACGTGCCACCGGGATTACCGCCTATTCGAGGGATTGAGCATCAGATTGACTTAATTCCCGGTGCTTCACTGCCAAACCGTGCACCATACCGTACCAATCCAGAGGAGACGAAGGAGATTATGCGCCAAGTACAAGAGCTTCTCGACAAAGGTTATATACGCGAATCCCTTCGTCCTTGTGCTGTTCCTATTATTCTAGTGCCGAAAAAGGATGGTACATCACGTATGTGTGTTGATTGTAGAGGCATTAATAATATTACTATTCGTTATCATCATCCTATTCCTAGGCTAGATGATATGCTTGATGAATTGAGTGGTTCTACAATATTCTCCAAAGTTGATTTGCGTAGTGGCTACCACCAAATTCGTATGAAATTGGGAGATGAATGGAAAACAGCATTTAAAACTAAGTTTGGATTATATGAGTGGTTAGTCATGCCTTTTGGGTTAACTAACGCACCTAGTACTTTCATGAGATTAATGAACGAAGTTTTACGTGCTTTCATTGGACGATTTGTGGTAGTTTACTTTGATGACATACTGATTTATAGCAGATCTTTGGAAGAACATTTGGAACATTTACGTGCTGTTTTTATTGCTCTACGTGATGCACGTTTGTTTGGTAACCTTGGGAAGTGCACCTTTTGCACCGACCGAGTATCTTTTCTTGGCTATGTTGTTACTCCACAGGGAATTGAAGTTGACAAAGCCAAGATTGAAGCTATTGAGAGTTGGCCGCAGCCCAAAACGGTCACACAAGTGAGGAGTTTTCTTGGCCTCGCTGGATTCTATAGGCGTTGATGAGGACATCAATACAATTGTTACACCCACAGGCCCTGCTGCTATACATACTGGACCAATTACTAGAGCTCGTGCACGCCAACTAAATTACCAGGTACTTTCGTTTCTTGGTAATGATTCTAATGTTCATGAGAATATGATGCTGCCTAAATTGGATACATTTGTTTTGCTTACAAATGAAGGGCCTAGCTTGGAGAAGGATGAACATTGGAGCAAGAACAAGCATGGAGATGATGGCATGCGCAAGGGAAACAAGAACGGAGTTACAAGTGATGATTTCAGGACTTTGAAGCCACCATAATGGGTGCATGAAGCCTTGGACGAAATATACAAGATGCCACTTCATAAATTTCGTCCCGAGGCTATTTTAGGTGCTGCGTCACCTTATTATTGGGCCAGACCCATGTAATTTCGAAATACATAAGTATAGGCTATTTTTAGAGTTAGTATGTGTGGGGAAACAAGAGATAGGGTTGATTTCGGACCCCTCCACCAAGGGCCACGAAATTCCCCCCCTCTTCCTCCATATATACAGCCCTTAGGGCATCGTTTAGACTTTGGGTTTTGTTTAGATTAAAAGTTCGCCATAGCTGCAACTTCGCGTACTTCGTTTGTGTTCAACGACCAGACAAAGGCGTCACAGAACCCCACCTTGATCAATAAAGCTTTCATCTTATATTCGCAATATCCAGATTGCAATCTTAGTTTCTTGCTTGTTCTTCGTTTGCTCGCAGGAAACAGACCCTCGTGGTCAGGTTGATCGTGCTCCGGCGTGGTCAATAACCTCTCGGAGTTGGGTTAGCGATTGCTAAGGCGCGACGTCCTCGCACGTTCGTAGTCGGATCGTCAAAGTCGACTTCCACCAAAGCGAAATCCACCATCTCATCGAAAGACGGGACACCTTTGCCTCTATCATCACGAGTATAATAAGCAGGGACGAAAGTATGTCGCATGGCAAGTTTCAAATCATCCCAAGTAGTAGGTATATAATCAGGGTGTAACCGACAATATTCACTCCACCAAACCAAAGCATAACCAGTGAAAGAACCAACCGCAACCTTAACCTTTTTATGTTCATTGAAATTATGGGAAGCAAATATATTTTTTATGTCGAACTCCCATTCAATATATAAAGCAGGTTTAAAACGGCCATTAAATGGTGGTATAGATACATTAACCTGATCATGTGCATTTGGATGTTTGTGCACCTCTCGTGACGGTTGTGGTATTTGCAAAGGTGGTGGCACGTCTCCCGCGATCGACAAAGCCCATGAATTGACTCTGGATCCTGTCATGATTAGTAGAACAAGAAACAAAACCCAAAAATAATGTTCCTATAACTACTAGGATGTGGTGGTAAAATGCTCACAGTAAAGCAAATATCAATGTCTTACAAGTTCTTACCATGCAGCGGGCGGTGATCGGCAACCAGCGGTGTCAAGTAACTCTGAATATTGAGTAAAGCGATTGCCAGGGAAGCGTACGTATACACGGTGTAGAAATATGTGGAGCTGGGTTGGCTATATATGGTAGCAAAAGATTAGCAATAATCAATTCAAAGATGCAATGTTGAATAAACGCTCAACGACGGTACTGTGCTGGTCCTAGGCTAGACCGGACTAGAGACGCGAGCCTAGAACACTAATGAGGTCACGGCGTAGCACAACTAGCATCAATGAAGGATACTAAGTAGCTCTTGACAGCAAGATATAAGTGAAGATCACAACGGCAGTGAAGATAATGATGAAAAACAACTGCCAAGCAGGATATACAACAACTTTCTCTCCAACTTTCCTCTTGAAAAGTTTGAGACAATTTTCTGATAAATTCTTTCAAAGAATGCTACTAACTCAAGCTTTCCAATGCAAAAAGAATCACTCAATTCCGAGTTGATATGAGGAGTCAAAGAATTCTAAAACTAGCCTGAAAAATTGGAACAAGCTGTGTTCACGAACTTCGGAGGGCAAAAAGACCTATTTAGAAGCCGATTTTGAGGTGTCAAATATTGAACTAGCTTCTTCAATTTAGATGCGGCTCGTCGCTGTCTTCAATTTGAGTACTCACGGAGCCAAAACGGACTTCGTATGAGGAAGATACACCTGTTTTACTGAACAGTGCGCAAAACAGATTCCAATCCGAATTCAGGTACGAGATTGATTCTAGATAGATCCAATTTTTTTTTCTTCTCTCTTTTTTTTCTCACGCTTTTTTTTCTTTTTCTTTCCAAAACAAACTAGATCTCAACTATTATTATGACAATGAATGGTGGGTAGCACGTGGTGGAAATTGATGGATGGGTGGTGGACAGCGGAAGAGATAATGATGCAGCGGTGGCGTGACTAATGTGAAAAGAACTCGAAACTCTAAACGAACTAGACACTAAGACCAGCAACTCGACACGACGATGCAACCGATAATTCAACTATGCAAGCAATGAAAAGAAAATTGCAAAGGCTCAGATTGGCTTGGACCAAGGATGAATAGATCTAACTCTTTTTTGTGGCTTTTTCTTGGACAATAGGTAAGAAAATAAATCTAATCTAGGAAAACTGGAAATTCTCACCGAGCAATGATGAGGACATCAATACAATTGTTACACCCACAGCCCCTGCTGCTATACATACTGGACCAATTACTAGAGCTCGTGCACGCCAACTAAATTACCAGGTACTTTCGTTTCTTGGTAATGATTCTAATGTTCATGAGAATATGATGCTGCCTAAATTGGATACATTTGTTTTGCTTACAAATGAAGGGCCTAGCTTGGAGAAGGATGAACATTGGAGCAAGAACAAGCATGGAGATGATGGCCTGCGCAAGGGGAACAAGAACGGAGTTACAAGTGATGATTTCAGGACTTTGAAGCCACCATAATGGGTGCATGAAGCCTTGGACGAAATATACAAGATGCCACTTCATAAATTTCGTCCCGAGGCTATTTTAGGTGCTGCGTCACCTTATTATTGGGCCAGGCCCATGTAATTTCGAAATACATAAGTATAGGCTATTTTTAGAGTCCGTATGTGTGGGGAAACAAGAGATAGGGTTGATTTCGGACCCCTCCACCAAGGGCCACGAAATTCCCCCCTCTTCCTCCATATATACAGCCCTTAGGGCATCGTTTAGACTTTGGGTTTTGTTTAGATTAAAAGTTCGCCATAGCTGCAACTTCGCGTACTTCGTTTGTGTTCAACGACCAGACAAAGGCGTCACAGAACCCCACCTTGAGCAATAAAGCTTTCATCTTATATTCGCAATATCCAGATTGCAATCTCAGTTTCTTGCTTGTTCTTCGTTTGCTCGCAGGAAACAGACCCTCGTGGTCAGGTTGATCGTCTCCGGCGTGGTCAATAACCTCTCGGAGTTGGTTTAGCGATTGCTAAGGCGCGACGTCCTCGCACGTTCGTAGTCGGATCGTCAAAGTCGACTTCCACCAAAGCGAAATCCACCATCTCATCAAAAGACGGGACACCTTTGCCTCTATCAAGTGGTATCAGATTTCCAGGTTGCTCAGTGAGATTTTACAGTTTTTCGTAGTTTAGATCGAGTCTGTTCTTCATACCTACAGTCCACGAAAAAGCCACAAAAAAAATTAGGGTTAGTTCATCATATCCGAACCAATCTGAGCCTTTGCATAATCTTTTTAGGGTTTTGCTTTGTTGAATTTGCGGTTGCATCGTCGTGTCTAGTTGCTGGTCTTAGATTCTAGTCTTTTAGAGTTTCGAGTTCTGGTCATAAGTTGTCACGCCGCCGCCGCACCATCATCATCGCCCCTGCCATCTACCACCACCGCTTATCCGCCACCGCTTCGAATCCGTATCCATATACCACCACAGCTGTCATATACCACCACCGCTGCCATCTACCACCATATATCCACCACCAATCCGAGTTCTTGTCATATTAGGTTTGATGAGGACATCAATACAATTGTTACACCCACAGCCCCTGCTGCTATACATACTGGACCAATTACTAGAGCTCGTGCACGCCAACTAAATTACCAGGTACTTTCGTTTCTTGGTAATGATTCTAATGTTCATGAGAATATGATGCTGCCTAAATTGGATACATTTGTTTTGCTTACAAATGAAGGGCCTAGCTTGGAGAAGGATGAACATTGGAGCAAGAACAAGCATGGAGATGATGGCATGCGCAAGGGGAACAAGAACGGAGTTACAAGTGATGATTTCAGGACTTTGAAGCCACCATAATGGGTGCATGAAGCCTTGGACGAAATATACAAGATGCCACTTCCTAAATTTCGTCCCGAGGCTATTTTAGGTGCTGCGTCACCTTATTATTGGGCCAGACCCATGTAATTTCGAAATACATAAGTATAGGCTATTTTTAGAGTCCGTATGTGTGGGGAAACAAGAGATAGGGTTGATTTCGGACCCCTCCACCAAGGGCCACGAAATTCCCCCCTCTTCCTCCATATATACAGCCCTTAGGGCATCGTTTAGACTTTGGGTTTTGTTTAGATTAAAAGTTCGCCATAGCTGCAACTTCGCGTACTTCGTTTGTGTTCAACGACCAGACAAAGGCGTCACAGAACCCCACCTTGATCAATAAAGCTTTCATCTTATATTCGCAATATCCAGATTGCAATCTCAGTTTCTTGCTTGTTCTTCGTTTGCTCGCAGGAAACAGACCCTCGTGGTCAGGTTGATCGTGCTCCGGCGTGGTCAATAACCTCTCGGAGTTGGTTTAGCGATTGCTAAGGCGCGACGTCCTCGCACGTTCGTAGTCGGATCATCAAAGTCGACTTCCACCAAAGCGATATCCATCATCTCATCGAAAGACGGGACACCTTAGCCTCTATCACTATAGGTATGAAGAACAGACTCGATCTAAACTACGAAAAACTGTAAAATCTCACCGGGCAACCTTGAAATCTGATACCACTTGATAGAGGCAAAAGGTGTCCCGATGTTTCGATGAGATAGATATTGTTTTCTGTGGGAGTCGACTTTGACGATCCAACTACGAACGTGCGAAGACGTCGCGCCTTAGCAATCGCTAAACCAACTTCCGAGGGTTATGGACCACGCCGGAGCACGATCAATCTGACCACGAGGGTCTATTTCCTGCGAGCAAACAAAGAACAAGCAAGAAACTGAGATTGCAATCTGGATATTGCGAATAAAAGAGGAAAGCTTTATTAATGAAGGTGGGGTTATGTGACGTCTTGGTCTAGTCGTTGGAGACAAACGAAGGACGCGAAGTTGCAGCTATGGTGAACTTTTAGTCTAAACAAAACCCAAAGTCTAAACGGTGCCCTAAGGGCTGTATATATGGAGGAAGAGGGGGGAATTTCGTGGCCCTTGGGGAAGGGGTCCGAAACTAACCCTATCTCTTGTTTCCCCACACATACGGACTCTAAAAATAGCCTATACTTATGTATTTCGAAATTGCATGGGCCTGGCCCAATAATAAGGTAACGCAGCACCTAGAATAGCCTCTGGACGAAGTTTATGAAGTGGCATCTTGTATATTTTGTCCAAGGCTTCATGCACTCATTATGGTGGCTTCAATGTCCTGAAATCATCACTTGTAACTCCATTCTTGTTCCCCTTGCGTATGCCATCAACTCCATGCTTGTTCTTGCTCCAATGTTCATCACTCTTATCCATGCCAGGCCCTTCATTTGTAAGCAAAACAAATGTATCCAATTTAGGCAGCATCATATTCTCATGAACATTAGAATCATTACCAAGAAACGAAAGTACGTGATAATTTAATTGGCGTGCGCGAGCTCTAGTAATTGGTCCAGTATAGGTAGTAGTATGGGCTGTGGGTGTAACAATGGTATTGATGTCCTCATCAAAGTCCTCACAAGAAACAAGTTGCTTTCCAAGTGCCCTCTGATGATGATGAAGCTGATGATGAAGAACTTGCTGAAATCATCAGGGCAGGCAACTCAGGGCCACTAGAGCCAAAGGCAGTAATGTGCCATTAATGCTGGATCCGGAGTTGATCCTAGACTTCATTGACTTGTGGCACAAGGACCCCAACACACCTCTGCCTGAGCCAAACCTCACTCCTGGTCAAAGTCATGTACTGACTCACTTCATTGATGAAGAAAAATGGAAATTTGAACAAGGAAGGAGGGTGAAGAAAGCGCAGTACAAGAAAGAGCGCTTTCTGAAGCAAAACGTTCTAAGCTTTCACCTTAAGAACTTGTTGCTCTTCAATCTGAAATCAAGAAACTGAGTGATGAATTTGATCGCTACTATGCTGACTGGCTAGGAGCCAAAGTCAGATTTGTAAAGATAACTGAACAGTTCACTTCCAATGTTGCATCCCAACGCAACAGGAAATTCCTCAGACTGAAGCATCGGCTCAGCCGACTAAAGAAAATGCCAGCCCTGCGGATGAAAATCAGGTTGCTGAAGAAAATGTGAGTTCCAGTGCTGATGACTGCATTCCAAGCGCTGATGAAATTGCCAGGGCATCCACTAGTGGTGCGCCTGAAGAAAATGAAGAAGCTAGGGCAACTGCATCAGTTATACCTGAAGAAATTCAACTGAATTCGTCTGCTCCTGCGCCTTCACCAACTCCGATCCTTCCATCTGCATCAGATGTGAAGAAGACCAGGGCTACAGAGCGTGCAGCGGTGAAGAAAAGGAAGGCATCAACTACATCAGATTCTTCAGCTCAGAAGAAGATAAAGCCATTGACTAGCTCATTTGCAAACCCCATTTATGTTGTTCCTATCTCAACCATGCCATCAAAGGACCTTGTTCCTTTTGATGAAGAATATGTGATTCCAAGTGAATTCGATGAAGAGAATCCCTCTGCTGCTTCGTCAGAGCAGATGGATGAAGAAATTGAAGTGGATACAATCCCTTCAACACCAGTTGTCTCCTCGCCTATGCCTCAGTTTACTGCTGAAGAGGCCGGCGTTGAATAAATGGGAGATGAAGATGTGGACATTGGATGTACCACACCCGTGCTAAGTGATGAATTTTGGCAAAGTCAGCACCCCAACTCTCCACTCTTCACACCATTGCACCAAATTCCTCAGTCCCCAGTAACTACTGTACAAATAGGATCTGATGAACCACATGCCACACCGTCTGTCCATGAAGAAATTCCAGCCACTAGTGCTGAAGATCATGTAGATGAAGAATTGAAGTCCCACGCTGCCACTGAAGCAGCACCTGGAATTCCTTAGCATGTGGAACCTGAGATCGAGATTCCGTAGGTTGTGATGCAATTGACTGACACTCCTCACCCCAAGCCAAAGGATCCATTCTCAAAGAAGCAGAAATTCAAGGCTGATGATTTCTTCGGCGAGCACTTGTTCTTCACTAACTACAATCCTTATGACTCTGCTCGTCTAAGGAGGAAGCGGTTCTGGACTGCAAGCCAGGCCAACTTCTATTCTTCACTGCTTTTCAACAAAGACAAAATCTTCTACCATGAGCATATTCCTCATGTGGACATGGAATCATTACCTTGCTTCTCTCCTGTGCTCAGTGTTCTTCATGATGCAGGCCTCCTCAACTTTTTCTCTGACATTGTTGATTGGAATGAAGAGCTTATTCTTCAGTTCTACGCTACATTGCACATCAGAAGTGAGCCTGAAGATATCAACACCTGGGTCTTGGACTGGATGACCGAAAATACTCACTATAAGGCACCGGCCTCTGAATTGCTTCACGCCCTGCCCATCAGTCCACCCAGTGAAGGAGCTCGCTGCCTGTATCATGAACCAGAACTCACAGCCCATTACATGCAAGTGTTAATGAAGCCTTTGAAGCCCGGTCAAGCCCCAAGGACCAAATTCCTCGTGAAGGATTTACTCTATGTGCCCAGAACCGTCTATCGTATTCTAACGAGGACAATGAGTCCGATCAAAGGCCACGACTCATCCGATGAGGAAATAGTTGGCATCATGAATTATCTGCTATTCAACATCATTCATAGCATTCCTATCAACTATCACGATTTCTTCATGAGGACTCTCGCAAATGCTGCACTTTCTCCGTTTGAGCTGAAACCTTATGCTCCTTGGATTATGAGATTCCTCAGGACAAGGTCTTCACTCAACTACAAGGCTGATTTTCAGAATCACCTTAGCTATCGGCCCCCGATTGAAGACCTCAAGCAGGCTTTTACTTCAACTGATGAAAAGGGCAAGGCTCCTGCAGTCATTGATGAAGGCATTCGTCCATTCGATGGTCAGTTTCGCAAAGCTGCATCTTATTCCACCAATGATGACTCTGCCACACATGACTCTGCTGCCAATGCACCCAAGTCTACTCCTCAAGCCACTGCTCCTCGTGTGATGACTAACCGTGAGCTTCTGCTTAGTCTTCACCAGAAGGTGGATCGAAACCATAAATGGGTTAAGCGTCAGTTTGATCCATTTCTTCACAACATGACTGCTACACACAATGTAATGAAGAAAAACCATTACTACCTCCATGAAGTCTTCGGTCGCACCTGGGCCATTCTATCACATTTGTATGGTGAAGAAGATCTCAAGAAAATGGGTCTCAAGGAATATTTTGACTGGTCTGCACCTCCACCGAAGAAATTCAAGAAGGTCAAGGTTCCTTCTTTGGTGTCCAGCTCATATTCTTCATCACGCGATACCGACGAGTACGAAGACTTGGACGACACTGCGGCATGCCCTTCAACGACAAACGACCCCAACAAAGCTGGCGCTCCTTCATCAACTTGACATTCTTCACGGGCGTTAGTCCTCATTTTCAATCCTTTTGGTCATTCGATGACAAAGGGAGAGAATTTTGAGTTAGTCTTCAAGCAGGTCTGTTTATATGGGCGTTTTTTTGCTAAGTTACAACTCTCGTTCTTCTGAAACTTTATTGGATCGAGTGGTAAACTTAAACCCGATGGTGCTCTGATACTTTTGATGTTTTTCTGCATGCTTATTCCTCATATATGTTAATGCACGCATGCTGAATTACATCAGTCACCATATTTCATCATGCATTTCAAATTCCTCATTATGATATGTCAAATGTGTTGGGGATCGTAGCAGAAATTTAAAATTTTCTACGCATCACCAAGATCAATCTATGGAGTAATGTAGCAACGAGGGGAAGGATAGTGCATCTACATACCCTTGTAGATCGCTAAGCGGAAGCGTTCAAGTGAACGGGGTTGATGGAGTCGTACTCGTCGTGATCCAAATCACCGATGATCCTAGCGCCGAATGGACGGCACCTCTGCGTTCAACACACGTACGGAATGGAGACGTCTCCCACGCCTTGATCCAGCAAGGAGGAGGGAGAGGTTGAGGAAGAGAATCCAACAGCGGCACGACGGCGTGGTGGTGATGGAGTGGCAGTTCTCCGGCAGGGCTTCGCCAAGCTCACGCGGAGGAGGAGAGGTATTGGAGGGGAGGGGTTGTGCCAGGTTCAAGGGTGTGGCCGCCCTCCCACCCCTCCACTATTTATAGGTGGGGAGAGACGGGGTCGGCCCCCCTAGATCTCATGTAGGGTTGGGGGCGGCGGCCAAGGGGAGGAGGAGTGCCTCCCAAGTCAAGTGGAGGCCCTCCCCCTTAGGGTTTCCCCTCTCCCATGCGCATGGTGATAGAGGCAAAGGTGTCCCGTCTTTCGATGAGATGATGGAAATCGCTTTGGTGGCAGTCGACTTTGACGATCCGACTACGAACGTGCGAGGACGTCGCGCCTTAGCAATCGCTAAACCAACTCCGAGAGGTTATTGACCATGCCGGAGCACGATCAACCTGACCACGAGGGTCTGTTTCCTGCAAGCAAACGAAGAACAAGCAAGAAACTGAGATTGCAATCTCGATATTGCGAATATAAGATGAAAGCTTTATTGATCAAGGTGGGGTTCTGTGACGCCTTTGTCTGGTCGTTGAACACAAACGAAGTACGCGAAGTTGCAGCTATGGCGAACTTTTAATCTAAAAAAACCCAAAGTCTAAACGATGCCCTAAGGGCTGTATATATGGAGGAAGAGGGGGGGGGGGATTTCGTGGCCCTTGGTGGAGGGATCAGAAATCAACCCTATCTCTTGTTTCCCCACACATACGGACTCTAAAAATAGCCTATACTTATGTATTTCGAAATTACATGGGCCTGGCCCAATAATAAGGTGACGCAGCACCTAAAATAGCCTCGGGACGAAATTTATGCAGTGGCATCTTGTATATTTCGTCCAAGGCTTCATGCACCCATTATGGTGGCTTCAAAGTCCTGAAATCATCACTTGTAACTCCGTTCTTGTTCCCCTTGCGCATGTCATCATCTCCATGCTTGTTCTTGCTCCAATGTTCATCCTTCTCCAAACTAGGCCCTTCATTTGTAAGCAAAACAAATGTATCCAATTTAGGCAGCATCATATTCTCATGAACATTAGAATCATTACCAAGAAACGAAAGTACCTGGTAATTTAGTTGGCGTGCACGAGCTCTAGTAATTGGTCCAGTATGTATAGCAGCAGGGGCTGTGGGTGTAACAATTGTATTGATGTCCTCATCATCCTCCCCTTCTTGAAATGAAGTCGTCCTCGACGGAAGTTCATCTTCCTCACCCAAATAAGGCTTCAAATCTGCAATGTTAAAAGTGGGACTAACCCCAAAATCTGCAGGCAGCTCAAGTTTATATGCATTATCATTTATTTTCTCTAACACCTTAAAGGGACCATCAGCACGTGGCATTAACTTTGATTTGCGCAAATCAGGAAATCTATCCTTACGCAAATGTAACCAAACAAGATCTCCAGGTGCAAACACAACATGTTTTCTACCCTTATCTCCAGCAAGTTTATATTTAGCATTCATACGCTCAATGTTTTCCTTAGTTAACTCATGCATTTTTAAAATAAATTCAGCACGTTGTTTAGCATCAAAATTAACCTTCTCCGAAGATGGAAGAGCCAACAAATTAATAGGTGCACGAGGTAGGAAACCATACACAACTTCAAAAGGGCACATCTTAGTAGTAGAATGCAATGAACGATTATAAGCAAATTCAATATGAGGCAAGCATTCCTCCCACATTTTCTTATTATTCTTCAAAACAGCCCTAAGCATAGTAGACAACGTTCTATTGACTACTTCAGTTTGTCCATCAGTTTGGGGGTGACAAGTAGTACTAAAAAGCAGTTTAGTCCCCAACTTAGCCCATAAACATCTCCAAAAGTGGCTAAGAAATTTAGTATCATGATCTGAAACAATAGTATTTGGCACACCATGCAAGCGAATAATTTCACGAAAGAACAAATCAGCAACACTAACAGCATCATCGCTTTTATGACATGGTATAAAGTGTGCCATTTTCGAGAATCTATCCACGACAACAAATATGCTATCCCTCCCCTTCTTTGTTCGAGGTAAACCTAAAACAAAGTCCATAGATATATCCTCCCAAGGAACACTAGGTACAGGCAAAGGCATATATAAACCATGAGGATTGAGTCGTGACTTAGCTTTTTGACATGTAGTGCAGCGAGCAATAAAACGCTCAACATCCCGTCTCATCTTTGGCCAAAAGAAATGTGTAGCAAGTACGTCCTCCGTCTTCTTCACGCCAAAGTGTCCCATTAATCCTCCATGCGCCTCCTGCAACAACAAAAGACGAACGGAGCTAGCTGGAATGCATAGCTTGTTAGCACGGAACACAAATCCATCGTTAACGACGAAGTTGTTCCACATTCTTCCTTCTTTAAAATTCTGCATTACATCTTTAAAATCAGCATCATGCACATATTGATCTTTATGGTCTCCAAACCAAATATTTTGAAGTCAAGTTGTGAAAGCATAGTATAGCGGCGAGACAATGCATCAGCAATAATATTTTCTTTTCCCTTCTTGTGTTTAATGACATAAGGAAAAGTCTCAATGAATTCAACCCATTTAGCATGTCTACGATTCAGTTTAGCTTGACTTTTAATATGTTTCAAAGATTCATGATCAGAATGTATAACAAATTCTTTGGGCTATAAATAATGTTGCCATGTTTCTAAAGTCCAAACAAGAGCATATAATTCTTTATCATAAGTAGAATAATTCAGACTAGGCCCACTCAATTTTTCAGAAAAGTATGCAACAGGTTTGCCATCTTGTAATAACACACCGCCTAATCCAATTCCACTAGCATCACATTCAAGCTCAAAAGTCTTATTAAAATCAGGAAGTTGGAGTAAAGGAGCATGTGTCAACTTATCTTTCAATACCGAGAAGGCTTCTTCCTATGCGGTACCCCAAAGAAAAGGCACATCTTTCTTTGTAAGCTCATTGAGAGGTGCAGCAATGGTGCTGAAATCTCTCACAAAACGCCTATAGAATCCAGCGAGGCCAAGAAAACTCCTCACTTGTGTGACCGTTTTGGGCTGCGGCCAACTCTCAATAGCTTCAATCTTGGCTTTATCAACTTCAATTCCCTGTGGAGTAACAACATAGCCAAGAAAAGATACTCGGTCGGTGCAAAAGGTGCACTTCCCAAGGTTACCAAACAAACGTGCATCACGTAGAGCAATAAAAACAACACGTAAATGTTCCAAATGTTCTTCCAAAGATATGCTATAAATCAATATGTCATCAAAGTAAACTACCACAAATCGTCCAATGAAAGCACGTAAAACTTCGTTCATTAATCTCATGAAAGTACTAGGTGCATTAGTTAACCCAAAAGGCATGACTAACCACTCATATAATCCAAACTTAGTTTTAAATGCTGTTTTCCATTCATCTCCCAATTTCATACGAATTTGATGGTATCCACTATGCAAATCAACTTTGGAGAATATTGTAGAGCCACTCAATTCATCAAGCATATCATCGAGCCTAGGAATAGGATGACGATAACGAATAGTAATATTATTAATGCATCTACAATCAACACACATACGTGATGTACCATCCTTTTTCGGCACTAGAATAATAGGAACAGCACAAGGACTAAGGGCTTCGTGTATATAACCTTTGTCGAGAAGCTCTTGTACTTGACGCATAATCTCCTTCGTCTCCTCTGGATTGGTACGGTATGGTGCACGGTTTGGTAGTGAAGCATCGGGAATTAAGTCAATCTGATGCTCAATCCCTCGAATAGGCGGTAATCCCGGTGGCACGTCTTGTGGAAAGACGTCAGTGAACTCCTGCAAAATGTTAGTGACAGTAAGAGGCAAAGAGGAAGGCACGTCCTCGAATGAAAATAATGCCTCTTTGCACACAAAAGCATAGCAAACAGATTTGCTGAAATCTAGCTCATCAATATCAGATTTGGTGGCAAATAAACATGCACTTTTCAATTTAATTTCAGAAGCAACACTAGACGATTTATTATTAGGCTTCATTTGTTGCTCAAATTCTTTTGCCACAATCTGATTTTCACTCTTATTCTTCTCCTATTTTGCTTTATTAGCTCTATTAATATTGATAGAGGCGAGGGTCCCGATCTCTCGATGAGATGATAACTATCGATTTGGTGGAGACGACTTTGATGATCCGACTACAAACGTGCACGACGTTGCGCCTTAGCAATCGCTAAACCAATCTCCTGAGGTTACTGACGATGCTGGAAGCACGGTCAGCCTGACCACGAAGGTCTATTCCTGCAAGCAATCGAAGAACGAGCAAGAATATGATAAAGCAATCTGAATATTGCAAATATATATGAAGTATTGATAATGGTGGGGATCCGGAAGCGGTCTTGGTCTGGTCGTTGGACACAAACAAAGTACACGAAGTTGCAATGGCTAACTTTTAACTAAACAAATCCCAAGGAAAAAGCTACTAGATGGATCTACTTATATAGGAGCAAGGGGTGGCCGCCAAGGAGGTGGGAGGACGTCCCAAGGCAGCCTAAAACTAACCCTAGGTCGTACAAGGCTCATGGGCCCAAGTGGAGGTGATGCAACACCTTTGGGCTTGTAGTTTGACTCGGATTCTGCTGCAACGTCAGATTGTTTCGTCCGTAACTCAACGCTCCGGATGAATTTGAAGGTGAATCCAATTGGGTTGGAAAGATCACGAAATCTAGTTTCCAACAAAAAAAGAATCACCCAATTCGGAGTCCGTATGAAAAAGTTGTTGGCGTTTTGAGTCAGGTATGTCTGTGCAGTCCGAATCTGAATCCAGAACGTGAGAGACTTGGACTCTATCTTCTCTTGGCCCAAAAGTGACGTGAGAGGACTTTTTGAACACAACCTAAACTTCTCCTTTTCCCTTATCTTCATATGTGGATTGTACAAATGTCCCATACACCTGCAATTAGACAAAACACAAAAGTGTGTGAAGTATTTTTGTTCTGGATAACATAAATAGATTATTGAATAGTTTGCATTAGAAATCACCTGACAAATATGCATGTATGCAATATTTTTGGTCGTATCCAAGGTATTCATGTCCTCATCATCCTCCCCTTTTTGAAAATAAAGCCGTCCTCGGCGTTGCTTAATCTGAAATGTGGCTAACAAAAGAGACAAGGTGTACATGTTGTATATGTATATGTCATCCAGTTTAACTTCCCTTGATTTTTGCACGTATGACACATGTATACATGAGTAACTTTCATAGTTCATAAAAACTAAAGCCAAAAAATTATCACAAGAAGTAGAAGGCATGAAAATATTAGAACTCAGTTTGCACATATAAGTGAAGGTCTTATTCATTTCAAAAGATTCGCAATGTTCATCATTAAACCATCCCAACTTTGGTGAATAAACCTTACTTGCATCAAATTTATATGCTACAACATGCTTAAATAAGCAAACATGCAATAAGTCATTGGACACAGAATCATCACCAAGATTGGAGGCCATATCAAAATGATTAAACATTAGTTCTTTTGCATCAACAGTTAATTCAATGGGTGCACTCAAAATTGTTGATATTTCAGTTGTTTGATCACATGACGCATTCATGACAGTAACAAGATTCTCTAAAATAGGTGGTGTGCTCAAATCAACAGGTAACTCAATACATGACGCATTCAAGTTAACTAGGCATGCATCATTCTCATGTGAAGTTATATCATTAATACCTTTACTGTTACCTTGTGGCAAAGATGTAGCTGATGTAGGTACGGACGTTGACAATGTACCATACCCTTGAGATGATGTCGCTCTCATAATCCAAGGTGTAATGTTGGAGGAACCCACCGGCGGTGGTGAGCATGAACTGGAATAGTAGTTGTTGTAGTCACCTAATGCATCCTCCTGTATCTGTCTCTCAAAGGTACAAGCACGGACATACATACCAGTAATGCGACGAGGAATATACTGAAATCTTGCCTGAATATCATGGTTCAAACCACCAAAAAATCTATTCATTGTATCATTCTCAGATTCTTCTATGTCACAATGATGCATATAAGATTTGAACTCTTGGTAGTAAGCATGAACAGTGTTGTTGCCTTGTTTAAATTGTTCAAGTTTGCGAAGCAATTTACGACGATAATAAGGAGGGAAAAATTGTTGTCTCATTACAGCTTTCAAAACTTTCCAAGTTGTGGGTTGGTTATCAATGTTTTTCTTACAATGTACACTCCACCAAACAGAAGCGAAATCAGTAAATGCTCTAGTGGCTGCTCGCACTCGCTCAAGTTCAGAAAAGTCATGGTGACTAAAAACTTGTTCTACTTCAAGCTCCCAAGCTAGATAAGTAGTAGGATTAAATCTACCCTCAAATGACGGTAAAAAGATAACCTGACCATGTGCTTGTGTGTGTTGTCCCAACTCTCGTGACGGTGAAGATGTGTCCGTCGTCCAAGAACTTCTATCTTCGGAACCTGTCATGATTAGTAGAAACAAGAAACAAAATTCAAGAATAATGTTCCTATGAACTACTAGGGTGTTGTGGTAAAGCGCTCACAGTAAAGCAAATATCAATATCTTACAAGTTCTTACCAAGCAGCAGGTGGTGACAGGCAACCAGCGGTGTCAAATAACTCTAAGATTGTGTAAAGCGATTGCCAGGGGAACGTACGTATATACGGTGTAGAAATATGTGGAGCTGGGTTGGCTATATATGGTAGCAAAAGATTAGCAATAATCAATTCAGAGATGCGATGTTGAATAAACGCTCAACGACGGTACTGTGCTGGTCCTAGGCTAGACTGAACTAGAGACGCGAGCCTAGAACACTAATGAGGTCACGTCGTAGCACAACTAGCATCAATGAAGGATACTAAGTAGCTCTGGACAGCAAGATATAAGTGAAGATCACAACGGCAGTAAAGATAATGATGTGAAACAACAGCCAAGCAGGATATATCAACAACTTTGTCTCCAACTTTCCTCTGAAAAAGTTTGTGCCGATTTTTTTGTTTTTTTTTCTCTCTTTTTTTTCCTCACACTTTTTTTTTCTTTATCTCCTTTTTTTTCTCTGACTTTTTTTCTCTCTCGTTTTTTTCTCTCTCTTTTTTTCTCCCTCTTTCCAAAACAAACTAGATAAGATGCAAATTGGATCAAGTGAAGATGTGAACAATCTCAACTATTATTATGACATTGAATGGTGGGTAGCACGTGGTGGAAATTGATGGATGGGTGGTGGACAGCGGAAGAGATAATGATGTAGCGGTGGCGTGACTAATGTGAACAGAACTCGAAACTCTAAACGAACTAGACACTAAGACCAGCAACTCGACACGACGATGCAACCGATAATTCAACTATGCAAGCAATGAAAAGAAAATTGCAAAGGCTCAGACTGGCTTGGACCAAGGATGAATAGATCTAACTCTTTTTTGTGGCTTTTTCTTGGACAATAGGTAAGAAAATAAATCTAATCTAGGAAAACTGGAAATTCTCACCGAGCAACCTGAAAACTGATACCACTTGATAGAGGCGAGGGTCCCGATCTTTCGATGAGATGATAACTATCGATTTGGTGGAGACGACTTTGATGATCCGACTACAAACGTGCACGACGTTGCGCCTTAGCAATCGCTAAACCAATCTCCTGAGGTTACTGACGATGCTGGAAGCATGGTCAGCCTGACCACGAAGGTCTATTCCTGCAAGCAATCGAAGAACGAGCAAGAATATGATAAAGCAATCTGAATATTGCAAATATATATGAAGTATTGATAATGGTGGGGATCCGGAAGCGGTCTTGGTCTGGTCGTTGGACACAAACGAAGTACACGAAGTTGCAATGGCTAACTTTTAACTAAACAAATCCCAAGGAAAAAGCTACTAGATGGATCTACTTATATAGGAGCAAGGGGTGGCGGCCAAGGAGGTGGGAGGACGTCCCAAGGCAGCCTAAAACTAACCCTAGGTCGTACAAGGCTCATGGGCCCAAGTGGAGGTGATGCAACACCTTTGGGCTTGTAGTTTGACTCGGATTCTGCTGCAACGTCAGATTGTTTCATCCGTAACTCAACGCTCCGGACGAATTTGAAGGTGAATCCAATTGGGTTGGAAAGAGCACGAAATCTAGTTTCCAACAAAAAAAGAATCACCCAATTCGGAGTCCGTATGAAAAAGTTGTTGGCGTTTTGAGTCAGGTATGTCTGTGCAGTCCGAATCTGAATCCAGAACGTGAGAGACTTGGACTCTATCTTCTCTTGGCCCAAAAGTGACGTGAGAGGACTTTTTGAGCACAACCTAAACTTCTCCTTTTCCCTTATCTTCATATGTGGATTGTACAAATGTCCCATACACCTGCAATTAGACAAAACACAAAAGTGTGTGAAGTATTTTTGTTCTGGATAACATAAATAGATTATTGAATAGTTTGCATTAGAAATCACCTGACAAATATGCATGTATGCAATATTTTTGGTCGTATCCAAGGTATTCATGTCCTCATCAAATATCATCTTTTAAAATTGAATCAGGAGTCATAGGAAGCAAAGTAATATTTTTATCCTTATGAACAAGAGTATAGTGATTGTTTCTACCATGGTGTACAGAGTTTTTATCAAATTGCCATGGTCTACCGAGTAATAAGGAACATGCTTGCATAGGTACCACATCACAATCAACATAATCAGCATATGTAGAGATACTAAAATGCACACGAATAGTACGTGTTACCTTAACCTTGCCGCTGTTGTTGAACCATTGGATGTAGTAAGGATGTGGATGTGGTCTTGTGGTGAGAGAAAGCTTCTCCACCATCTCCATGCTAGCCAAGTTGTTGCAGCTCCCTCCGTCGATTATGACGCGCACAGAACGTTCCTTCACAACTCCCTTGGTATGGAACAAATTGTGCCTCTGATTTTGCTCAGCTTGTGTGACCTGCACACTCAAAACACGTTGAGCAACTAAACATTCATACCTGTCAGCGTCTTCAGGAGCCATGTATTGCGTCTCATGATCAGAATCATCTCCACCATGTTCTTCACGTGTAATAAGAGCCAAAGTCTCCTCATCATAGTCACTAGCGGACTCATATCCACCACCCTCGGTAGCAATCATCACACGCGGAGATTTGCATTCTCTCGCATAATGACCTCCTCCCTTACAACGACGACAAATAATATCACTTGTGTGCCCTGTTGATGCCCTGGAAGAAGAAAAACTCTGTGCAGGCCCAGCAGGTGCGCTCTTGGCAGATAATGGTGGTTGATCCTGTTTTCTTGTATCACGGCTGTAGGAGGCACCTGATTGAGGTGCTGGTGCAGTTGAAGTAGAAGATGCACGCGGTGTCCATGATGAAGGTCGGCCTGCAGAAAAGTTAGTTCGCGCCAATGCTTGTCGATCCTGCACTTCACGTTCAGCTTTACAAGCAAGATGGAATAAACGAGTGATATTAGTATACTCCTTATAGTCTAGAATGGTCTGAATCTCTCTATTTAATCCACCTAGAAAACGTGCAAGCATAGCTTCATTCTCCTCAACAATACCACACCGAATCATCCCAGTTTGTAATTCCTGATAATATTCTTCTACAGAATTTTTTCCTTGTCTTAAACGCTGCAATTTTTGAAGCAATTCACGTTGATAATATGGTGGAACCCAACGCGTACGCATAGCGGTTTTCAAAGCAGCCCAAGTAGTTGGAATAGGATATAATCTACAATGTTCAGACCACCAGACACATGCAAAACTAGTGAAAGCACAAACAGCAGCAGCAACCCGTCTCTCCTCGGGATATTGTAAACATGTAAAACGTTGTTCAGTTTCTAACTCCCAAGTAAGATATATATCAGGAACATATCTAACCTCAAATGGTGGAATATTCAATTTCACTTTAGGAATATGGACATCATCTCGTACCTGAGGTGGTGGTGCAGGTCTACCATTACGAATATATACCTGAGGTCGACCTGCTGGTGGTGGTGCTGGTGGTTGCACGTAGTTCTGATTTTGAGCAACCTCATCCTCGTAATCTCCCACATAATCATCCTCCTCCGCATCAGCAGCAGGAGCCACAGAAGTATCAACAGCAGCACCAACAGTTTGGCCAAACGCAAGAGGAACACGGCTCGCTCGACGGAGGTCTATTTCGCGACGTGGAGGTAGTCGTTGTTGTTGTTGTTGGAGAGGTGCGTTAGGTGCAGCGGGTGATGGTGGTGGAAGACGCGCGAGCAATTCATTAAACTTGTTATCGAGCTTTGTTTCGAACGTCTTCTCCATGCCATCTATCTTCTCCATGGCCTCTTCAAATCTGTTTAGCACGTCTTGCACCTGTTCACTCATCATTTGCTGAAATTTATCATGCAAATCCTTATTCGTCATGTTCTCCCAGTCAGTCTCGTCGGCTTGTGATCCTGGCATGGTTAGCAGCAATAGAAACACACAAGAATATGATCCTACAGACTACTAACAAGAGGTGGTGGTGGGTGTCACAAATCCGTCAAGCAAATCTCAAATTCTTACCAGTTCTTACCCAGCAGCAGGCGGTGATCGGCAACCGTTGTAGTCAAATACTCTCAAAGCTTGGATAGAGCGATTACCAGGGAGAGTCAAACGCACGACGTAGATGTATGTGGAGCTGGGAAGGCTTATAATATGGTAGCAAAAAGGGTCAGCAATAATCAATTCAGAGATGCAAAGTTGAATAAATGCTCAACGACGGTACTGTGCTGGTCCTAGGCTAGACTGTGCTAGAGACGCGAGCCTAGAACACCAACAAAATCACGGCGCGGCACGTAAACAAGGGAAAAACACACTCTGGAAATATATTTTTTTTGCTCTTTTTTTTGCGCTGCTTTTTTTTGCGAAAAATCACTATAATGGCGAGTGTCTCAAAACTCTTCCTAGCTCAAACTGACAGAATGGGCACGAAATTTTTTCGACCAATTTTTTTTTTTGACTGCCCGGACCCAAAAACTGGAAACGGGTCAAAAAAAACTTCCTATAATGGCACCTGTCTCAAAACACTCAGAAACACCTAAAAATAGGATAGCCAGAATTTTTTTCGAAAAATGCGTTTTCGAAAAATTTTGGGCCTAAACGGAGCGTGGTTTCCGGACTCTTTTTTTTTCCAAAACCTACTCCGGCAAAGAAACACGAATCGAAATCTAGATGGATCTCGAAAACAAACCTAATATGACAAGAACTCGGATTGGTGGTGGATATATGGTGGTAGATGGCAGCGGTGGTGGTATATGGATACGGATTCGAAGCGGTGGCGGATAAGCGGTGGTGGTAGATGGTAGGGGTGATGATGATGGAGCGGCGGCGGCGTGACAACTTATGACCAGAACTCGAAACTCTAAAAGACTAACGCTAAGACCAGCAACTAGACACGACGATGCAACCGCAAATTCAACAAAGCAAAACCCTAAAAAGATTATGCAAAGGCTCAGATTGGTTCGGATATGATGAACTAACCCTAAATTTTTTTTTTGGCTTTTTCGTGGACTGTAGGTATGAAGAACAGACTCGATCTAAACTACAAAAAACTGTAAAATCTCACCGAGCAACCTGGAAATCTGATACCACTTGATAGAGGCAAAGGTGTCCCGTCTTTCGATGAGATGATGGAAATCGCTTTGGTGGCAGTCGACTTTGACGATCCGACTACGAACGTGCGAGGACGTCGTGCCTTAGCAATCGCTAAACCAACTCCGAGAGGTTATTGACCACGCCGGAGCACGATCAACCTGACCACGAGGGTCTGCTTCCTGCAAGCAAACGAAGAACAAGCAAGAAACTGAGATTGCAATCTGGATATTGCGAATATAAGATGAAAGCTGTATTGATTAAGGTGGGGTTCTGTGACGCCTTTGTCTGGTCGTTGAACACAAACGAAGTACGCGAAGTTGCAGCTATGGCGAACTTTTAATCTAAACAAAACCCAAAGTCTAAACGATGCCCT
>NC_041392.1:361614970-361745063 GCF_002162155.2 Triticum dicoccoides
GACTCTAAAAATAGCCTATACTTATGTATTTCGAAATTACATGGGCCTGGCCCAATAATAAGGTGACGCAGCACATAAAATAGCCTCGGGACGAAATTTATGAAGTGGCATCTTGTATATTTCGTCCAAGGCTTCATGCACCCATTATGGTGGCTTCAAAGTCCTGAAATCATCACTTGTAACTCCGTTCTTGTTCCCCTTGCGCATGCCATCATCTCCATGCTTGTTCTTGCTCCAATGTTCATCCTTCTCCAAGCTAGGCCCTTCATTTGTAAGCAAAACAAATGTATCCAATTTAGGCAGCATCATATTCTCATGAACATTAGAATCATTACCAAGGAACGGAAGTACCTGGTAATTTAGTTGGCGTGCACGAGCTCTAGTAATTGGTCCAGTATGTATAGCAGCAGGGGCTGTGGGTGTAACAATTGTATTGATGTCCTCATCACATGGGCCTTGGGGGGCTGGTGCCCTTGGCCCATTAAGGTTAGGGCACCCCCTTACAGACCACACTTCTGTATTGGACGTGGTGGAACATTTTCGGGACCTCCGGACCCCTCCGGAATCCTCCGAAACCTTCCGGAAGCTTCCCGGTACAATACCGGAAAAACCGAACTTTCCCCGGAACCCGAACAACAACTTTCCATATATAAATATTTACCTCCAGACCATTCCGGAACTCCTCGTGATGTCCGGGATCTCATCCGGGACTCCGAACAACATTCGGTAATCACATAAAAGTCTAACTAATAACCCTAGCGTCATCGAACCTTAAGTGTGTAGACCCTACGAGTTCGGGAACCATGCAGACATGACCAAGACAACTCTCGGGCCAATAACCAACAGCAGGATCTGGATACCCATGTTGGCTCCCACATGTTCCACGATGATCTCATCGGATGAACCACGATGTCGAGGATTCAATCAATCCCGTATTCAATTCCCTTTGTCCAGCGGTATTGTACTTGCCCGAGATTCGATCGTCGATATCCCGATACCTTGTTCAATCTTGTTATCGGCAAGTCTCTTTACTCGTTCCGTAACACATCATCCCGTGATCAACTCCTTGGTCACATTGTGCACATTATGATGATGTCCTACCGAGTGGGCCCAGAGATACCTCTCCGTTTACACGGAGTGACAAATCCCAGTCTTGATTCGTGCCAACCCAACAGACACTTTCGGAGATACCTGTAGTGTACCTTTATAGCCACCCAGTTACATTGTGACGTTTGGCACACCCAAAGCACTCCTACGGTATTCGGGAGTTGCACAATCTCATGGTCTAAGGAAATGATACTTGACATTAGAAAAGCTTTAGCATACGAACTACACGATCTTGTGCTAGGCTTAGGATTGGGTCTTGTCCATCACATCATTCTCCTAATGATGTGATCCCGTTATCAACGACATCCAATGTCCATGGTCAGGAAACTGTAACCATCTATTGATCAACGAGCTAGTCAACTAGAGGCTTACTAGGGACATGGTGTTGTCTATGTATCCACACATGTATCTGAGTTTCCTATCAATACAATTCTAGCATGGATAATAAACGATTATCATAAACAATGAAATATAATAATAATAACTAATTTATTATTGTCTTTAGGGCATATTTCCAACAGTCTCCCACTTGCACTAGAGTCAATAATCTAGTTCACATCGCCATGTGATTAACACTCACAGGTCACATCGCCAGGTGACCAACATCCAAAGAGTTTACTAGAGTCACTAATCTTGTTCACATCACTATGTGATTAATACTCAATGAGTTCTGGGTTTGATCATCTTATGCTTGTGAGAGAGGTTGTAGTCAACGGGTCTTGCCATATTCAGATCCCTATGTATTTCGCAAAACTTTATGTCATATCGTAGATGCTGCTACCACGTTCCACTTGGAGCTATTCCAAATTGTTGCTCCATTATATGTATCTGGTATCTCTACTCAAAGCTATCCGGATAGGTGTTAAGCTTGCATCGATGTAACTCTTTACGTCGAACTCTTTATCACCTCCATAACCGAGAAACATTTCCTTATTCCTCTAAGGATAATTTTGACCGCTATCTGGTGATCCAATCCTAGATCACCTTTGTACCCTCTTGCCAGACATGTGGCAAGGCACACATCTGGTGTAGTACTCAGCATGGCGTACCGTATAGAGCCTATGACAAAAGCATAGGGGACAACCTTCGTCCTTCCTCTTTCTTCTGCCGTGGTCAATCTTCGAGTCTTACTCAACTTCACACCTTACAACTCAGGTAAGAACTCCTTCTTTGACTGATCTATTTTTAAATCCTTCAAAAAACATGTCAAGGTGTGTGTTCTTTGAAACTGTCATCAGGCGTCTTGATCTATCTCTATAGATCTTGATGCCCAATATGTAAGCAGCTTTATCCAGGTCTTCCTTTGAAAAACATTCTTCAAACAACCGTTTATGCTTTCCAGAAATTCTACATTATTTCGGATCAACAATATGTCATCCACATATACTTATCAGAAATTTTGTAGTGCTCCCACTCACTTTCTTGTAAATACAAGTTTCTAGCAAACATTGTATAAACCTAAAAGCTTTGATCACTCCATCAAAGCATATATTCCGACTCCGAGATGCTTGCTCTAGTCCATAGAAGGATCGCTGGAGCCAGCATACCTTTTAGCATCCTTAGGATGGAAAAAACCTTTTATTGCATCACATACAACTTTTTCTTACGAAAACTGGTAAGAAAACTTGTTTTGACATCCATCTGTTAGATTTCATAATCGAAACATAGCTAATGCTAACATGATTCCGACGGACTTAAGCATCGCTACGGGTGAGAAATTCTCATCGTAGTCAACTCCTTGAACTTGTGAAAAGACTCTTTCCCATAAGTCGAGCTTCATAGACGGTAACATTACCGCCCACGTTCGTCTTCTTCTTAAAGATCCATTTATCTCAATGGCTTGCCGATCATCGGGCAAGTCCACCAAAGTCCATACTTTGTTCTGATACATGGATCCTATCTCGGATTTCATGGCTTCTAACCATTTGTCAGAATACGGGCCCACCATCGCTTCTCCATAGCTCGTAGGTTCATTGTTGTCTAACAACATGATATTTAAGACATGATTACCGTACCACTCAGGAGTAGTACATATCCTTGTCGACCTATGAGGTTCGATAGCAACTTGATCCGAAGCTTCATGATCACTATCATCAACTTCCTCTTCAACAGACGTAGGCACCACAAAAAACATCTTTCTGTGTCACATCACTCTCTGGTTGAAGTAAAGGTTTGACAACCTCATCAAGTTCTATCTTCCTCCCACTCAATTCTTTCGAGAGAAACTCCTTCTCGAGAAAGGACCCGTTCTTAGCGACAAACAATTTGCCCTCGGATCTGAGATAGAAGGTATACCCACCTGTCACCTTTGGGTATCCTATGAAGATGTTTTTGTCCGCTTTGGGTTCGAGCTTCTTCGGCTGAAGCCTTAAGCATCGCAGCCTCAAACATTAAGAAACGACAACTTTGGTTTCTTGCCAAACCAATGTTCATACGGCGTCGTCTCAACAGACTTATATGGTGTCCTATCTAAAGTGAATGCAGCTGTCTCTAATGCATAGCCTCAAAATAATAGCGGTAGATCGGTAAGAGACATCATAGATCGCACCATATTTCATAAGGTTCGATTACGACGTCCGGACACACCATTACCATGTGGTGTTCCAGGTGGCTTCAACTGTGAAACAATTCCACAATGTCTAAAGTGTTTGCCAAACTCATAACTCAGAAATTCTCATTGATCAGATCATAGGAATTTGATCTTCTTGTTATGATGAGTCTTAACTTCACTCTGAAATCGCTTGAACTTTTCAAACGTTTCAGACTTGTGCTTCATTAAGTAAATATACCTATATCTACTCAAATCGTCAGTGAAGATGAGAAAATAGCGATATCCACCGCACGCTTCAATTCTCATTGGATCACACGCATCAGCATGTATGATTTCCAACAAATCACTTGCCTGTTTCATTGTACCTGAAAATGGGGTCTTAGTCATCCTGCCCATGAGGCATGGCTCGCATGTGTCAAGCGATTCAAAATCAAGTGACTCCAAACATCCATCGATATGGAGTTTCTTCATGCATCTTACGCCAATATGACCTAAGCAGCAGTGCCACAAGAAAGGGGTACTATCTACATCTTTTGGTGTGAACATGTGTATTACTATGACCGAGATTCACTGAACCATTCACATAGGGTGCATGACCATGGAAGGTATTATTCATGTAAACAGAATAACCATTATTCTCTAACTTAAATGAATAACCGTATTGCAATGAACATGATCTAATCATATTCATGCTCAACGTAGACACCTGATAACATTTATCTAGGTTCAATACTAATCCCGAAGGCAGATGGAGCGTGCGATGGTGATCTCATCAACTTTGGAAACACTTCCAACACACATCGTCACCTCGCCCTTAGCCAGTCTCCGTTTAGTCCGTAGCTTTTGCTTCAAGTCACCAATAATAGCAACTGAACCGGTATCCAATACCCAGGTGCTACCAAGAGTACTAGTGAGGTACACATTAATAACACGTATATACTTTGTTGAAGTTGCCAGCCTTCTTATCTACCATGCATTTGGGGTAATTCTGCTACCAGTGACCGTTCCCCTTACAATAGAAGCACTTAGTCTCGGGTTTGGGTTCAACCTTGGGTTCCTTCACTGGAGCGGCAACTGGTTTGCCATCCATGAAGTTTCCATAGTAGCCCTTGCCCTTCTTGAAACTAGTGGTCTTGTTAAACCATCAACACTTGATGCTCCTTCTTGATTTCTACCTTTTGCGGTCTTAAGCACCGCGAACAGCTCCGGGATCAACTCCATCCCTTGCATGTCATAGTTCATCACGAAGATCTAGTAGCTTAGTGATAGTGGCTAGAGAACTCTATCAATCACTATCTTATCTGGAAGTTTAACTCCCACTACTTTAAGTGATTGTAGCACCCAGACATTCTGAGCACATGCTCACTAGCTGAGCTATTCTCCTCCATCTTGTTGGCAAAAGAACTTGTCAGAGGTCTCACACCTCTCAACACGGGCATGAGCCTGAAATCCCAATTTCAGCTCTTGGAACATCTCATATGTTCTATGGCGTTCAAAACGTCATTGGAATCCTGATTCTAAGCCATAAAGTATGCTGCACTAAACTATCAAGTAGTCATCAGGATGTGTCTATCAGGTGTTCACAACATCCACAGACGATGTTGTAGGGGTTTGCACATCGAGCGGTGCATCAAAGACGTAAGCCTTCTGTGTAGCAGTGAGGACACTCCTCGGACTACGGACCTAGTCGCATCATTGCTTACAATATCTTTCAACTTAATCTTGCTCTAGGAACGTATTGAAACAGGGAGCTACAACATGAGCTATTTATCTACAACATATTTGCAAAGACAATTTAGACTATGTTCATGATAATTGAGTTCATCTAATCAAATTATTTAATGAACTCCCACTTAGATAGACATCCCTCTAGTCATCTAAGTGAAACATGATCCGAATCGACTAGGCCATGTCCGATCATCACGTGAGACGGACTAGTCATCAACGGTGAACATCTCATGTTGATCGTATCTTCTATACGACTCATGTTCGACCTTTCGGTCTTCCGTGTTCCGAGGCCATGTCTGTACATGCTAGGCTCGTCAAGTCAACCTAAGTGTTTCGCATGTGTCCCGAGGCCATGTCTGTACATGCTAGGCTCGTCAACACCCGTTGTATTCGAATGTTAGAATCTATCACACCCGATCATCACGTGGTGCTTCGAAACAACGAACCTTCGCAACGGTGCACAATTAGAGGGAACACTTTTCTTGAAATTTTAGTGAGGGATCATCTTATTTAGGCTACCATCGTTCTAAGCAAATAAGATGTAAAACATGATAAACATCACATGCAATCAAATAGTGACATGATATGGCCAATATCATTTTGCTCCTTTTGATCTCCATCTTCGGGGCTCCATGATCATCGTTGTCACCGGCATGACACCATAATCTCCATCATCATGATCTCCATCATCGTGTCTTCTTGAAGTTGTCTCGTCATCTATTACTTCTACTACTATGGCTAACGCTTTAGCAATAAAGTAAAGTAATTACATGACGTTTATGTTGGCACGCAGGTCATAAATAAATTAAGACAACTCCTATGGCTCCTGCCGGTTGTCATACTCATCGACATGCAAGTCGTGATTCCTATTACAAGAACATGATCAATCTCATACATCACATATATCATTAATCACATCCTTTTGGCCATATCACATCACAAGGCATATCCTGCAAAAACAAGTTAGACGTCCTCTAATTGTTGTTGCAAGTTTTTACGTGGCTGCTATAGGTTTCTAGCAAGAACTTTTCTTACCTACATGAAAACCACAACGTGATATGCCAATTTCTATTTACCCTTCATAAGGACCCTTTTCATCGAATCCGATCCGACTAAAGTGGAAGAGACAGACACCCGCTAGCCACCTTATGCAACTAGTGCATGTCAGTCGGTGGAACCAGTCTCACGTAAGCATACGTGTAAGGTCGGTCCGGGCCGCTTCATCCCACGATGCCGCCAAATCAAGATAAGACTAGTAACGGCAAGTAAATTGACAATATCGACGCCCACAACTGCTTTGTGTTCTACTCGTGCATAGAAACTACGCATAGACCTAGCTCATGATGCCACTGTTGGGGATCGTAGCAGAAATTTAAAATTTTCTATGCATCACCAAGATCAATCTATGGAGTAATCTAGCAACGAGGGGAAGGATAGTGCATCTACATACCCTTGTAGATCGCTAAGCGGAAGCGTTCAAGTGAACGGGGTTGATGGAGTCGTACTCGTCGTGATCCAAATCACCGATGATCCTAGCGCCGAACGGACGGCACCTCCGCGTTCAACACACGTACGGAACGGAGACGTCTCCCACGCCTTGATCCAGCAAGGAGGAGTGATGAGGACATCAATACAATTGTTACACCCACAGCCCCTGTTGCTATACATACTGGACCAATTACTAGAGCTCATGCACGCCAACTAAATTACCAGGTACTTTCGTTTCTTGGTAATGATTCTAATGTTCATGAGAATATGATGCTGCCTAAATTGGATACGTTTGTTTTGCTTACAAATGAAGGGCCTAGCTTGGAGAAGGATGAACATTGGAGCAAGAACAAGCATGGAGATGATGGCATGCGCAACGGGAACAAGAACGGAGTTACAAGTGATGATTTTAGGACTTTGAAGCCACCATAATGGGTGCATGAAGCCTTGGACGAAATATACAAGATGCCACTTCATATATTTCGTCCCCAGGCTATTTTAGGTGCTGCATCACCTTATTATTGGGCCAGGCCCATGTAATTTCGAAATACATAAGTATAGGCTATTTTTAGAGTCCGTATGTGTGCGGAAACAAGAGATAGGGTTGATTTCGGACCCCTCCACCAAGGGCCACGAAACTCCCCCCTCTTCCTCCATATATACAGCCCTTAGGGCATCGTTTAGACTTTGGGGGGTTTTGTTTCGATTAAAAGTTCGCCATAGCTGCAACTTCGCGTACTTCGTTTGTGTTCACCGACTAGACAAAGGCGTCACAGAACCCCACCTTGATCAATAAAGCTTTCAGCTTATATTCGCAATATCCAGATTGCAATCTCAGTTTCTTGCTTGTTCTTCGTTTGCTCGCAGGAAACAGACCCTCGTGGTCAGGTTGATCGTGCTCCGGCGTGGTCAATAACCTCTCGGAGTTGGTTTAGCGATTGCTAAGGCGCGACGTCCTCGCACGTGCGTAGTCGGATCGTCAAAGTCGACCGCCACCAAAGCGATATCCATCATCTCATCGAAAGACGGGACACCTTTGCCTCTATCAAGTGGTATCAGATTTCCAGGTTGCTCGGTGAGATTTTACAGTTTTTCGTAGTTTAGATCGAGTCTGTTCTTCATACCTATAGTCCACGAAAAAGCCACAAAAAAAATTAGGGTTAGTTCATCATATCCGAACGAATCTGAGCCTTTGCATAATCTTTTTAGGGTTTTGCTTTGTTGAATTTGCGGTTGCATCGTCGTGTCTAGTTGCTGGTCTTAGAGTCTAGTCTTTTAGAGTTTCGAGTTCTGGTCATAAGTTGTCACGCCGCCGCCGCACCATCATCATCACCCCTGCCATCTACCACCACCGCTTATCCGCCACCGCTTCGAATCCGTATCCATATACCACCACAGCTGTCATATACCACCACCGCTGCCATCTACCACCATATATCCACCACCAATCCGAGTTCTTGTCATATTAGGTTTGTTTTCAAGATCCATCTATATTCCGATTCGTGTTTCCTTGCCGGAGTAGGTTTCGGAAAAAAAAAGAGTCCGGAAACCGCGCTCCGTTTAGGCCCAAAATTTTCGAAAACGCATTTTTTGAAAAAATTTCTGGCTATCCTATTTTTAGGTGTTTCTGAGTGTTTTGAGACAGGTGCCATTATAGGAAGTTTTTTTTGACCCGTTTCCAGTTTTTTGGTCCGGGCAGTCGAAAAAAAAATGGTCAAAAAAATTTCGTGCCCATCCTGTCAGTTTGAGCTAGGAAGAGTTTTGAGACACTCGCCATTATAGTGATTTTTTGCAAAAAAAAAGCAGCGCAAAAAAAAGAGCGCAAAAAAAAAGAGCCAAAAAAAAAATTCCAGAGTGTGCTTTTCCCTTGTTTACGTGCCGCGCCGTGATTTTGTTGGTGTTCTAGGCTCGCGTCTCTAGCACAGTCTAGCCTAGGACCAGCATAGTACCGTCGTTGAGCGTTTATTCAACTTTGCATCTCTGAATTGATTATTGCTGACCCTTTTTGCTACCATATTATAAGCCTTCCCAACTCCATATACATCTACGTCGTGCGTTTGACTCTCCCTGATAATCGCTCTATCCAAGCTTTGAGAGTTTTTTTACTACAACGGTTGCCGATCACCGCCTGCTGCTGGGTAAGAACTGGTAAGAATTTGAGATTTGCTTGACGGATTTGTGACACCCACCACCACCTCTTGTTAGTAGTCTGTAGGATCATATTCTTGTGTGTTTCTATTGCTGCTAACCATGCCAGGATCACAAGCCGACGAGACTGACTGGGAGAACATGACGAATAAGGATTTGCATGATAAATTTCAGCAAATGATGAGTGGACAGGTGCAAGACGTGCTAAACAGATTTGAAGAGGCCATGGAGAAGATAGATGGCATGGAGAAGACGTTCGAAACAAAGCTCGATAACAAGTTTAATGAATTGCTCGCGCGTCTTCCACCACCACCACCCGCTGCACCTAACGCACCTCTCCAACAACAACAACAACGACTACCTCCACGTCGCGAAATAGACCTCCGCCGAGCGAGCCATGTTCCTCTTGCGTTTGGCCAAACTGTTGGTGCTGCTGTTGATACTTCTGTGGCTCCTGCTGCTGATGCGGAGGAGGATGATTATGTGGGAGATTACGAGGATGAGGTTGCTCAAAATCAGAACTACATGCAACCACCAGCACCACCACCAGCAGGTCGACCTCAGGTATATATTCGTAATGGTAGGCCTGCACCACCACCTCAGGTACGAAATGACGTCCATATTCCTAAACTGAAATTGAATATTCCACCATTTGAGGGTAGATATGTTCCTGATATATATCTTACTTGGGAGTTAGAAACTGAACAACGTTTTACATGTTTACAATATCCCGAGGAGTGACGGGTTGCTGCTGCTGTTTGTGCTTTCACTAGTTTTGCATGTGTCTGGTGGTCTGAACATTGTAGATTATATCCTATTCCAACTACTTAGGCTGCTTTGAAAACTGCTATGCGTACGCGTTGGGTTCCACCATATTATCAACGTGAATTGCTTCAAAAATTGCAGCGTTTAAGACAAGGAAAAAATTCTGTAGAAGAATATTATCAGAAATTACAAACTGGCATGATTCGATGTGGTATTGTTGAGGAGAATGAAGCTATGCTTGCACGTTTTCTGGGTGGATTAAATAGAGAGATTCAGACCATTCTAGACTATAAGGAGTATACTAATATCACTCGTTTATTCCATCTTGCTTGTAAAGCTGAACGTGAAGTGCAGGATCGACAAGCATTGGCGCGAACTAACTTTTCTGCAGGCCGACCTTCATCATGGACACCGCGTGCATCTTCTACTTCAACTGCACCAGCACCTCAATCAGGTGCCTCCTACAGCCGTGATACAAGAAAACAGGAACAACCACCATTATCTGCCAAGAGCGCACCTGCCGGGCCTGCACAGAGTTCTTCTTCTTCCAGGGCATCAACAGGGCACACAAGTGATATTATTTGTCGTCGTTGTAAGGGAGGAGGTCATTATGCGAGAGAATGCAAATCTCCGCGTGTGATGATTGCTACCGAGGGTGGTGGATATGAGTCCGCTAGTGACTATGATGAGGAGACATTGGCTCTTATTACACGTGAAGAACATGGTGGAGATGATTCTGATCATGAGACGCAATATATGGCTCCTGAAGACGCTGACAGGTATGAATGTTTAGTTGCTCAACGTGTTTTGAGTGTGCAGGTCACACAAGCTGAGCAAAATCAAAGGCACAATTTGTTCCATACCAAGGGAGTTGTGAAGGAACGTTTTATGCGCGTCATAATAGACGGAGGGAGCTGCAACAACTTGGCTAGCATGGAGATGGTGGAGAAGCTTTCTCTCACCACAAGACCACATCCACATCCTTACTACATCCAATGGTTCAACAACAGCGGCAAGGTTAAGGTAACACGTACTGTTCGTGTGCATTTTAGTATCTCTACATATGCTGATTATGTTGATTGTGATGTGGTACCTATGCAAGCATGTTCCTTATTACTTGGTAGACCATGGCAGTTGATGAGGACATGACTACCTTGGATATGACCAAAAATATTGCATATATGCATATTTGTCAGGTGATTTCTAGTGTAAACTATTCAATAATCTATTTATGTTATCCAGAACAAAAATACTTCACACACTTTTGTGTTTTGTCTAATTGCAGGTGTATGGGACATTTGTACAATCCACATATGAAGATAAGGAAGAAAGAGATGTTTATTTGCTGTCCAAAAAGTTCTCTCACGTCACTTTTGGCCCAAGAGAAGATAGAGTCCAAGTCTCTCACGTTCTGGATTCAGATTCAGACTGCACCGACACACCTGACTCAAAACGCACACAAGTTTTTCATACGGACTCTGAATTGGGTGATTCTTTGTTTTGTTGGAAACTAGATTTCGTGCACTTTCGAACCCAATTGGAATCACCTTCAAATTCGTCCGGAGCGTTGAGTTGTGGACGAAACAATCTGATGCTGCAGCAGAATCCGAGTCAAACTACAAGTGCAAAGGTGTTACATCACCTCCTCTTGGGTCCATTGGCCTTGTACGACCTAGATTTAGTTTTAGGATGCCTTGGGACGTCCTCCCACCTCCTTGGCCGCCACCCCTTGCTCTTATATAAGTAGATCCATCTAGTAGCTTTTCCTTGGGATTTGTTTAGTTAAAAGTTAGCCATTGCAACTTCGTGTACTTCGTTTGTGTCCAACGACCAGACCAAGACCGCTTACGGATCCCCACCTTTATCAATACTTCATATATACTCGCAATATTCAGATTGCTTTTATCATATTCTTGCTTGTTCTTCGATTGCTTGCAGGAATAGACCTTCGTGGTCAGGTTGATTGTGCTCCGGCGTGGTCAATAACCTCTCAGAGTTGGTTTAGCGATTGCTAAGGCGCAACGTCGTGCACGTTTGTAGTCGGATCGTCAAAGTCGTCTCCACCAAATCGATAGTTATCATCTCATCGAAAGATCGGGACACCCTCGCCTCTATCAAGTGGTATCAGAGCATCACCTCCACCATGTGACAACCACATCTGTTGTTGTCAGGACTACATCACCTCCACCATGTGACACATCGCCCCCGAGAGTGGCTACATCATCTGAGTTGATCATAAGAGGTAATGACAAAGGTACTGATCTTCCATCTCTACATGAGAATGATGAATGCCTTGTCAATTTGAATGCACCATCTGATGAGCTACCCACTACTTTGATCACACCACCTATTTTAGAAGACTACATTGATAATTTGACTTTGCCATGTGATCAAACAACTGAAATACCAACAATTTTGAGTGCACCCGTTGAATTAACTATTGATGCAAAAGAACCAATGTTTAATCATTTTGATATGACCTCTAATCTTGGTGATGATTCTGTGTTGAATGACTTATTGCATGTTTGCTTATTTAAGCATGTTGTAGCATGTAAATTTGATGCAAGTAAGGTTTATTCACCAATGTTGGGATGGTTTAATGATGAACATTGTCAATCTTTTGAAATGAATAAGAGCTTCACTTATATGTGCAAACTGAGTTGCAATATTTTCATGCCTTCTACTTCTTGTGCTAATTTTTTGGCTTTAGATTTTATGAACTATGCAAGTTACTCATCTATTCATGTGTCATATATGCAAAAATCAAGGGAAGTAAAAATGGATGACATATACATATACAACATGTACACCTTGTCTCTTTTGTTAGCCACATTTCAGATTAAGCAACGCCGAGGACGGCTTTATTTTCAAGAAGGGGAGGATGATGAGGACATGACTACCTTGGATATGACCAAAAATATTGCATATATGCATATTTGTCAGGTGATTTCTAGTGTAAACTATTCAATAATCTATTTATGTTATCCAGAACAAAAATACTTCACACACTTTTGTGTTTTCTCTAATTGCAGGTGTATGGGACATTTGTACAGTCCACATATGAAGATAAGGAAGAAAGAGATGTTTATTTGCTGTCCAAAAAGTTCTCTCACGTCACTTTTGGCCCAAGAGAAGATAGAGTCCAAGTCTCTCACGTTCTGGATTCAGATTCGGACTGCACCGACACACCTGACTCAAAACGCACACAAGTTTTTCATACGGACTCCGAATTGGGTGATTCTTTTTTTTGTTGGAAACTAGATTTCGTGCACTTTCCAACCCAATTGGAATCACCTTCAAATTCGTCCGGAGCGTTGAGTTGTGGACGAAACAATCTGATGCTGCAGCAGAATCCGAGTCAAACTACAAGTGCAAAGGTGTTACATCACCTCCACTTGGGTCCATTGGCCTTGTACGACCTAGATTTAGTTTTAGGATGCCTTGGGACGTCCTCCCACCTCCTTGGCCGCCACCCCTTGCTCTTATATAAGTAGATCCATCTAGTAGCTTTTCCTTGGGATTTGTTTAGTTAAAAGTTAGCCATTGCAACTTCGTGTACTTCGTTTGTGTCCAACGACCAGACCAAGACCGCTTACGGATCCCCACCTTTATCAATACTTCATATATACTCGCAATATTCAGATTGCTTTTATCATATTCTTGCTTGTTCTTCGATTGCTTGCAGGAATAGACCTTCGTGGTCAGGTTGATTGTGCTCCGGCGTGGTCAATAACCTCTCAGAGTTGGTTTAGCGATTGCTAAGGCGCAACGTCGTGCACGTTTGTAGTCGGATCGTCAAAGTCGTCTCCACCAAATCGATAGTTATCATCTCATCGAAAGATCGGGACACCCTCGCCTCTATCAGCAGTTTGATAAAAATTCTGTACACCATGGTAGAAACAATCACTATACTCTTGTTCATAAGGATAAAAATATTACTTTGCTTCCTATGACTCCTGATTCCATTTTGAAAGATGATATTAATAGAGCTAATAAAGCAAAACAGGAGAAGAATAAGAGTGAAAATCAGATTGTGGCAAAAGAATTTGAGCAACAAATGAAGCCTAATAATAAACCATCTAGTGTTGCTTCTGAAATTAAATTGAAAAGTGCATGTTTATTTGCCACCAAATCTGATATTGATGAGCTAGATTTCAGCAAATCTGTTTGCTATGCTTTTCTGTGCAAAGAGGCATTATTTTCATTCGAGGACGTGCCTTCCTCTTTGCCTCCTGCTGTCACTAACATTTTGCAGGAGTTCGCTGACGTTTTTCCACAAGACGTGCCGCCGGGATTACCGCCTATTCGAGGGATTGAGCATCAGATTGACTTAATTCCCGGTGCTTCACTGCCAAACCGTGCACCATACCGTACCAATCCAGAGGAGACGAAGGAGATTATGCGTCAAGTACAAGAGCTTCTCGACAAAGGTTATATACGCGAATCCCTTAGTCCTTGTGCTGCTCCTATTATTCTTGTGCCGAAAAAGGATGGTACATCACGTATGTGTGTTGATTGTAGAGGCATTAATAATATTACTATTCGTTATCGTCATCCTATTCCTAGGCTAGATGATATGCTTGATGAATTGAGTGGCTCTACAATATTCTCCAAAGTTGATTTGCGTAGTGGATACCATCAAATTCGTATGAAATTGGGAGATGAATGGAAAACAGCATTTTAAACTAAGTTTGGATTATATGAGTGGTTAGTCATGCCTTTTGGGTTAACTAATGCACCTAGTACTTTCATGAGATTAATGAACGAAGTTTTACGTGCTTTCATTGGACGATTTGTGGTAGTTTACTTTGATGACATATTGATTTATAGCAGATCTTTGGAAGAACATTTGGAACATTTACGTGCTGTTTTTATTGCTCTACGTGATGCACGTTTGTTTGGTAACCTTGGGAAGTGCACCTTTTGCACCGACCGAGTATCTTTTCTTGGCTATGTTGTTACTCCACAGGGAATTGAAGTTGATAAAGCCAAGATTGAAGCTATTGAGAGTTGGCCGCAGCCCAAAACGGTCACACAAGTGAGGAGTTTTCTTGGCCTCGCTGGATTCTATAGGCGTTTTGTGAGAGATTTCAGCACCATTGCTGCACCTCTCAATGAGCTTACAAAGAAAGATGTGCCTTTTCTTTGGGGTACTGCACAGGAAGAAGCCTTCACGGTATTGAAAGATAAGTTGACACATGCTCCTTTACTCCAACTTCCTGATTTTAATAAGACTTTTGAGCTTGAATGTGATGCTAGTGGAATTGGATTAGGAGGTGTGTTATTACAAGATGGCAAACCTGTTGCATACTTTTCTGAAAAATTGAGTGGGCCTAGTCTGAATTATTCTACTTATGATAAAGAATTATATGTTCTTGTTCGGACTTTAGAAACATGGCAACATTATTTATGGCCCAAGGAATTTGTTATACATTCTGATCATGAATCTTTGAAACACATTAAAAGTCAAGCAAAACTGAACCGTAGACATGCTAAATGGGTTGAATTCATTGAGACTTTCCCTTATGTCATTAAACACAAGAAGGGTAAAGAAAAATGTTATGGTTGATGCATTGTCTCATCTTTATACTATGCTTTCACAACTTGTCTTTAAAATATTTGGTTTGGAGACAATCAAAGATCAATATGTTCATGATGCTGAATTTAAAGATGTATTGCATAATTGTAAGGAAGGGAGAACTTGGAACAAGTTCGTTCTTAACGATGGATTTGTGTTTCGTGCTAACAAGCTATGCACTCCAGCTAGCTCCGTTCATCTTTTGTTGTTGCAGGAGGCGCATGGAGGAGGATTAATGGGACACTTTGGCGTCAAGAAGACGGAGGACGTACTTGCTACACATTTCTTTTGGCCAAAGATGAGACGGGATGTTGAGCGTTTTGTTGCTCGCTGCACTACATGTCAAAAAGCTAAGTCACGACTCAATCCTCATGGTTTATATATGCCTTTGCCTGTACCTAGTGTTCCTTGGGAGGATATATCTATGGACTTTGTTTTAGGTTTACCTCGAACAAAGAAGGGGAGGGATAGCATATTTGTTGTCGTGGATAGATTCTCGAAAATGGCACACTTTATACCATGTCATAAAAGCGATGATGCTGTTAATGTTGCTGATTTGTTCTTTCGTGAAATTATTCGCTTGCATGGTGTGCCAAATACTATTGTTTCAGATCGTGATACTAAATTTCTTAGCCACTTTTGGAGATGTTTATGGGCTAAGTTGGGGACTAAACTGCTTTTTAGTACTACTTGTCACCCCCAAACTGATGGACAAACTGAAGTAGTCAATAGAACGTTGTCTACTATTGATTTTAAACGTGCTGAATTGATTTTAAAAATGCATGAGTTAACTAAGGAAAACATTGAGCGTATGAATGCTAAATATAAACTTGCTGGAGATAAGGGTAGAAAACATGTTGTGTTTGCACCTGGAGATCTTGTTTGGTTACATTTGCGTAAGGATAGATTTCCTGATTTGCGCAAATCAAAGTTAATGCCACGTGCTGATGGTCCCTTTAAGGTGTTAGATAAAATAAATGATAATGCATATAAACTGGAGCTGCCTGCAGATTTTGGGGTTAGTCCCACTTTTAACATTGCAGATTTGAAGCCTTATTTGGGTGAGGAAGATGAACTTCCGTCGAGGACGACTTCATTTCAAGAAGGGGAGGATGATGAGGACATCAATACAATTGTTACACCCACAGCCCCTGCTGCTATACATACTGGACCAATTACTAGAGCTCGTGCACGCCAACTAAATTACCAGGTACTTTCGTTTCTTGGTAATGATTCTAATGTTCATGAGAATATGATGCTGCCTAAATAGGATACATTTGTTTTGCTTACAAATGAAGGGCCTAGTTTGGAGAAGGATGAACATTGGAGCAACAACAAGCATGGAGATGATGGCATGCGCAAGGGGAACAAGAACGGAGTTACAAGTGATGATTTCAGGACTTTGAAGCCACCATAATGGGTGCATGAAGCCTTGGACGAAATATACAAGATGCCACTTCATAAATTTCGTCCCGAGGCTATTTTAGGTGTTGCGTCACCTTATTATTGGGCCAGGCCCATGTAATTTCGAAATACATAAGTATAGGCTATTTTTAGAGTCCGTGTGCGTGGGGAAACAAGAGATAGGGTTGATTTCGGACCCCTCCACCAAGGGCCACGAAACTCCCCCCCTCTTCCTCCATATATACAGCCCTTAGGGCATCGTTTAGACTTTGGCGGGTTTTGTTTAGATTAAAAGTTCGCCATAGCTGCAACTTCGCGTACTTCGTTTGTGTTCACCGACCAGACAAAGGCGTCACAGAACCCCACCTTGATCAATAAAGCTTTCACCTTATATTCGCAATATCCAGATTGCAATCTCAGTTTCTTGCTTGTTCTTCGTTTGCTTGCAGGAAACAGACCCTCGTGGTCAGGTTGATCGTGCTCCGGCGTGGTCAAAGTCGTAGTCGGATCGTCAAAGTCAACTGCCACCAAAGCGATATCCATCATCTCATCGAAAGACGGGACACCTTTGCCTCTATCAAGGAGGGAGAGGGTGAGGAAGAGAGTCCAACAACAGCACGACGACGTGGTGGTGATGGAGTGGCAGTTCTCCGGCAGGGCTTCGCCAAGCTCACGCGAAGGAGGAGAGGTATTGGAGGGGAGGGGCTGCGCCAGGTTCAAGGGTGTGGCCGCCCTCCCGCCCCTCCACTATTTATAGGTGGGGAGAGAGGGGGCCGGCCCCCCTAGATCCCATCTAGGGTTGGGGGCGGCGGCCAAGGGGGGGAGGAGTGCCTCCCAAGTCAAGTGGAGGCCCTCCCCCTTAGGGTTTCCCCTCTCCCATGCGCATGGGCCTTGGGGGGGCTGGTGCCCTTGTCCCATTAAGGTTAGGGCGCCCCCTTACAGCCCACGCTTCTGTATTGGACATGGTGGAACATTTTCTGGACCTCCGGACCCCTCCGGAATCCTCCGGAAGCTTCCCGGTACAATACCGGAAAAAACCGAACTTTTCCCGGAACCCGAACAGCAACTTTCCATATATAAATCTTTACCTCCGGACCATTCCAGAACTCCTCGTGACGTCTGGGATCTCATCTGGGACTCCGAACAACATTCGGTAATCACATACAAGTCTTCCTAATAACCCTAGCGTCATCGAACCTTAAGTGTGTAGACACTACGGGTTCGGGAACCATGCAGACATGACCGAGACAACTCTCCGGCCAATAACCAACAGCGGGATCTGGATACCCATGTTGGCTCCCACATGTTCCACGATGATCTCATCGGATGAACCATGATGTCGAGGATTCAATCAATCCCATATTCAATTCCCTTTGTCCAGCGGTATTGTACTTGCCCGAGATTCGATCGTCGGTATCCCGATACCTTGTTCAATCTCGTTACCGGCAAGTCTCCTTACTCGTTTCGTAACACATCATCCCATGATCAACTCCTTGGTCACATTGTGCACATTATGATGATGTCCTACCGAGTGGGCCCAGAGATACCTCTCCATTTACACGGAGTGACAAATCCCAGTCTCGATTCGTGCCAACCCAACAGACACTTTCGGAGATACCTGTAGTGTACCTTTATAGCCACCCAGTTACGTTGTGACGTTTGGCACACCCAAAGCACTCCTACGGTATCCGGGAGTTGCACAATCTCATGGTCTAAGGAAATGATACTTGACATTAGAAAATCTTTAGCATACGAACTACACAATCTTGTGCTAGGCTTAGGATTGGGTCTTGTCCATCACATCATTCTCCTAATGATGTGATCCCGTTATCAACGACATCCAATGTACATGGTCAGGAAACTGTAACCATCTATTGATCAACGAGCTAGTCAACTAGAGGCTTACTAGGGACATGGTGTTGTCTATGTATCCACACATGTATCTGAGTTTCCTATCAATACAATTCTAGCATGGATAATAAACGATTATCATGAACAATGAAATATAATAATAATAACTAATTTATTATTGTCTCTAGGGCATATTTCTAACAAAATGCATGTATGAATTACAAGATATAGGGGGGGATCTCCATGATTCTACTCTTCAAGTGTGCAATGCTTCAAAAGAAAATTCCTCATCATGCACATCTTCAGGGTGAGTTCTTCTATATCTTGTGATGAGGACATCAATACCATTGTTACACCCACAGCCCCTACTATTACATATACTGGACCAATTACTAGAGCTCGCGCATGCCAATTAAATTACCAGGTACTTTCGTTTCTTGGTAATGATTCTAATGTTCATGAGATTATGATGCTGCCTAAATTGGGTACATTTGTTTTGCTTACAAATGAAGGGCCTAGCTTGGAGAAGGATGAACATTGGAGCAAGAACACGCATGGAGTTGATGGCATGCGCAAGGGGATCAAGAACAGAGTTACAAGTGATGATTTCAGGACTTTGAAGCCGCCATAAGGAGTGCATGAAGCCTTGGACGAAATATACAAGATGCCAATTCATAACATTCGTCCATAGGCTATTCTAGGTGCTGCGTCACCTTATTAATGGGCCAGGCCCATGTAATTTCGAAATACTTAAGTATAGGCTATTTTTAGAGTCCGTATGTGTGGGGAAACAAGAGTTAGGGTTGGTTTCGGACCCCACCCTCAAGGGCCACGAAATTCCCCCCCTCTTCCTCCATATATACAGCCCTTAGGGCGTCGTTTAGACTTTGGGTTTTGTTTAGATTAAAAGTTCACCATAGCTGCAACTTCGCGTACTTTGTTTGTGTCCAACGACTAGACCAAGACGTCACAGAACCCCACCTTGATCAATAAAGCTTTCATCTTATATTCGCAATATCCCGATTGCAATCTCAGTTTCTTGCTTGTTCTTCGTTTGCTCGCAGGAAACAGACCCTCGTGGTCAGGTTGATCGTGCTCCGGCGTGGTCAATAACCCTCGGAAGTTGGTTTAGCGATTGCTAAGGCACGACGTCTCGCACGTGCGTAGTCGGATCGTCAAGGTCGACTCCCACAGAAAACGATACCCACCATCTCATCGAAACATCGGGACACCTTAGCCTCTATCAAGTGGTATCAGATTTCCAGGTTGCTCGGTGAGATTTTACAGTTTTTCGTAGATTAGATCGAGTCTGTTCTTCATACCTACAGTCCACGAAAAAGCCAGAAAAAAATAGGGTTAGTTCATCATATCCGAACCAATCTGAGCCTTTGCATAATATTTTTAGGGTTTTTGCTTTGTTGAATTTGCGGTTGCATCATCGTGTCAAGTTGCTGGTCTTAGAGTCTAGTCTTTTAGAGTTTCGAGTTCTGGTCATAAGTTGTCACGCCGCCGCCGCACCATCATCATCGCCCATCTACCACTTTTGCTTATCCGCCACCGCTCTGAATCCATATCCATATACCACCACCAATCCGTATCCATATACCACCACCAATCTGTATCCATATACCACCACCGCTACCATATACCACCACCGCTGCCATATACCACAACCATATATCCACCACCAATCCGAGTTCTTCTCATATTAGGTTTGTTCTTGAGATCAATCTAAATTTTGATTCGTGTTTCCTTGCCTGTGTAGGTCTCGGAAAAAAAGAGTCTGGAGACCACCTATCCTATTTTTAGGCTTTTCTGAGTCTTCTGAGCCACGTGCCATCATAGTGATTTTTTGTCGCACTTTTTCGTCGTCGCTGCCCTGATTTCCGAAAAAAAAGTGAAAAAAAAATTCCGTGCCCATCCTATCAGTTTGACGAGGGAAGAGTTTTGAGACACTCGCCATTATAGTGATTTTTTGCAAAAAAAAAAGAGGAGCGCAAAAAAAAAGAGCGCAAAAAAAGAGCGAAAAAAAAGAGTTCCAGAGTGTGCTTTTTCCTTATTTACGTGCAGCGCCATGATTTTTTTAGTGTTCTAGGTTCGCGTCTCTAGCACGGTCTAGCCTAGGACCAGCACAGTACCGTCGTTGAGCGTTTATTCAACTTTGCATCTCTGAATTGATTATCACCCTTTTTGCGACCATACTATAAGCCTTCCCAGCTCCACATACATCTACGTCGTGCGTTTGACTCTCCCAGGCAATCGCTATATCAAATTCCTCAATATCAGTATTTACACTTCGTATGTTTATCCCCATTTAAAACTTAACCTATATTGTCATCAATCACCAAAAAGGGGGAGATTGTAAGTGCATCTAGTGCCCCTTAGTGATTTTGGTGTATTGAAGACTTATAGGTTAAGGGACTAATGTGTTTTTGAGTGTACATAGGTCTATAAGTCTATGAGGAGTTTGATATTTATAGAGAAAGTCGACCCCTAAAACTGAAGTTCTTCGACTAAAGACTTTGGATTTCTGAAGACTTTCTGAAGACTTTGAAAGTGAAGAAATTGGTGCGATCCTGAAGACTTGGTATTCATTCGAGGAACATGAAGCATGAAGACTTTTGTTTTTGTAGTTTCATTTTCTCTTTCTTGAGTCATAGGAAACACCATACTGTTAAAGGGGGTCGAGGAAATACCAAGGAAAAATTTCCATGTGATGCTCAACTCAAAATCCTACACCTACCAATCCCTTCGAGTGAAGCCATTGGAAATCTCAAATAGTTCAATCATATTCTTCAGTGACAGAGACGAAGTTCTTCTGGTCTCTGAGGAATTTGTTCTGACTGAGGAGTTAGGAATTCGCTAGTGCAGATTGCCTACACAGTGAGGAACATGATAGCCCTAAGGAATTTGATACTCAAATTTCCAACCATTGTTGTGCCTTGTGCCAGCTGTCCCAAAATATCTACCCACCTAACGGTCATATCATTGAAGGGCATTTATGTCTTATCATGTCGGGCTGCTCCCTAGGCTATAAATAGCCGCCCCTACAACCACTAGCTGGTTGGCTGCTCCGAGAGAAAATGACACTTGTCATTTGAGAGCATCCCATCCTCCAAGGACTTTGAGCGAAAATCATCAAGTGAGGAAAACCCAAACCCAAACACCTACAAACCCCAAGTGATTGAGCATCACTGAAGAGATTGATCCTACGTGGATCCGACGCTTGTTACCTTCGAAGACTGTGCTTTTTCCAGACGGTTAGGCGTAAAGGTCTTGAGCATCCAAGAGGAATTGTGGATCGCCGAGTGACCAAGTTTGTGAAGGTTCGGAAGTCACCTGAAGACTTACCACGAGTGATTGGGCGAGGTCTGTGTGACCTTAGCTCAAGTAGAATACGGTGAGGACTGTGTGTCCTCAGGTCTAAATACCTAGCCGCTCCAACCAGACGTACAACCGAGACAGCAGTTGGAACTGGTCTACCAAATCATTGTCTTCACCAAGCTCACTGGTTCTATTTCCTCAACTCTTTCATTTCCTCATAACTGTGTTGAGTGCTTGTTCGTATCTGTGTTTGAAGACTTTGACTGAAGACTTTCTCAATTTCCTCAGTTCAATTTCTTCAGTCTGTTTGTCGTCATCCTGTGTTATCCTGTGTTTACACTTTCTGTACTCTGTGCTTGTCTTCATTTCATCATGATGACTATGCTTGTGCTCTATTATGTTTACTTTTGAGTACTTATTCTGCTGCTACTAGTTCTTTGCTAAGGAATTTCCTCACCTGCAAATTCCTCAGTGAAGAATTCATAAAAATCGCCTATTCACCCCCCTCTAGTCGATATAACGCACTTTCAGCCGATGATATTGTGCTTGCGAGGGTCTGGTCACTTAAGAAGTTCGCAGACGTTGTTGAGCTCGAACCGATGTAATTCCTCTTGCATTGCTTGAATCCACTCAGGCTCCAGAAATGCTTCATCTACCTTAGTGGGCTCTGTGATAGAGGCGAAAGCAAAGTGCCCACAAAAGTTAGACAAATGTGAAGCTTTTGAGCTTGTGAGAGGACCTGGTGCGTTGATGTCGCCCATGATTTTCTCAATCTACACTTCATTAGCAACGCGAGGATGAGCTGGTTAACGATGAGGAATTTTCTCAGCATTTTCTTTAGAGCCATTTTCTTCAGGTGCACTAGCATGATGTTCTTCATATTCTGGAATGACTTCTTCAGCAGATTCTTCGGTAGGAACGACATCCTCAGTAGCCTTGAACTTAATGGATTCCTCAGGAAGTATTTCATCTAGCACAGGAGGTAGGTGCTCTCTTTGCGAGCCATTAGTTTCATCGAATCGCAAATCTATAGTTTTAACAACCTTGTGGTGATAGGTGTTGAAGACTCTGTAGGTGTGCGAGTCCTTACCATAACCAAGCATAAAACCTTCATGTGCTTTCGGTGCAAATTTAGAATTGTGATGCGGATCTCTAATCCAACATTTAGCACCGAAGACTCTGAAATAACTCACATTGGGTTTCTTGTCCGTGAGGAGTTCATATGAGGTCTTTCTAAAGAATTTGTGAAGATATACCCTGTTGATGATGTGGCATGTAGTATCAATTGCCTCAGGCCAGAAGCGAGGAGGCGTCTTGTACTAATCAAGCATAGTGCGGACCATCTCAACAAGAGTCCTATTCTTGCGCTCCACGACGCCATTCCGCTGAGGGGTATAAGGAGCAGATAACTCATGAGTAATACCAAGTTCATCAAGATAGTCATCAAGACCAGTGTTCTTGAACTCAGTTCCACTGTCACTTCTGATGTGCTTGATCTTCACACCAAAGTTGGTTGAAGCCCTCGAGGAAAATCGTTTGAAGACTCCCTGCACTTCAGTTTTGTAAGTGATGATATGCACCCATGTATAACGAGAATAGTCATCAACAATGATGTCAGGACCCCGATTCCAAGTCACATCGATCTAGCCGGTAACACCTCATATCACTTTGTGGCCTCACGCACGGTATTCCACGGGTGTCGCCTTACCATGGCCCGGGACCGTTTGCGCCTTTTGGCTCACGTATATGATAGTGTCGCTAGCTTCCATATGACAGAGAACCCGTGCCGACATGGCTAGTCGTTAACCCAAAGCGGCACTAACCTATGGGAACAGGCATACATGAATCACATCGAGCATGTCGGTCAGCAGCATGTGAATCCGGGCTGTAGCACTGGGCTAACAGGACTCCGGGAACCCGGGCTGTAGCAGGCTAGGCAGGACTCCGGATGTCACCGCGTGACATTTCCCCGAAGGGACAGACACAGGAACGAAGTGAAACACATGCCAGCCAGTCAAGTGTCCTGAGCAGTAGTGCTGGGCTAACAGGACTCCGGTGAACCAGGCTGTAGCGGACTACTATGGCTCATGGAAGCACTAGACTACATTTCCCCATAAGAGAGGCTGCCAAGGATAAACAACTAGATTGTCGGATCCCACACATACCAAGCATTTCAATCATACACACAATATGCTCGATATGTGTAAATACAACATGGCATCACAACATAACTCTACGACTCAAGTATTTATTCACTAGGCTCCAAGGAGCGAGAAATTACAAACATGGGTCTCATGACCCAACAATCATAGCATACAATTCAAAGCACATGCGGAAGCTTAACATGTCTGAGTACAGACATCTACAAATGAAAAAGGCTAAGAAGCCTGACTATGTACCAGATCCTGCCGAGGGCACAAGATCGTAGATGAGGTATCAAGCTAAACGTCGAAGTCCACACGGAACTACTAGCGAAACTGAAGTCTCTCTGCAAAACATAAATTAAGCAAACGTGAGTACAAATGTACTCAGCAAGACTTACATCAGAACTAGCTACATATGCATCGGTATCAACAAGGGGGGGTGGTGGAGTTTAACTGCAGCAAGCCAGCTTTGACTCAGTGGCTAACCTGAACTACGACTGCAAGCAACTCTTTTGAGGTGGCGCACACGAGTCCACATATTCACCATTCAATACACCACTATGGATCCGCTCTCGTCTCCCTACGAGAAGGCCATCCATAGCACTCACACTTATCTTGCGAGTTTTAGAGTATCCACTTTGACTTGTCTATGAACTATGCAAGGGGTCCAAATTTCCATATCCGAGGAATCCGGCTATTCGAATAGATAATGATAACCCTGCAGGGGTGTACTTCTTCACACACGCTCCCACCACTTACCACCATATACACGTCATGTATCTCAGCAACCTTCAAGCGGAAGCCTGGCAAGGGTGTCGGCCACGACCTACCTAAACACTTAAGTCTCTAGTCCAGGTTTATCGCCTATCCAGGTTCCATCCGCAGGGAGTCCGGCCGAGGTTTCGTCATACGGCCCCGAACGATGTGAACAGGGTTCCCGAGTCACCAAACGGGCGCCCGGTACACCGTGCCACGGTGTATCTACCGCAACATAGCCCACCCCTAGGGTCAGCGCTACGCACGGCCGCCAACACATAACCTACAAACACCAGAAACTAGTTGCAACTCCTGGACAGAGTACTAGGGTGATTAAGAAGCCGAGAGGGTCAATTAAGGATCCCAATGAGTGGCAGTAGCTGTTCATGGATCACAGACACAGAACTCAGTTCCTGAGGACGGTTTCAATGAGACAACCCACCATGTACTCCTACATGGCCTCTCACCGCTACCTTTACCAAAACATGTTCACACACTTAGCTCACACACAGTAGGACATGTTCACACACCTCCGATTCATTCCCGATGAATCAGACCTGACACAACTCTATGCAATAGCAGGCATGACAAACAAGCATGAATGAGTAGGCACATCAGGGCTCAAACAACTCCTACTCATGCTAGTGGGTTTCATCTATTTACTGTGGCAATGACAGGTCATGCAGAGGATAAGGGGTTCAACTACCGCAACAAGTAACAGATGAATCGTTGTTGTCCTAATGCAGTAAAAGAGAGCAGGAGCGAGAGAGTGGGATTGTATCGGAATGAACAAGGGGGTTTTGCTTGCCTGACACCTCTGAAGATATCATTGGGTCTTCATCAGTGTTAACGATCACCGCGTCGGTACAATGTCTATCGAGAGGGGACAACCACCGGCAATAGAGAAGGAACACAATCAATGCAATGCACAACATGATGCATGATAATGACATGGCAATATGTTGTTGATTGAGCTAATGCAACTAGCAACACAATTAAATGAAGTTGGTTTGAACACTAGGTTCAAATTCAAATTCAAACTATGAATTCAAATAGTGCATTATCATGTTTTGGACTAGACAGTGAGGTTAAGTTGTTCAAACATGCATGGAAATGCCATATTCAGATTCCTTGGATTTTTCTGATCATTTTTCATATATAATTTATTTCATTTGGAGTTACGGTTGAATTTCTATGAATTTTAGAAGTTTATACTAATTTCTGGAATTTTCTGAATTATAATAAATCCAGGAAATGAGTTATTGCATCAGCATTAGGTCATGCTGACCTCAGCAGGTCAACAGGCGGGTCCAGGTCAAACCTGACGTGTGGGATCCACACGTCAGTGACACAGGCTGGTTTGGTGGATGACAGGTGGGCCTAGTCAACTGCCACGTCAGTCGGGTCAACACTGACATGTGGGGTCGGTCAACGTGTGATGTGGCAAAGTCAAAATGACAGGTGGGGCCCTCCTGAGATCGGTGCTAATCTAACAGAGTAGTTAACTTACTAATTGGGCACTAGGGCCCACATGGCAGTGGCTCTAGAGGGGTTTGTTAGTGGGATGTTTAACCGCTAATGACGGCCACGTCAGCTACCGGCGTTTAGCCGCCGGCGACCAAATCCGTGGCGGAGGGAGTCGGGATTTCGCTGCATGGCCCTATTTGGCGCACGGGGAGCATCTACGTGAAGCTGGGGGGCTGCCACGTCGAGTGGTGGTGGTGTTTGGGCTCGGGGTGGTCGGAAAAGACGTCGGCGACGACGTTGGCGGCTGCCGAGCTCGGGCGAGCTCGGGGTCGTCACTAGGAGGCATAGCAGGAGGTGCGAAGGGGTGCTGCGGGCTCCTGGGGACACAGCGAGTGCGGTGAAGTGCTCGGTTGCGAGCTGGCGCGGCTGTGGCCACGGCTACGCCATGGCCGCCGGCGAGATGCTCTCGGGCTCGAAGAGGGCGGCGACTACATGGCGCAAACAAGCAAGGGGGAAGTGGGGATCGAAGGAGAAGCTCACGGGGAGCGCAGCAGTGGTCTTGGGGAGCTCGGGGAAGCAACGGAGCGGGCGCACGGTCGCCGGCGATCTCGGCGGACCGAGGTTGAAGAAGACGGTGATGGCGGTGCTTCGGTGCGTCCCGGCTTGCTTGACTTGGCAGAGAGGTCGGGGACGATGTGGCGGAGCGCCTGGACTGGTCGGGGAAGCGAGGGGGAGGCGGTGGACACGGCAACGATGAGCGGCGGCGATGGCTCCGCTCGGCTTTGGGAGAGAGAGCGAGGCAGGGAGAGAGGGGAGCGGTCGAGGGGGTCCAGGGGGTAGCGTGGCGTCGCAGAGGGAGTCCAGGGCGACGAGGGGGCAGCCAGGCAGGCAGCTGCCGGCGTGGCACGCCGTGGCTAGCTTCTCCTCTGCCTTCTGGCGAGAGGAGGAAGACAACTGGCAGGGGGTGGCTGGGCTGGGCCGGCTTCAACAGCAGGCCGCATAGGTAGGTGGGCCGAGGTAAGTGCCAGGTTAGTCCTTCTCTCTCTCTGTTTTAATTAAATTATGTTTTCTATTTTTCAGTAATTTGTTTTGATTTAGTTTTAGACACTAAATCATTTTTGTTGCTTCTGATAATTCTTGTAGGGACTAGTTGGGTTATTCCAAAGCCCTTCACCAAAGATCAGAATTATTGGACATATATTAATTAATTAATAAATATATATCCAATGCAAATAGTTATTGATTTAATTCAAAGGCCCAAAATAAGTATCTCTAAGATTCCAAAAATATTGTTTTAAGTTTTACCTCTTGCCAATATTTTCAGAGACTAAGAGGAACATTTTCTTGGACTTCTTTGAAAAGATTTTAATGTTGATTATTTTTGAAGTGATTTATGAGGGTTTCAACTAACCTCAATTCAACTTTCAGAATTTAGACATGATGCATGAGTGCAGATGCAACTATTTCACTCAGGTACTCTAGGGCTGTGACAACTCACCCCCACTAAACAAGAATCTCGTCCCGAGATTCAAGACGTGAGGTAAGAAGACAAAGGGGCACAAGATCAACACAATCTTCATGATCCAGGTTGCACCTCTTAGGGTTGTTGATTCGTTGCATATGTTGACTCTGACATCCTTGCTTTTCAGATCTTCATCCACGCGATGACGAGAAGAAAAGAAACTCTCGAAGAATCGATCTTCTTGAAGATCGAGCAACCGACGATCAACTCACAGAACGAGACATAGCGACATCTGTCGAAATGAGACACGATACACACATCAAGAATGATGGAAATGAGCATATGACAAGGTTTAAGTAAGTAGCGAAATTCCCACACCTAGGAGGGTGGTGAACGGTGTCAACGTAGCGAGGGGTTGGGTTGCCATGATACCATAGCGAGACATCTTAAGGAAGGTGACTCGCAGAAATATTCCCTTAAGTGGCAAAAAGAATTACTTTTGATTCAGAGATCATTGAAACTTTTTATACCAGTCTAAGGCAAATCACAACAATCGCTTAGAGGAGTACGAAGGGATGGCATACCCAGACTAGAATGGATGATGTGAACTACCTTGTTGAAGGCAGCGCAATGGATGATTTTTGCTTATCATCGGAAATGGATGGAACCTATGGTAGTACCACTGTTGAAGATGATCCTGACCAGGAATTACCGGGAAGGTAGTCCAAGATAGAATGGCACAATGGCGGTGCAAGCTGAGAACAAAATGCAAATGTGGGAATGATTCTAGTAACTGGGGATACACTCAACAGTAGAGAGTGATTCCACTGTTTGAATGGTTCTAGCATAATCGAGGGAACCGAGAGCACAACGACCCCTGAGGAACAACTTCTAGAATAAGTTGCACTAAATCCCCATGGAGAAGATGGGCAAATAGCTCGATCAAGATTCTACAACGATAGATCTTCCGGCTAGGTGTGTCGGCCAGAACAACAACCTTGTCGGGCCTACATCATAAATCTTGGAATAGCTCCAACCATCATATCTGCCTGAGATTCAGATCTGGTTGGTAAAGGGATATTTCAGACAACATGTCCGGAAAGAAAGTTTGCAACACAAACCAACGAGATGGCATTGCGAGATTCTCGGGAGATGAACTGCGATAGCAAGCTCCAAAACATGAGCTGGTTCTGCTACAACATGTGAACACGTTGTCCCAGACAAGTATGACCACATGGTAGTCTTATAACAAAATACTACCGAGTTCAGGTGGGGAACCATCATTGAGGATATCGAGGTCCTTGTGCATGAACTAGTATTCGCACAACAACCCCTTTTCCTTGAACAAATCAATCAGTGGCTTGGTGTGCTAGGGAATACATATGGAGTGGAGGTAATTAATCTACCAAACCATAGAATACTTCGCACGTATGCATGACTGATTTGGGATGATTCCAGGGGAAACATAAAAAAAAACCTTCCTCAAATTCATGGCGGCAACTTACATCAGATACACGTGAATTATAGGAAGTCACTTCTCTCATCCAAACATATACCTCAGGGACAGGTCTTGAAGGCATTGTTTACAAAGTTTCCAACACTAGCTTAATGTCCAACAAAATCATGGAGAAGATAAGGATGTTGTCAATGGGCTCAACAACAATTTATCCAGGTTTCCATATAAGTGGAATTCCATAATTATGTGAACAAGATGATAGCACTGGTCAGACCCAAGGATATAATGGTGTATGCTCGAGGAAACAACCACGAGTAAGACAACATTACTAACATCGTTGGTTCTGATTTGATTTGATGATAACCCATACTCAAACCAAGAATTGGATAAGACAATAGGTCCAGCAATTGATCACAGGGACCAATCGATGAAGATATCTTTCTTGAACACACACACACAAAAGGATATCCCTTAACATGAACTAAGACAGGCAAGCTTCTATCTTCCAACTCTCCAAGTTGTTGTTTAGCTTAACCAAGTAGCTCAGGGGCATCCAAAACGGATTCTTGGAGAAGGAGTGGTTTATAAGAAACCAACGTGATCACGAGCTCAACATAGCGGTCAGGTAACAACCTGGTAATACATCCGAGAAGATTTTAGGAAAATCACGAAACACCAATATGTTATTAAGTTCAAGAACAATCTTGCTTTTCAGGGCAAGATGATATGAGCAAAAGAGTGAGGGATTGAATAATCCTAACTCATTGATCGAGGAGTGCACCAGAAATATGGACTAGGTAGCACGATAAACCTTAGGGTGATGATTCGATACTCAACACACTATGGATAAGATTATTGTCCATTAACTACCAAGCAACACAATTGCTAGGAGTATTGATTTCACGCATCAGGGTTCACTTGTTGGTGATCCGGTTACAATAACACGGAAACCGAGGAATGAACAATGATGGCAAGAGTTATTACTGCGTCGAGAATTCATAAGAGGTGGTGCAATTCTCATGACACTCTTGACATAAAGATAGTAACACTCCAAGGTAGAACAGACCAAAAGCTTGATTGCATTTGATCTGCGGAATACAACTGCTTTGACCCAATCCTAGAAATGGATGAGGTACTGGAGTTTGTTTCTCCTAGTCATTCCGGAATAGAATGGCTTGACAGACCACTAGAGTAATAGGCATCGATAAACACGATTGCCAACTACTCCTTACTATCAATTGATAGATGAAGGTCGGAATATAAATGAAGAGGGACAACTCAAGGGAACATATATCTTTCTGAGTTGTGGATGCATAGATTAATATGTCGAACCAAGTTCAACAAGTTTCTTCCAGATAACCCATGCAGAAAGGTAGAACTGGCAGAGTCACAATATGAATGGAGTACTCCTCAAGAGCACCCTGGTTGTGATCTTTTGATTCAAAGAACTTCTGCCATAGTGGTTCATGGTATTGGAAGAACGATATACCACGGACCTTGAGGACTATCGCAAAAGTTACTAATATCCTAAAGGGACTAGCAAACACTATCAACATGAAGTAAGTAGGGCGAATCTCGTGTTCATGAACCCCGGAGTAGAATACCTACTAACTAATAACATCACGGGATGCTTTCGAGAAGAATGGCCAGAATCATCACACTAGGAATATAAAGCATTGCTAGATTACTGGGTGATTCTTTAAGACACCTAGGGTCATAATAATAACTCCAACATATATGTCGATGCAATAGAATACCTCAACTCACAATTAGTGTGATTAACCTGGCCTAGAGGAACATCGAAAACCAGAGGGAAAAGGATTCTGCAAATGCATCAGATTGTTTGGAAACCTGGGACGACTCGGACAGCATAACGGTTGTAAATGCTCGAAAAGATTTGAGACATCCTGCAAAACGGTGGCATAACCACTCAACATCACAATATCCAAGTTCCGGGATCAAGGGTCAACATACAGAAGTAGTAGGAACTGAACTGAGGCTTAATCCATCAATCCTATAAGTCTCTATCATAGTAACTCATCATCCTGATAGATAGATGAGAAGGCCTAGTTCTTAATCCCCGTAGAAGAGAAGAGGTTGACTCAGATCAGAAGGCCATGAGGTATAAGAAGTAAAAAGAGCCTTACGTTCCCTTCCACAATCAATTCCCTTATATAACTAAAGCATTTCTAGACACAACTTCGACCAGAATGGCTTGGTAATCCTACTGGCAGTCAGGCTCTGATACCAAAGCTGTCAGGACCCCGATTCCAAGTCACATCGATCTAGCCGGTAACACCTCATATCACTTTGTGGCCTCATGCACGGTATTCCACGGGTGTCGCCTTACCATGGCCCGGGACCGTTTGCGTCTTTAGGCTCACGTATATGATAGTGTCGCTAGCTTCCATATGACAGAGAACCCGGGCCAACATGGCTAGTCGTTAACCCAAAGCGGCACTAACCTATGGGAACAGGCATACATGAATCACATCGAGCATGTCGGTCAGCAGCGTGTGAATCCGGGCTGTAGCACTGGGCTAACAGGACTCCGGGAACCCGGGCTGTAGCAGGCTAGGCAGGACTCCGGATATCACCGCGTGACATTTCCCCGAAGGGACAGACACAGGAACAAAGTGAAACACATGCCGGCCAGTCAAGTGTCCTGAGCAGTAGTGCTGGGCTAACAGGACTCCGGTGAACCGGGCTATAGCGGACTACTATGGCTCATGGAAGCACTAGACTACATTTCCCCATAAGAGAGGCTGCCAAGGATAAACAACTAGATTGTCGGATCCCACACATACCAAGCATTTCAATCATACACACAATATGCTCGATCTGTGTAAATACAACATGGCATCACAACATAACTCTAGACTCAAGTATTTATTCACTAGGCTCCAAGGAGCGAGAAATTACAAACATGGGTCTCATGACCCAACAATCATAGCATACAATTCAAAGCACATGCGGAAGCTTAACATGTCTGAGTACAGACATCTACAAATGAAAAAGGCTATGAAGCCTGACTATCTACCAGATCCTGCCGAGGGCACAAGATCGTAGATGAGGTATCAAGCTAAACATCGAAGTCCACACGGAACTACTAGCGAAACTAAAGTCTCTCTACAAAACATAAATTAAGCAAACGTGAGTACAAAGGTACTCAGCAAGACTTACATCAGAACTAGCTACATATGCATCGGTATCAACAAGGGGGGGGTGGAGTTTAACTGCAGCAAGCAAGCTTTGACTCAGTGGCTAACCTGAACTACGACTGCAAGCAACTCTTTTGAGGTGGCGCACACGAGTCCACATATTCACCATTCAATACACCACTATGGATCCGCTCTCGTCTCCCTACGAGAAGGCCATCCATAGCACTCACACTTATCTTGCGAGTTTTAGAGTATCCACTTTCACTTGTCTATGAACTATGCAAGGGGTCCAAATTTCCATATCCGAGGAATCCGGCTATTCGAATAGATAATGATAACCCTGCAGGGGTGTACTTCTTCACACACGCTCCCACCACTTACCACCATATACACGTCATGTATCTCGGCAACCTTCAAGCGGAATCCTGGCGAGGGTGTCGGCCACGGCCTACCTAAACACTTAAGTCTCTAGTCCAGGTTTATCGCCTATCCAGGTTCCATCCGCAGGGAGTCCGGCCGAGGTTTCCACATACGGCCCCGAACGATGTGAACAGGGTTCCCGAGTCACCAAACGGGCGCCCGGTACACCGTGCCACGGTGTATCTACCGCAACATAGCCCACCCCTAGGGTCAGCACTACGCACGGCCGCCAACACATAACCTACAAACACCAGAAACTAGTTGCAACTCCTGGACAGAGTACTAGGGTGATTAAGAAGCCGAGAGGGTTAATTAAGGATCCGAATGAGTGGTAGTAGCTGTTCATGGATCACAGACACAGAACTCAGTTCCTGAGGACGGTTTCAATGAGACAACCCACCATGTACTCCTACATGGCCTCTCACCGCTACCTTTACCAAAACATGTTCACACACTTAGCTCACACACAGTAGGACATGTTCACACACCTCCGATTCCTTCCCGATGAATCAGACCTGACACAACTCTATGCAATAGCAGGCATGACAAACAAGCATGAATGAGTAGGCACATCAGGGCTCAAACAACTCCTACTCATGCTAGTGGGTTTCATCTATTTACTGTGGCAATGACAGGTCATGCAGAGGATAAGGGGTTCAACTACCGCAACAAGTAACAGATGAATCGTTGTTGTCCTAATGCAGTAAAAGAGAGCAGGAGCGAGAGAGTGGGGTTGTATCGGAATGAACAAGGGGGTTTTGCTTGCCTGACACTTCTGAAGATATCATTGGGTCTTCATCAGTGTCAACGATCACCGCGTCGGTACAACGTCTATCGAGAGGGGACAACCACCGGCAATAGAGAAGGAACACAATCAATGCAATGCACAACATGATGCATGATAATGACATGGCAATATGTTATTGATTGAGCTAATGCAACTAGCAACACAATTAAATGAAGTTGGTTTGAACACTAGGTTCAAATTCAAATTCAAACTATGAATTCAAATAGTGCATTATCATGTTTTGGATTAGACAGTGAGGTTAAGTTGTTCAAACATGCATGGAAATGCCATATTCAGATTCCTTGGATTTTTCTGATCATTTTTCATATATAATTTATTTCATTTGGAGTTACGGTTGAATTTCTATGAATTTTAGAAGTTTATACTAATTTCTGGAATTTTCTGAATTATAATAAATCCAGGAAATGAGTTATTGCGTTAGCATTAGGTCATGCTGACCTCAGCAGGTCAACAGGCGGGTCCAGGTCAAACCTGACGTGTGGGATCCACACGTCAGTGACACAGGCTTGTTTGGTGGATGACAGGTGGGCCTAGTCAACTGCCACGTCAGCCGGGTGAACATTGACGTGTGGAGTCGGTCAACGTGTGACGTGGCAAAGTCAAAATGACAGGTGGGGCCCTCCTGAGATCGGTGCTAATCTAACATAGTAGTTAACTAACTAATTGGGCACTAGGGCCCACATGGCAGTGGCTCTAGAGGGGTTGGTTAGTGGGATGTTTAACCGCTAATGACGGCCATGTCAGCTACCGGCGTTTAGCCGCCGGCGACCAAATCCGCGGCGGAGGGAGTCGGGATTTCGCTGCAGGGCCCTATTTGGCGCGCGGGGAGCATCTACGTGAAGCTGGGGGGCTGCCACGTCGAGTGGTGGTGGTGTTTGGGCTCGGGGTGGTCGGAAAAGACGTCGGCGACGACATTGGCGGCTGCCGGAGCTCGGGCGAGCTCGGGGTCGTCGCTAGGAGGCACAGCAGGATGTGCCGAGGGGTGCTGCGGGCTCCTGGGGACACAGCGAGTGCGGTGAAGTGCTCGGTTGCGAGCTTGCGCGGCTGTGGCCACGGCTACGCCATGGCCGGCGGCGAGATGCTCTCGGGCTCGAAGAGGGCGGCGACTACACGGCGCAAACGAGCAAGGGGGGAGTGGGGATCGAAGGAGAAGCTCACGGGGAGTGCAGTGGTGGTCTTGGGGAGCTCGGGGAAGCAACGGAGCGAGCGCACGATCGCCGGCGATCTCGGCAGACCGAGGTTGAAGAAGACGGTGATGGCGGTGCTGCGGTGCGTCCCGGCTTGCTTGACTTGGTGGAGAGGTCGGGGACGATGTGGCGGAGCGCCTGGACTGGTCGGGGAAGCGAGGGGGAGGCGGTGGACACGGCAACGACGAGCGGAGGCGATGGCTCCGCTCGTCTTTGGGAGAGAGAGCGAGGCAGGGAGAGAGGGGAGCGGTCGAGGGGGTCCAGGGGGTAGCGTGGCGTCGCAGAGGGAGTCCAGGGCGACGAGGGGGCAGCCAGGCAGGCAGCTGCCGGCGTGGCACGCCGCGGCACTGTGGCTAGCTTCTCCTCTACCTTCTGGCGTGAGGAGGAAGACAACTGGCAGGGGGTGGCTGGGCTGGGCCGGCTTCAACAGCAGGCCGCACAGGTAGGTGGGCCGAGGTAAGTGTCAGGTTGGTCCTTCTCTCTCTCTCTCTTTTAATTAAATTCTGTTTTCTATTTTTCTGTAATTTGTTTTGATTTAGTTTTAGACACTAAATCATTTTTGTTGCTTCTGATAATTCTTGTAGGGACTAGTTGGGTTATTCCAAAGCCCTTCACCAAAGATCAGAATTATTGGACATATATTAATTAATTAATAAATATATATCCAATGCAAATAGTTATTGATTTAATTCAAAGGCCCAAAATAAATATCTCTGAGATTTCAAAAATATTGTTTTAAGTTTTACCTCTTGCCAATATTTTCAGAGACTAAAAGGAACATTTTCTTGGACTTCTTTGAAAAGGTTTTAATGTTGATTATTTTTGAAGTGATTTATGAGGGTTTCAACTAACCTCAATTCAACTTTCAGAATTTAGACATGATGCATGAGTGCAGATGCAACTATTTCACTCAGGTACTCTAGGGCTGTGACAAATGACAAAGCCATATAGAGATGTAGCATTTGTGAATGTGGCATAATGAGTAGGGCCAAAGAGATCCATGTGAAGCAATTCAAATGGACGAGTGGTAGTCATGATGGTCTTTGAGGGATGCTTGGCCTTGGTCATCTTTCCGGCTTCAGAAGCTCCACACAAATGGTCCTTGTGGAATTTCACACCCTCGATGCCAATGACAAGCTTCTTCTTCGCGAGCGTGTGCAAGTTCCTCATGCCAGCATGACCAAGTCGTCGATGCCATATCCAGCCTTCTGAAGCTTTTGCAAGTAGACATGCAGCAGGTTGTGGTCCTTGCTTTTGCCTTTGTCAGTGTAGGTGATATGCTTCAGATGTGATGGAGATAAATCAGTATCCATCAATAAGCTCCTGTCACCGGTCATGTGATTCGTACATCCACTATCGAGGACCCACTCAGTGGCTTTGGGTTGATCATCCTGCAGACGAATTAGTGCAGCTTACGAACTCATATACTTCATCAGTGAAAAATAAGACATCAAATTCATCAGATCAGTTTCATCAAGCGATAGAGCAGGTAAAGTAGTGTGAGGACGTGAGAAATGAAAATTCATTTCTTCATGATTAGCTTGTGCCCTTTCAAGCATATTCAGGTCTCCAACAAGTTCTTCAGACGCTTTAGGTTCGTCTGGATACCTGACCCTGCATAAGAAGTTAATTCTTTTTCTTCACCACCCACATCTGAAGGGGTGGCAAATAGTTCATCATTCTGCGAGCTCCATAAGAGAAAGGTGGCATAGATGCCAATCCACTTCCTTTCACATAAGAGGCGTCAGGGTAAGTATATGAGTAAGCAGAGAAATTCTTTGAGGATTTATGAACATAATGAGTTGAAGTATAATGCACATATCCAAAACCCTTAGCCTTTCCATGTGAAACAGAGGTGTTAGCACGATGATGTTCATATGAGGACTTTGATCCATGTGAGGAATGTGGTCCATATGAGGACTTGGATCCATATGAAGACTTTGGTCCATATGAAGAATTTGATCTCGGATTCCTATTCTTCACAGGTGGTGTCATGATGACATTCACCTGAAGACTTTCAAGGCACCTTTTGGGAACCCAGATTTTCTTCATAGGAGGAGCATTCCTGCAGTTAGTGCCAACATATCTAGCAAATACTTCACCATTCTGATTTTTGAACAGTTTATAATTGGAGTCAAATGACTCATCAGAAGAATATGAAGATTCATATGTAATTCCAGATAAAGTAGATGGATCCACTGAAGGTCCCTTTGCAGCAACCCATGAGGTTTTGGGATACTGCTGATAGAGGCAAAGGTGTCCCGTCTTTCGATGAGATGATGGATATCGCTTTGGTGGCAGTCGACTTTGACGATCCGACTACGAACGTGCGAGGACGTCGCGCCTTAGCAATCGCTAAACCAACTCCGAGAGGTTATTGACCACGCCGGAGCACGATCAACCTGACCACGAGGGTCTGTTTCCTGCGAGCAAACAAAGAACAAGCAAGAAACTGAGATTGCAATCTGGATAATGTGAATATAAGGTGAAAGCTTTATTGATCAAGGTGGGGTTCTGTGACGCCTTTGTCTGGTCGTTGAACACAAACGAAGTACGCGAAGTTGCAGCTATGGCGAACTTTTAATCTAAACAAAACCCCAAGTCTAAACGATGCCCTAAGGGTTGTATATATGGAGGAAGAGGGGGGAATTTCGTGACCCTTGGTGGAGGGGTCCGAAATCAACCCTATCTCTTGTTTCCCCACACATACGGACTCTAAAAATAGCCTATACTTATGTATTTCGAAATTACATGGGCCTGGCCCAATAATAAGGTGACGCAGCACCTATAATAGCCCCGGGACAAAATTTATGAAGTGGCATCTTGTATATTTCGTCCAAGGCTTCATGCACCCATTATGGTGGCTTCAAAGTCCTGAAATCATCACTTGTAACTCCGTTCTTGTTCCCCTTGCACATGCCATCATCTCCATGCTTGTTCTTAATCCAATGTTCATCCTTCTCCAAGTTAGGCCCTTCATTTGTAAGCAAAACAAATGTATCCAATTTAGGCAGCATCATATTCTCATGAACATTAGAATCATTACCAAGAAACGAAATTACCTGGTAATTTAGTTGGCGTGCGCGAGCTCTAGTAATTGGTCCAGTATTTATAGCAGCAGGGGCTGTGGGTGTAACAATTGTATTGATGTCCTCATCATCCTCCCCTTCTTGAAAAAAGTCGTCCTCGACGGAAGTTCATCTTCCTCACCCAAATAAGGCTTCAAATCTGCAATGTTAAAAGTGGGACTAACCCCAAAATCTGCAGGCAGCTCAAGTTTATATGCATTATCATTTATTTTCTCTAACACCTTAAAGGGACCATCAGCACGTGGCATTAACTTTGATTTGCGCAAATCCGGAAATCTATCCTTACGCAAATGTAACCAAACAAGATCTCCAGGTGCAAACACAACATGTTTTCTACCCTTATCTCCAGCAAGTTTATATTTAGCATTCATACGCTCAATGTTTTCCTTAGTTAACTCATGCATTTTTAAAATCAATTTAGCACGTTGTTCAGCATCAAAATTAACCTTCTCCGAAGATGGAAGAGGCAACAAATCAATAGGTGCACGAGGTAGGAAACCATACACAACTTCAAAAGGGCACATCTTAGTAGTAGAATGCAATGAACGATTATAAGCAAATTCAATATGAGGCAAGCATTCCTCCCACATTTTCTTATTATTCTTCAAAACAGCCCTAAGCATAGTAGACAACGTTCTATTGACTACTTCAGTTTGTCCATCAGTTTGGGGGTGACAAGTAGTACTAAAAAGCAGTTTAGTCCCCAACTTAGCCCATAAACATCTCCAAAAGTGGCTAAGAAATTTAGTATCACGATCTGAAACAATAGTATTTGGCACACCATGCAAGAGAATAATTTCACGAAAGAACAAATCAGCAACATTAACAGCATCATCGCTTTTATGACATGGTATAAAGTGTGCCATTTTCGAGAATCTATCCACGACAACAAATATGCTATCCCTCCCCTTCTTTGTTCGAGGTAAACCTAAAACAAAGTCCATAGATATATCCTCCCAAGGAACACTAGGTACAGGCAAAGGCATATATAAACCATGAGGATTGAGTCATGACTTAGCTTTTTGACATGTAGTGCAGCGAGCAATAAAACGCTCAACATCCCGTCTCATCTTTGGCCAAAAGAAATGTGTAGCAAGTACGTCCTCCGTCTTCTTCACGCCAAAGTGTCCCATTAATCCTCCTCCATGCGCCTCCTGCAACAACAAAAGACGAACGGAGCTAGCTGGAATGCATAGCTTGTTAGCACGAAACACAAATCCATCGTTAACGACGAACTTGTTCCACATTGTTCCTTCTTTACAATTCTTCATTACATCTTTAAAATCAGCATCATGCACATATTGATCTTTGATGGTCTCCAAACCAAATATTTTGAAGTCAAGTTGTGAAAGCATAGTATAGCGGCGAGACAATGCATCAGCAATAACATTTTCTTTTCCCTTCTTGTGTTTAATGACATAAGGAAAAGTCTCAATGAATTCAACCCATTTAGCATGTCTACGATTCAGTTTAGCTTGACTTTTAATATGTTTCAAAGATTCATGATCAGAATGTATAACAAATTCTTTGGGCCATAAATAATGTTGCCATGTTTCTAAAGTCCGAACAAGAGCATATAATTCTTTATCATAAGTAGAATAATTCAGACTAGGCCCACTCAATTTTTCAGAAAAGTATGCAACAGGTTTGCCATCTTGTAATAACACACCGCCTAATCCAATTCCACTAGCATCACATTCAAGCTCAAAAGTCTTATTAAAATCAGGAAGTTGGAGTAAAGGAGCATGTGTCAACTTATCTTTCAATACCGAGAAGGCTTCTTCCTGTGCGGTACCCCAAAGAAAAGGCACATCTTTCTTTGTAAGCTCATTGAGAGGTGCGGCAATGGTGCTGAAATCTCTCACAAAACACCTATAGAATCCAGCGAGGCCAAGAAAACTCCTCACTTGTGTGACCGTTTTGGGTTGCGGCCAACTCTCAATAGCTTCAATCTTGGCTTTATCAACTTCAATTCCCTGTGGAGTAACAACATAGCCAAGAAAAGATACTCGGTCGGTGCAAAAGGTGCACTTCCCAAGGTTACCAAACAAACGTGCATCACGTAGAGCAATAAAAACAGCACGTAAATGTTCCAAATGTTCTTCCAAAGATCTGCTATAAATTAATATGTCATCAAAGTAAACTACCACAAATCGTCCAATGAAAGCACGTAAAACTTTGTTCATTAATCTCATGAAAGTACTAGGTGCATTAGTTAACCCAAAAGGCATGACTAACCACTCATATAATCCAAACTTAGTTTTGAATGCTGTTTTCCATTCATCTCCCAATTTCATATGAATTTGATGGTATCCACTACGCAAATCAACTTTGGAGAATATTGTAGAGCCACTCAATTCATCAAGCATATCATCTAGCCTAGGAATAGGATGACGATAACGAATAGTAATATTATTAATGCCTCTACAATCAACACACATACGTGATGTACCATCCTTTTTCGGCACTAGAATAATAGGAACAACACAAGGACTAAGGGATTCGCGTATATAACCTTTGTCGAGAAGCTCTTGTACTTGACGCATAATCTCCTTCGTCTCCTCTAGATTGGTACGGTATGGTGCACGGTTTGGCAGTGAAGCACCGGGAATTAAGTCAATCTGATGCTCAATCCCTCGAATAGGCGGTAATCCCGGTGGCACGTCTTGTGGAAAGACGTCAGCGAACTCCTGCAAAATGTTAGTGACAGCAGGAGGCAAAGAGGAAGGCACGTCCTCGAATGAAAATAATGCCTCTTTGCACACAAAAGCATAGCAAACAGATTTGCTGAAATCTAGGTCATCAATATCAGATTTGGTGGCAAATAAACATGCACTTTTCAATTTAATTTCAGAAGCAACACTAGATGGTTTATTATTAGGCTTCATTTGTTGCTCAAATTCTTTTGCCACAATCTGATTTTCACTCTTATTCGTCTCCTGTTTTGCTTTATTAGCTCTATTAATATCATCTTTCAAAATGGAATCAGGAGTCATAGGAAGCAAAGTAATATTTTTATCCTTATGAACAAGAGTATAGTGATTGTTTCTACCATGGTGTACAGAATTTTTATCAAATTGCCATGGTCTACCAAGTAATAAGGAACATGCTTGCATAGGTACCACATCACAATCAACATAATCAGCATATGTAGAGATACTAAAATGCACACGAACAGTACGTGTTACCTTAACCTTGCCGCTGTTGTTGAACCATTGGATGTAGTAAGGATGTGGATGTGGTCTTGTGGTGAGAGAAAGATTCTCCACCATCTCCATGCTAGCCAAGTTGTTGCAGCTCCCTCCATCTATGATGACGCGCACAGAACGTTCTTTCACAACTCCCTTGGTATGGAACAAATTGTGCCTCTGATTTTGCTCAGCTTGTGTGACCTGCACACTCAAAACACATTGAGCAACTAAACATTCATACCTGTCAGCGTCTTCAGGAGCCATGTATTGCGTCTCATGATCAGAATCATCTCCACCATGTTCTTCACGTGTAATAAGAGCCAAAGTCTCCTCATCATAGTCACTAGCGGACTCATATCCACCATCCGCGGTAGCAATCATCACACGTGGAGATTTGCATTCTCTCGCATAATGACCTCCTCCCTTACAACGACGACAATAATATCACTTGTGTGCCCTGTTGATGCCATGGAAGAAGCAGAACTCTATGCAGGCCCAGCAGGTGCGCTCTTGGCAGATAATGGTGGTTGTGCCTGTTTTCTTGTATCACGACTGGAGGAGACACCTGATTGAGGTGCTGGTGCAGTTGAAGTAGAAGATGCACGCGGTGTCCATGATGAAGGTCGGCCTGCAGAAAAGTTAGTTCGCGCCAATGCTTGTCGATCCTGCACTTCACGTTCAGCTTTACAAGCAAGATGGAATAAACGAGTGATATTAGTATACTCCTTATAGTCTAGAATGGTCTGAATCTCTCTATTTAATCCACCCAGAAAACGTGCAAGGATAGCTTCATTCTCCTCAACAATACCACATCTAATCATGCCAGTTTGTAATTCCTGATAATATTCTTCTACAGAATTTTTTCCTTGTCTTAAGCGCTGTAATTTCTGAAGCAATTCACGTTGATAATATGGTGGAACCCAACGAGTACGCATAACAGTTTTCAAAGCAGCCCAAGTAGTTGGAATAGGATATAATCTACAATGTTCAGACCACCATACACATGCAAAACTAGTGAAAGCACGAACAGCAGCAGCAACCCGTCTCTCCTCGGGATATTGTAAACATGTACATCGTTGTTCAGTTTCTAACTCCCAAGTAAGATATATATCAGGAACATATCTACCCTCGAAAGGTGGAATATTCAATTTCAGTTTAGGAAGATGGTCATGATCTCGCACCTGAGGGAAAGCCCTACCATTGTGATTATTTGCATGTGGACGACCTGGTGGTTGTGGTGCAGGTGGTTGCACGTAGTTCTGATTTTGAGCAACCTCATCCTCGTAATCTCCCACATAATCATCCTCCTCCGCATCAGCAGTAGGAGCCATAGAAGTATCAACAGCAGCACCAATAGTTTGGCCAAACGCAAGAGGAACACGGCTCGCTCGGCGGAGATCTGTTTCGCGACGTGGAGGTAGTCGTTGTTGTTGTTGTTGTTGTTGGAGAGGTGCGTTAGGTGCAGCGGGTGGTGGTGGTGGAAGACGCGCGAGCAATTCATTAAACTTGTTATCAAGCTTTGTTTCGAACGTCTTCTCCATGCCATCTATCTTCTCCATGGCCTCTTCAAATCTGTTTAGCACATCTTGCACCTGTCCACTCATCATTTGCTGAAATTTATCATGCAAATCCTTATTCGTCATGTTCTCCCAGTCAGTCTCGTCGGCTTGTGATCCTGGCATGGTTAGCAGCAATAGAAACACACAAGAATATGATCCTACAGACTACTAACAAGAGGTGGTGGTGGGTGTCACAAATCCGTCAAGCAAATCTCAAATTCTTACCAGTTCTTACCCAGCAGCAGGCGGTGATCGGCAACCGTTGTAGTCAAAAACTCTCAAATCTTGGATAGAGCGATTACCAGGGAGAGTCAAACGCACGACGTAGATGTATGTGGAGCTGGGAAGGCTTATAATATGGTAGCAAAAAGGGTCAGCAATAATCAATTCAGAGATGCAAAGTTGAATAAACGCTCAACGACGGTACTGTGCTGGTCCTAGGCTAGACTGTGCTAGAGACGCGAGCCTAGAACACCAACAAAATCACGGCGCGGCACGTAAACAAGGGAAAAAGCACACTCTGGATTTTTTTTTCACTCTTTTTTTTGCGCTGTTCTTTTTTGCGCTGCTTTTTTTTGCGAAAAATCACTATAATGGCGAGTGTCTCAAAACTCTTCCTAGGTCAAACTGACAGGATGGGCACGAAATTTTTTCGACCAATTTTTTTTTCGACTGCCCGGACCCAAAAACTGGAAACGGGTCAAAAAAACTTCCTATAATGGCACCTGTCTCAAAACACTCAGAAACACCTAAAAATAGGATAGCCAGAAATTTTTTCGAAAAATGCGTTTTTGAAAAATTTGGGCCTAAACGGAGGGTGGTTTCCGGACTCTTTTTTTTCCCAAACCTACTTCGGCAAGGAAACACGAATCGGAATCTAGATGGATCTCGAAAACAAACCTAATATGACAAGAACTCGGATTGGTGGTGGATATATGGTAGTAGATGGCAGCAGTGGTGGTATATGACAGCGGTGGTGGTATATGGATACGGATTCGAAGCGGTGGCGGATAAGCGGCGGTGGTAGATGGCAGGGGCGATGATGATGGTGCGGCGGCGGCATGACAACTTATGAGCAGAACTTGAAACTCTAAAAGACTAGACTCTAAGACCAGCAACTAGACACGACGATGCAACCGCAAATTCAACAAAGCAAAACCCTAAAAAGATTATGCAAAGGCTCAGAATTGTTCGGATATGATGAACTAACCCTAATTTTTTTTGTGGCTTTTTCGTGGACTGTAGGTATGAAGAACAGACTCGATCTAAACTACGAAAAACTGTAAAATCTCACCGAGCAACCTGGAAATCTGATACCACTTGATAGAGGCAAAGGTGTCCCGTCTTTTGATGAGATGATGGATATCGCTTTGGTGGCAGTCGACTTTGACGATCCGAGTACGAACGTGCGAGGACGTCGCGCCTTAGCAATCGCTAAACCAACTCCGAGAGGTTATTGTCCATGCCGGAGCACGATCAACCTGACCACGAGGGTCTGTTTCCTGCGAGCAAATGAAGAACAAGCAAGAAACTGAGATTGCAATCTGGATATTGCGAATATAAGATGAAAGCTTTATTGATCAAGGTGGGGTTCTGTGATGCCTTTGTCGGTCGTTGAACACAAACGAAGTACGCGAAGTTGCAGCTATGGCGAACTTTTAATCTAAACAAAACCCAAAGTCTAAACGATGCCCTAAGGGCTGTATATATGGAGGAAGAGGGGGGAATTTCGTGACCCTTGGTGGAGGGGTCCGAAATCAACCCTATCTCTTGTTTCCCCACACATACGGACTCTAAAAATAGCCTATACTTATGTATTTCTAAATTACATGGGCCTGGCCCAATAATAAGGTGACGCAGCACCTATAATAGCCTCGGGACGAAATTTATGAAGTGGCATCTTGTATATTTCGTCCAAGGCTTCATGCACCCATTATGGTGGCTTCAAAGTCCTGAAATCATCACTTGTAACTCCGTTCTTGTTCCCCTTGCGCATGCCATCATCTCCATGCTTGTTCTTAATCCAATGTTCATCCTTCTCCAAGCTAGGCCCTTCATTTGTAAGCAAAACAAATGTATCCAATTTAGGCAGCATCATATTCTCATGAACATTAGAATCATTACCAAGAAACGAAAGTACCTGGTAATTTAGTTGGCGTGCGCGAGCTCTAGTAATTGGTCCAGTATTTATAGCAGCAGGGGCTGTGGGTGTAACAATTGTGTTGATGTCCTCATCAACTGCTCAGGTTTCCAGTAGGTCCCATCAGCATTAAGTTTCCTCCCAAAGGCAATACCCTCTTTCCTAGGGTTCCTGTTGAGGATCTGCTTCTTAAGCACATCACAAAGAGCCTGATGCCCTTTGAGGCTTTTGTACATGCCTGCCACATACAATTCCTTCAGCCCTGCATGGTCAGTGATACTAGCAGCATCCTCAGCTGAGGAATTAGTGATAGCAGAGACAGGTGAAGAATTTACAGAAATAGAAGCATTTGAACTTTCAGGAGAAGAATTAGCAGATTCACGTTCAATGCACTTCAAACATGGAGGAATAAATTCTTCCTGAGTAGCGCTGATTTTTTGAGCAAGTAATGAATCACGCTCCTTCTGAAGATCTTCATAACTCACTCTTAACTTCTCAAGATCTTGCTTTCTTTGAAGAAATTCATAAGAAAGCTTCTCATGATCAGATAAGAGAGTGTTATGATGACTCTGAAGGTTATCAAACTTAGTCCGAAGTCTCTGAATACTTTCAGCCAAAGCTTTCGACTGATTCATTTCTTCACCCAACATATCATCGCTCTCATCCAGCATGTTTTGTACTTTTTCCAAAACTCTTTGTTGTTTAGTGGCAAGGGAAGCAAGTTTGGTATAGCTGGGTCCAAATTCATCATCACTGGACTCAGATAGATAGCATTCAGTTACCTTGGCTCCTTTTGCCATAAGGCATGGTGAAGAGGATGATGATTTCGGATTGAAGGTCATAGCCTTTCGCGATTCCATGAATTCCCCAAACCAGGGATCATGATGAGTTCGATGACCTTCATAGACCTCAGATAGACGGTCCCAGATGAGCTTCGCATGGCAGAGATGCATAACATTCCTCAACTGGTTTTGTGACAAGCCAGAGCAGATGATGTCTTTCGCCGTGAGGTTAAGTAGAGTGTACTTGTGAATATCGTCAGTCTCTACCATCTTGCATAGGTCAGTAAGACCAATCTCAATGACGAACCAAAGTTCGCTGTTCATCGCCATGAGGCGCTTCTTCATCATGGCCTTCCACCTGGGATAATCATGACCGTCAAAGATGGGGCATGCCACTGTCTTCATTCCCGCGGTCGTCATAACTAAAACTCTAGGCGGTTAAACCAAAATCACACAGAACAAGGGAGTACCTTGCTCTGATACCAATTAAAAGTGCGTTAAGTCGACTAGAGGGGTTGAATAGGCGATTTTTAAGAATTCTTCTGTGAGGAATTTCAGAGTGAGGAAATTCTTAAGCGAAGAACTACTTGCCGCGGAAAAAGTACTCAGATACAGACATGACATAACATAAGCATGGACATCATGATGAATAGGAAACAAACACAGAGTACAGAAAGCGTAAGCACATGATAAAACAGAATGAAGACAAACAAACTGAAGAAATTGAACTGAGGGAATTGAGAATGTCTTCAGTCAAAGTCTTCAAACGGATATGAACAGGTACACAACATAGTAATGAAGAAATGAAAGGGTTGAGGAAATAGAACCAGTAAGCTCGGTGAAGACAATGATTTGGTAGACCAGTTCCAACTGCTGTGACAGTTGTACGTCTGGTTAGAGCGGCTAGGTATTTAAACCTGAGGACACACAGTCCTGGACACATAGTCCTCACTGTATACTCCTTGAACTAAGGTCACATAGACCTCGTCTAATCACTCGTGGTAAGTCTTCAGGTGACTTCCAAACCTTCACAAACTTGGTCACCCGGTGATCCACAATTTCCTCTTGGATGCTCTAGACCATGACGCCTAACTGTGTGAAGGATGCACAGTCCTCAAAGGTAACAAGCGTCGGTTCCACAGAGGAACAATCTCTTCAGTGATGCTCAATCACTTTGGGTTTGTAGGTGTTTGGTTTGGGGTTTTGGGTTATTTCCTCACTTGATGATTTTTGCTCAAAGTCCTCGGAGGATGGGATGCTCTCAATGACAAGTGTCAGTTTCTTGCGGAGCAGCCAACCAACTAGTGGTTGTAGGGGGCGGCTATTTATAGCCTAGGGAGCAGCCCGACATGATAAGACATAAATGCCCTTCAATGATATGACCGTTAGGTGGATAAGATATTTTGGGATAGCCGGCGCATAGCACAACAATGGTCGGAAATTTGAGGTTCAAATTCCTCAGGGCTATCATGTTCCTCACTTGTAGGAAATCCCCACTGGTGAATTCCTAACTCCTTAGTCAGAACAAATTCCTCAGAGACCAGAAGAACTTTGTCTCTGTCACTGAACAAATTGACTAAACTATATGAGATTTCCAATGGCTTCACTCGTAGGGATTGGTAGGTGTAGGATTTTGAGTTGAGCATCACCTGGAAACTTTTCCTTAGTTTTACCTCGACTCCCTTTGACAGTACGGTGTTTCCTATGACTCAAAAAAGAGAAAATGAAACTACGAAAACAAAAGTCTTCACGTTTCATGTTCCTCGCATGAACATCAAGTCTTCACGGTCACACCAATTTCTTCACTTTCAAAGTCTTCGGAAAGTCTTCAGATCCAAAGTCTTCGGTTGAAGTCATCCATTTTTAGGGGTCGGCTTTCTCTGTAAATATCAAACTCCTCATAGACTTATAGACCTGTGTACACCCACAAACGCATTAGTCCCTTAACCTATTAGTCTTCAATACACCAAAATCACTATGGGGCACTAGATGCACTTACAGTTATGATCCGGTAACCCTGGAGTGACAATAACCGGGAATTCTTCTGGTGATTACCATAGTTTGAGGAGTTCATGTATTCACTATGTGTTAATGCTTTGTTCCGGTTCTCTATTAAAAGGAGGCTTTAGTTTCCAATATGGACCCCGCTGCCACGGGAGGGTAGGACAAAAGATGTCATGCAAGTTCTTTTAATAAAGCACGTATGACTATTTACAGAATACATGCCTACATTATATCGATGAACTAGAGCTAGTGCCGAATAGCCCTAGGTTATAACTGTCACATGATGAATATCATCCAACAAGTCACCGATCCAATGCCTACGGATTTATCTTTTATTGTTTCTGCTAAGATACTACTGCTATCATCACTGTTACACTTGCTACAAAAATACTGCTATCACTGATGAGGACATCAATACCATTGTTACACCCACAGCCCCTACTGTTACATATACTGGACCAATTACTAGAGCTCGCGCACGCCAATTAAATTACCAGGTACTTTCGTTTCTTGGTAATGATTCTAATGTTCATGAGATTATGATGCTGCCTAAATTGGATACATTTGTTTTGCTTACAAATGAAGGGCCTAGCTTGGAGAAGGATGAACATTGGAGCAAGAACACACATGGAGTTGATGGCATGCGCAAGGGGATCAAGAACGGAGTTACAAGTGATGATTTCAGGACTTTGAAGCCACCATAAGGAGTGCATGAAGCCTTGGACGAAATATACAAGATGCCACTTCATAATATTCGTCCATAGGCTATTCTAGGTGCTGCGTCACCTTATTAATGGGCCAGGCCCATGTAATTTCAAAATACTTAAGTATAGGCTATTTTTAGAGTCCGTATGTGTGGGGAAACAAGAGTTAGGGTTGGTTTCGGACCCCACCCTCAAGGGCCACGAAATTCCCCCCTCTTCCTCCATATATACAGCCCTTAGGGCGTCGTTTAGACTTTGGGTTTTGTTTAGATTAAAAGTTCGCCATATCTGCAACTTCGCGTACTTCGTTTGTGTCCAACGACCAGACCAAGACGTCACAGAACCCCACCTGGATCAATCAAGCTTTCATCTTATATTCACAATATCCCGATTGCAATCTCAGTTTCTTGCTTGTTCTTCGTTTGCTCGCAGGAAACAGACCCTCGTGGTCAGGTTGATCGTGCTCCGGCGTGGTCAATAACCCTCGGAAGTTGGTTTAGCGATTGCTAAGGCACGATGTCTCGCACGTTCGTAATCGGATCGTCAAGGTCGACTCCCACAGGAAATGATAGCCACCATCTCATCGAAACATCGAGACACCTTAGCCTCTATCAAGTGGTATCAGATTTCCAGGTTGCTCGGTGAGATTTTACAGTTTTTCGTAGATTAGATTGAGTCTGTTCTTCATACCTACAGTCCACGAAAAAGCCAGAAAAAATAGGGTTAGTTCATCATATCCAAACCAATTTGAGCCTTTGCATAATCTTTTTAGGGTTTTTGCTTTGTTGAATTTGCGGTTGCATCGTCGTGTCAAGTTGCTGGTCTTAGAGTCTAGTCTTTTAGAGTTTCGAGTTCTGGTCATAAGTTGTCACGCCGCCGCCGCAGCACCATCATCGCCCATCTACCACTTTTGCTTATCCGCCACCGCTCTGAATCCATATCCATATACCACCACCAATCCGTATCCATATACCACCACCAATCTGTATCCATATACCACCACCGCTACCATATACCACCACCGCTGCCATATACCACAACCATATATCCACCACCAATCCGAGTTCTTCTCATATTAGGTTTGTTCTTGAGATCAATCTAAATTCTGATTCGTGTTTCCTTGCCTGCGTAGGTCTCGAAAAAAAAGAGTCTGGAGACCCCCGGGCAGTTTTTAGGCCAAAATTTTCACGGGCAAATTTTTTTCCCTATCCTATTTTTAGGCTTTTCTGAGTCTTTTGAGCCACGTGCCATCATAGTGATTTTTTGTCGCACTTTTTCGTCGTCGCTGCCCTGATTTCCGAAAAAAAGTGAAAAAAAATTCCGTGCCCATCCTATCAGTTTGACGAGGGAAGAGTTTTGAGACACTCGCCATTATTGTGATTTTTCGCAAAAAAAAGAGGAGCGCAAAAAAAAGGATCGCAAAAAAGAGAGCGAAAAAAAGAGTTCCAGAGTGTGCTTTTCCCTTATTTACGTGCGGCGCCGTGATTTTGTTAGTGTTCTAGGATCGCATCTCTAGCACGGTCTAGCCTAGGACCAGCACAGTACCGTCGTTGAGCGTTTATTCAACTTTGCATCTCTGAATTGATTATTGCTGACCCTTTTTGCTACCATACTATAAGCCTTCCTAGCTCCACATACATCTACGTCGTGCGTTTGACTCTCCCTGGCAATCGCTCTATCCAAGCTTTTGAGAAGTTTTGACTACAACGGTTGCCGATCACCGCCTGCTGCTGCGTAAGAACTGGTAAGAATTTGAGATTTGCTTGACGGATTTGTGACACCCGCCACCACCACCACTTGTTAGTAGTCTGTAGGATCATATTCTTGTGTGTTTCTATTGCTGCTAAACATGCCAGGATCACAATCCGATGAGACTGACTGGGAGAACTTGACGAACAAGGAGCTTCATGATACGTTTCAACAAATGATGGGTGGACAGGTGCAAGATGTGATAAACAGATTTGAAGAGGCCATGGAAAAGATAGATGGCATGGAGCAGACGTTTGAAACAAAGCTCGATAACAAGTTTGCTGAATTGCTTTCGCGTTTTCCACCACCACCACCGGCTGCTCCTGCCGCACCTCTGCAACAACAGCAACAACATCGACTACCTCCACGTCGGGAAACAGCCCTCCGCCGAGCGAGTCGTGTCCCTCTTCAGTCGGGCCAAACTGCTGGTGCTGCTGTTGATACTTCTGTGGCTCCTGCTGCTGATGTGGAGGAGGATGATTATGTGGGAGATTATGAGGATGAGGTTGATCAAAATCAGAACTACGTGCCACCACCAGCACAGCAACCACCAGGTCGTCCACATGCAAATAATGTCAATGGTAGGGCTCACCCTCAAGTACGAGATCATGACCATCTCCCTAAACTAAAATTGAATATTCCACCATTTGAGGGTAGATATGTTCCTGATATATATCTTACTTGGGAGTTAGAAACTGAACAACGATTTACATATTTACAATATCCTGAGGAGAGACGTGTTCCTGCTGCTGTCTGTGCATTCACTAGTTTTGCATGTGTTTGGTGGTCTGAGCATTGTAGATTATATGCTATTCTAGGTGCTGCGTCACCTTATTATGGGCCAGGCCCATGTAATTTCGAAATACTTAAGTATAGGCTATTTTTAGAGTCCGTATGCGTGGGGAAACAAGATTAGGGTTGGTTTCTGACCCCACCCTCAAGGGCCACGAAATTCCCCCCTCTTCCTCCATATATACATCCCTTAGGGCGTCGTTTGGACTTTGGGTTTTGTTTAGATTAAAAGTTTGCCATAGCTGCAACTTCGCGTACTTCGTTTGTGTCCAACGACCAGACCAAGACGTCACAGAACCCCACCTGGATCAATCAAGCTCTCATCTTATATTCACAATATCCCTATTGCAATCTCAGTTTCTTGCTTGTTCTTCGTTTGCTCGCAGGAAACAGACCCTCGTGGTCAGGTTGATCGTGCTCCGGCGTGGTCAATAACCCTCGGAAGTTGGTTTAGCGATTGCTAAGGCGCGACGTCTCGCAAGTTCGTAGTCGGATCATCAATGTCGACTCCCACAGAAAACGATAGCTACCATCTCATCGAAACATCGGGACACCTTAGCCTCTATCAATCACTGTTACCGTTACTATTGCTGCTGTCACTACTATCAAAACTATCATATTACTTTGCTACTGATCACGTTGCTGCAGATAATTAATCTCCAGGTGTGGTTGAATTGACAACTCAGCTGCTAATACCTTCAAGTATTCTTTGGCTCCCATTGTGTCAAATCTATAAATTTGGGTTGAATACTCTATCCTCGAAAACTCTTGCGATCCCCTATACTTGTGGGTTATCATCTCACTATCCTGAACCTTATCTGCATTACTTCCTCTACCATTGCTTAATAAGGCACTCTTCCCCATATTCTGTCAGCATTCTAAAATAAGAAACAAGAAGACGCATAACAAGTTTAGCATGTACTAGTATATGAAACTCATTTTCGTGAACTAGTTCATTAGTAAGGTGGACAGGATTAAACTACCAAGTCTTCTATTGCCAGGTAGTACATAATAAAAGCATCAAACAAACATATATTTATGTCCTATGGTCACTGCATTGTCTTGCAAATCAAAATAGAGACACGGTTCAAATCATATCAGTTCAAGACAAAGCAGCACTGAAAGAATACAAAGCATGGGAAACTACACGACACAACAAGATTTTAGATGGGTACCACAGGTCTACATGTACAACAACACTATTGTCTCTGTTGTGATGCTAGTAATGTGCATGATATGAGAAGTCAACTGTATACACAATTGAAATTGAAATCGACAGAGCTATTTATAAGATCAAACCTGTTAAAGAAACACTGTTGTGCCATTGGAGTTCCGATTGGATCCTTCAATTTAAAAATAAGTTTGTGTGAGTAAATACAGTGATACAAGAGTAAAACAGTTCGCACGGTAGCAATGGAATCTTAAATGAGAATAGTTGTTCTTCAGGTTTAAGTACTTGTTCTACATGAACAGAGTACAATAAGACGCAGACATATAGTACTTAAAAATGAAAAATGAGCTCATAGACCTTACCAGATTCTTGGTTCGGGACCAGTACAGAACAAGGCATTCCCAGCAAGGTTGTCAGAATTGTGATTCTGAATCGAATCGGAGCTCCAATGGCAGGATCACAAATAGTAGAATCTTCACTATCAGGATCGTAAAAACGTAGATTCTATGAACCAAAATCGTAGAATCAGAGGGGTTAGTTTGGATCGTAAAGTCGTAGAATCATACAACAGAATCGCGATTCTAACAACCTTGATTCCCAGTCATCGTCCAGTCAATGTGTCTCAGGAGAACGTAAGGGAATTTGATGAGTTTCTCTGCCAGTGAAGTACATTTTCTTCAGGTAATTCCGATACTGCCACCAAGCATTCTTGAAGATAGCAGAGGTATTAGCACAGCTCATCCTCAGTTTCCAAATCGGTCCTTCTCTATAGAGAAAAATGGGAAAATTTGTTGTATTATCATCATCATGGAGGTAGAATGTATGGGACAAGGCAAATTAATTGCCATGAATAACATTACTTACACATAACTCCGAGACAAACACCTGCAACTGGCATTTTCCTTCATCTTCAGTATAATATTTCCATGATGGGAAGATACACGCATAGGATTTAACAACATCAAATGCGATAGATGCTATACTACGAATGGCTGGTTGTGCTTCCTCCACAGGAATAGGTGTACTAACTGGTGGAGTTGGGGTTCGCCGTGGTAGTACTAGCATTCTGGGCACGAGAGCTGCCTTACTAACTGAAAGTGCGTTATATCGACTAGAGGGGGGTGAATAGGCGATTTTTATGAAAGTCTTCAAAACATGGAAGTTTCGAAGACAAATGATAGAAATAGACCTATTACCATGCAGCGGAAGGTAGACTACACTAGGCAAACCATAGTCAAGTATTCAATGAAGTGAAAGCACAATGACCTATAGCAGCTAGGTAGTTAGGATCAGGTATGAAGATATTATGAAGCCAAACAGAACACGCAGTCACTCAGTGAAGACAAAAGATAGTGCAATCATACAATGACTTCACAAGGACCAACAGTAAGTAAAGGGAAAGGAAGGATGAAACCAGTGACTCGTTGAAGACAATGATTTGTTAGACCAGTTCTAGTTGCTATGACAACTATACGTCTGGTTAGGATGGCTAGGTATTTAAACCTGAGGACACACAGTCCCGGACACCCAGTCCTGAACACGCAGCTCAGGACACCCAGTCCTCACCGTATTCCCCTTGAGCTAAGGTCACACAGACCTCGCCCAATCACTCTGGTAAGTCTTCAAGGTAGACTCCCAAACCTTCACAGACTTCGTTCACCGGCGATCCACAATGACTCTTGGATGCTCAGAACGCGACGCCTAACCGGCTGGAGGATTCACAGTCCTCAAGTGTAATAAGTCTTCAGATCACACAGACAGGAAGACTTAAGTGATGTCTAACACCCTTTGGCTCTGGGTGGTTAGGGCTTTATCCTCACAAGGAATTCTCTCTCAAAGGCTTCGAGGTGGGTTGCTCTCAAACGACAAAAGCCGTACTCTAACTCTGAGTAGCCAACCATTTATGGTTGTAGGGGGTGGGCTATTTATAGCCACTAGGCAACCCGACCTGATTTGTCCGAAATGACCCTGGGTCACTAAGGAACTAACACGTGTTCCAACGGTCAGATTTCAAACACACACGGCAACTTTACTTGGGCTACAAGCAAAGCTGACTTGTCCAACTCTGGACAAGATTCGCTCTCATAGTCTTCACTCGAAGACATAGGTTTTGGTTAAGCATCACTTCAGTCATTCTGACTGGTTCTCTTGGACCCCACTTAACAGTACGGTGGTTCCTATGACTCAACAAAGAAGAAAAAGAACTACGAAAGATCGAAGTCTTCGAGCTCCATAGGCTTCATGCGATGTCTTCTCTTGTCATAGTCTTCAATGTGAATATCTTCACATACCACCTTTGACATCAATGTCTTCATACATTTTTAGGGGTCATCTCTGGTAGGAAAACCGAATCAATGAGGGACTTCTACCTGTGTTATCCTACAATTCTCACAAACACATTAGTCCCTCAACTAGGTTTGTCATCAATACTCCAAAACCAACTAGGGGTGGGACTCGATCCACTTACAGTAACTACTCTTGTTTGGGAGCTCTATCATGGAGATGGTGCTGTGTCAACATGAACTGGGTTACTATCTGCTGAGGTTGGGGTTAGATTCGGTGAAGCTGGTTCTCTGTCCATCGTAGTAGGGGTACAATCTGCGAGAGTCTGGGTTATGTGTGGTAGGGCTGGTTCTCGTGCATGTACAACCGGGGTGCTATCTCCACCAAGAGGTAGCACTGTTTTATTTGAAGACCGTGTTTTTACTCCGCTAGATACTGCCATCACCCGCTCCAATTCAAATGGCTGATAAACAGGAAACATAGTTGAATGTACAAACAGTGTATGAGAGACAGGTGCAATAGATAGTGTGGAAAAAAGAGGGCATGAAATAGTTGACATGTATATTGTTTAACTAAAAAGGATAGCATGACATAATTTCACATATATGATGACTAACTAAACAGGATGGCATGAGATAATTATATGATGTCTTTAGTAAATAGGTTCACATGACATAATTCATATACATGTTATCTAAGTAATCAGGATCGCATGATTTAATTCACATATGTGATTTATATGCTAAGCAGAGGGCATTCACATATATGATGCCTGAACTAAGAACATGGTGTTGAATATTGTGTATATGATGTCTAAACTATGCAATGCAAGAAACCATTTGCATGATATGAGCAGTATAACCATGCCAAGTTAGAGCATACACCTTAGTGGGGGAATAGGACTGGTCATCTGTCTCTGAATCCATCTCTGAGGAGCTATCGAGACCCAGCAAGAGAGCAGCTTCGACATGTAGCACTGTCTACTATAAAGACCTTGTTTTCACTCCAGATTTTCCCATCACCCACTCAATTGGCTGATTCATAGGAAGAGTAGTTTAATGTACAAACATTGTCGACAAATGGAAATTTAATGAAGAAAGGATGGGCAAGATATCATTGAAATATATGATGCCTGGTTAAACAGGATGGCATTGCATATTTCACATATATTATGGCTGGCTAAAAGAGATGAGACTGCATAATTCCCATATATGATATAGAAACTAAACATGTGGCATTACAGAACATGTCTAAACTAAGCAGATGACATATATGATGTCGAAAGTAGGCACTGCAAGGGAACATATGCATGATATGACCAACATCATCATGCCAAGTTAGAGCAAACACCTTGGGGTGTAAATAGGAGTGGCCAGCTGCGTCTGAATCCGCCTCAGAACAGATATCTTCCTCTAGATAATAATCAGGAGAGGGAGGGGGTTTGCCATTGAACCCACCATGGAGCCATGTCTGCATGACATTGTATTGCCGCGCAAAACTCTTCTGTTTTCATCTACATGTTCAGCATGACTGTGTACAATATCTGACATGCATACGAAAAAATATAGCGAGATTATGTAAGGAGAGCATGCAAAAATCTAGAGTGATGGTAACAACGAGTGGATGGATCCAAAAATAATGATAGCTTTAATTTAGTAAAAATATAGATGATGATTTCTTTACTATTTGTTTCCCACCCAAGATGAACAAGATAGGCATACCCTAGGTGAACCAGATAATAGATATAGATACTATTCATTGTTGCCTCGATATGTGACCCACAAGTAATTTTAAAACTCAAGTTTGGACATTAATTTGGACCTGACTTGGAGTCTAAGAGGTGAACCTGACGATAAAGTAGCATGTAATATTAAGCAATGCATAACATAATCAGAAACAAAAGAGTGTGACTGAGGGCGTCCTGGATTAGGGGGTGTTCGGATAGCCGGACTATACCTTCAGCCAGACTCCTGGACTATGAAGATACAAGATTGAAGATTTCGTCCCGTGTCCGGAAGGGACTTTCCTTGGCGTGGAAGGCAAGGTTGGTGATACGGATATGAAGATCTCCTACCGTTGTAACCGACTTCGTGTAACCCTAACCCTCTCCGGTGTCTATATAAACCGGAGGGTTTTAGTCCGTAGGACGACATACACATCAACAATCATACCATAGGCTAGCTTCTAGGGTTTAGCCTCCTCGATCTCGTGGTAGATCTACTCTTGTACTACCCATATCATCAATACTAATCAAGCAGGACGTAGGGTTTTACCTCCATTGAGAGGGCCCGAACCTGGGTAAAACTTCGTGTCCCTTGCCTCATGTTACCATCCGGCCTAGACGCACAGATCGGGACCCCCTACCCAAGATCCGCCGGTTTTGACACCGACATTGGTGCTTTCATTGAGAGTTCCTCTGTGTCGTCGCCGTCAGGCTCGATGGCTCCGGCGATCATCGATAGCGATGCAGTCCAGGGTGAGACCTTCCTCCCCGGACAGATCTTCGTCTTCGGCGGGCCAGTTCGCTTGGCCGTCTGGAGCAGATCGAAAGCTACGCCCCTGGCTGTTAGGTCAGATTTGGAAGTTTAAACTACACGGCTGACATCCGCAGGGACTTGATCTTCGACGGATTCGAGCCACTGCCGAGCGCGCCATACTGTCACGACGAGCATGATCTAGCTCTGCCGCCGAACAGTGCCCTGGAGGCCGCACCCACATCGGCTCCGACCCTTAATTCGGAGCCAACTGCGCCGATCGTGGATGGGCGGTTGGATGCCACCTCGAGGGCTGCGACCCCAATGACGATTGAGCCAAGCACCAGCCCCGTACTCTGCGAGACTCGTGACTCCAAGGAGCCGGACTCCTCTCCGGACTCTGAACCCTCCGCGCCCCTGCCGATCGAATCCGATTGGGCGCCGATCATGGAGTTCACTGCCACGGACATCTTTCAGCACTCGCCTTTCGGCGATATCCTGAAGTCATTGAAGTCTCTTTCTTTATCAGGAGAGCCCTGGCCGGACTACGGTTAGCAAGGTTGGGGTACGGACGATGTAGAAATTCAAAGCCCACCCACCACCCACTTTGTAGCCACTGTCGACGACTTAACCGACATGCTCGACTTTGACTCCGAAGATATCGACGGTATGGACGCCGATGAAGGAGATGATGAAGAACCAGCGCCTACTAGGCCCTGGAAAGCTACCTCGTCATATGACATATACATGGTGGACACCCCAAAAGAGGGAGATGGCGATGGAACAGCGGAGGATGACCCCTCCAAGAAACAGCCTAAGCGTCAGCGTCAGCGGTGCCGCTCAAAATCCCGCCAAAACAAACAAGGCGATTCCAGCAGGGGAGATAATAAATTAATAATACTCCAGAAAGCGCCGAAGAAAACCCCCTCCAGCAAGATTTAGCACAGGAGGATGGAGAAACCAGCCCTCACGAGAGAGCGGCAGACAGAGAGGTCGAGGACGATAATTATATGCCTCCCTCCAATGACGAGGCAAGCCTCGACGACGACGAATTCGTCGTGCCAGAGGATCCCGTCGAGCAAAAGCGTTTTCAACGCAGGCTGATGGCCACGGCAAGAAGCCTTAAGAAAAAACAGCAACAACTTAGAGCTGATCAAGATTTGCTAGTCGACAGATGGACTGAAGTCCTCATGGCCGAAGAGCATAAACTCGAACGCCCCTCCAAGAGCTACCCAAAGCGCAGGTTGCTACCCCGATTAGAGGAGGAAGCACTTGATGCGGCCGACCGGCCACCTCATGGTCGCGACAGAGAGGCCTCTCGGCCCTCCACTCAAGCCACACCCCATACCAAGGCACGGGAATATGCGCCGGACTTACGAGACATGTTGGAGGACAAGGCAAGGCAAACAAGATCGACCTACGGATTGCGTGGGTGCCCCACGGCTCGAGACGGTAACTGTCATGCTGGCCACAAATTCGGCGGGGCCGAACACAGTAGACAAGGCTCATTGGAGCTACGTCACGATATAGCCCAGTACAGAGGCGCCGCACACCCACTCTGCTTTACAGACGAAATAATGGATCATCAAATCCCCGGGGGTTTCAAACTCGTAAACATCGAATCATATGATGGCACAACAGATCCTGCGGTATGGATCGAGGATTATCTCCTTCATATCCACATGGCCCGCGGCGATGATTTCCACGCCACCAAATACCTCCCACTCAAGCTTAAAGGACCAGCTCGGCATTGGCTTAACAGCTTGCCAACAGGATCAATCAGTTGTTGGGAGGACCTGGAAGCCGCATTCCTCGACAATTTCCAGGGCACTTATGTGCGACCCCCAGACGCCGATGACCTAAGTCACGCAATTCAGCAGCCAGAGGAATCGGCCAGGCAATTCTGGACACGGTTCCTAACAAAGAAAAATAAAAATAGTCGACTATCCGGACGCTGAGGCCCTAGCAGCCTTCAAACACAATATCCGTGACGAGTGGCTGGCCCGGCACCTTGGACAGGAAAAGCCGAAATCTATGGCAGCACTCACGACACTCATGACCCGCTTTTGCGCGGGAGAAGACAACTGGCTTGCTCGTAGCAACAATATGACCAAGAACCCTAGTAATTCGGACACCAGGGACAGTAGTGGCATGTCGTGTCGCAACAAGCAGAAGCGCCGCATTAACGACGACAATGCTGAGGATACGGCAGTTAATGCCGGATTCAGAGGCTCTAAATCCGGTCAGCGGAAAAAGCCATTCAAAAGGGATCCTAGGGGCCCGTCCAGTTTGGACCGAATACTCGACAGCTCGTGCCAGATACATGGCACCCCCGAAAAGCCAGCCAATCACAGCAACAGGGATTGTTGGGTGTTCAAGCAGGCAGGCAAGTTAAACGCCGAAAATGAAGACAAGGGGCTGCATAGCGATGACAACGAGGAGCCCCGGCCGCCGAACAACAGTGGACAGAAGGGTTTTCCCCCACAAGTGTGGACGGTGAACATGATATACGCAACCCATGTCCCCAAAAGGGAGCGGAAGCGTGCATTAAGGGACGTATACGCGGTAGAGCCAGTCGCCCCAAAGTTCAACCCATGGTCCTCCTGCCCGATCACCTTTGATCGAAGGGACCACCCCACCAGCATCCGTCATGGCGGATTCGCCGCATTGGTTCTAGACCCAATTATTGACGGATTTCATCTTACTAGAGTCCTTATGGACGGCGGCAGCAGCCTGAACCTGCTTTACCAGGATACAGTGTGGAAAATGGGCATAGATCCCTCGAGGATTAAGCCCACCAAAACGACCTCTAAAGGCGTAATACCAGGTGTCGAGGCCAACTGTATAGGCTCAGTCACACTTGAAGTGGTCTTCAGATCCCCGGATAATTTCCGAAGCGAGGAGTTAATCTTCGACATAGTCCCGTTTCGCAGTGGTTATCCCGCACTGCTCGGGCGAACCGCATTCGCTAAGTTCAATGCGGTACCGCACTACGCATACCTTAAGCTCAAGATGCCAGGCCCTCGAGGAGTAATTACGGTCAATGGAAACACCCAACGCTCCCTCCGAACGGAGGAGCACACGGCGGCCCATGCAGCGGAAGTACAAAGCAGCCTCTCCAGGCAGTTCTCCGGCCCGGCCACTAAACGACCGGACACCGTCAAGCGCGCCCGGAGTAACCTACACCAAGACTGCCTGGCACGATCCGAGCAGGCATAGCAATGCGGCCCTAACCCCAACCCTCGCAAAAAGGCGACGCCAGTACTTCGCGTACATAACTACGCTCTAGAGATACCATGGGTACAGGGGGAGGGTGATAGAGACAAAGGTGTCCCGTCTTTCGATGAGATGATGGATATCGCTTTGGTGGAAGTCGACTTTGACGATCCGACTACGAACGTGCGAGGACGTCGCGCCTTAGCAATCGCTAAACCAACTCCGAGAGGTTATTGACCACGCCGGAGCATGATCAACCTGACCACGAGGGTCTGTTTCCTGCGAGCAAACGAAGAACAAGCAAGAAACTAAGATTGCAATCTGGATATTGCGAATATAAGATGAAAGCTTTATTGATCAAGGTGGGGTTCTGTGACGCCTTTGTCTGGTCGTTGAACACAAACGAAGTACGCGAAGTTGCAACTATGGCGAACTTTTAATCTAAACAAAACCCAAAGTCTAAACGATGCCCTAAGGGCTGTATATATGGAGGAAGAGGGGGGAATTTCGTGGCCCTTGGTGGAGGGGTCCGAAATCAACCCTATCTCTTGTTTCCCCACACATACGTACTCTAAAAATAGCCTATACTTATGTATTTCGAAATTACATGGGCCTGGCCCAATAATAAGGTGACGCAGCACCTAAAATAGCCTCGGGACGAAATTTATGAAGTGGCATCTTGTATATTTCGTCCAAGGCTTCATGCACCCATTATGGTGGCTTCAAAGTCCCGAAATCATCACTTGTAACTCTGTTCTTGTTCCCCTTGCGCATGCCATCATCTCCATGCTTGTTCTTGCTCCAATGTTCATCCTTCTCCAAGCTAGGCCCTTCATTTGTAAGCAAAACAAATGTATCCAATTTAGGCAGCATCATATTCTCATGAACATTAGAATCATTACCAAGAAACGAAAGTACCTGGTAATTTAGTTGGCGTGCACGAGCTCTAGTAATTGGTCCAGTATGTATAGCAGCAGGGGCTGTGGGTGTAACAAATGTATTGATGTCCTCATCATCCTCCCCTTCTTGAAATGAAGTCGTCCTCGACGGAAGTTCATCTTCCTCACCCAAATAAGGCTTCAAATCTGCAATGTTAAAAGTGGGACTAACCCCAAAATCTGCAGGCAGCTCAAGTTTATATGCATTATCATTTATTTTCTCTAACACCTTAAAGGGACCATCAGCACGTGGCATTAACTTTGATTTGCGCAAATCAGGAAATCTATCCTTACGCAAATGTAACCAAACAAGATCTCCAGGTGCAAACACAACATGTTTTATACCCTTATCTCCAGCAAGTTTATATTTAGCATTCATGCGCTCAATGTTTTCCTTAGTTAACTCATGCATTTTTAAAATCAATTCAGCACGTTGTTTAGCATCAAAATTAACCTTCTCCGAAGATGGAAAAGGCAACAAATCAATAGGTGCATGAGGTAGGAAACCATACACAACTTCAAAAGGGCACATCTTAGTAGTAGAATGCAATGAACGATTATAAGCAAATTCAATATGAGGCAAGCATTCCTCCCACATTTTCTTATTATTCTTCAAAACAGCCCTAAGCATAGTAGACAACGTTCTATTGACTACTTCAGTTTGTCCATCAGTTTGGGGGTGACAAGTAGTACTAAAAAGCAGTTTAGTCTCCAACTTAGCCCATAAACATCTCCAAAAGTGGCTAAGAAATTTAGTATCACGATCTGAAACAATAGTATTTGGCACACCATGCAAGCGAATAATTTCACGAAAGAACAAATCAGCAACATTAACAGCATCATCGCTTTTATGACATGGTATAAAGTGTGCCATTTTCGAGAATCTATCCACGACAACAAATATGCTATCCCTCCCCTTCTTTGTTCGTGGTAAACCTAAAACAAAGTCCATAGATATATCCTCCCAAGGAACACTAGGTACAGGCAAAGGCATATATAAACCATGAGGATTGAGTCGTGACTTAGCTTTTTGACATGTAGTGCAGCGAGCAATAAAACGCTCAACATCCCGTCTCATCTTTGGCCAAAAGAAATGTGTAGCAAGTACGTCCTCCGTCTTCTTCACGCCAAAGTGTCCCATTAATCCTCCTCCATGCGCCTCCTGCAACAATAAAAGACGAACGGAGCTAGCTGGAATGCATAGCTTGTTAGCACGAAACACAAATCCATCGTTAACAACAAACTTGTTCCACATTCTTCCTTCTTTACAATTCTGCATTACATCTTTAAAATCAGCATCATGCACATATTGATCTTTGATGGTCTCCAAACCAAATATTTTGAAGTCAAGTTGTGAAAGTGATAGAGGCAAAGGTGTCCCGTCTTTCGATGAGATGGTGGATTTCGCTTTGGTGGAAGTCGACTTTGACGATCCGACTACGAACGTGCGAGGACGTCGCGCCTTAGCAATCGCTAAACCAACTCCGAGAGGTTATTGACCACGCCGGAGCACGATCAACCTGACCACGAGGGTCTGTTTCCTGCGAGCAAACGAAGAACAAGCAAGAAACTAAGATTGCAATCTGGATATTGCGAATATAAGATGAAAGCTTTATTGATCAAGGTGGGGTTCTGTGACGCCTTTGTCTGGTCGTTGAACACAAACGAAGTACGCGAAGTTGCAGCTATGGCGAACTTTTAATCTAAACAAAACCCAAAGTCTAAACGATGCCCTAAGGGCTGTATATATGGAGGAAGAGGGGGGAATTTCGTGGCCCTTGGTGGAGGAGTCCGAAATCAACCCTATCTCTTGTTTCCCCACACATACGGACTCTAAAAATAGCCTATACTTATGTATTTCGAACTTACATGGGCCTGGCCCAATAATAAGGTGACGCAGCACCTAAAATAGCCTCGGGACGAAATTTATGAAGTGGCATCTTGTATATTTCGTCCAAGGCTTCATGCACCCATTATGGTGGCTTCAAAGTCCTGAAATCATCACTTGTAACTCCGTTCTTGTTCCCCTTGCGCATGCCATCATCTCCATGCTTGTTCTTGCTCCAATGTTCATCCTTCTCCAAGCTAGGCCCTTCATTTGTAAGCAAAACAAATGTATCCAATTTAGGCAGCATCATATTCTCATGAACATTAGAATCATTACCAAGAAACGAAAGTACCTGGTAATTTAGTTGGCGTGCACGAGCTCTAGTAATTGGTCCAGTATGTATAGCAGCAGGGGCTGTGGGTGTAACAATTGTATTGATGTCCTCATCAACTTGCTACACATTTCTTTTGGCCAAAGATGAGACGGGATGTTGAGCGTTTTATTGCTCGATGCACTACATGTCAAAAAGCTAAGTCACGACTCAATCCTCATGGTTTATATATGCCTTTGCCTGTACCTAGTGTTCCTTGGGAGGATATATCTATGGACTTTGTTTTAGGTTTACCTCGAACAAAGAAGGGGAGGGATAGCATATTTGTTGTCGTGGATAGATTCTCGAAAATGGCACACTTTATACCATGTCATAAAAGCGATGATGCTGTTAATGTTGCTGATTTGTTCTTTCGTGAAATTATTCGCTTGCATGGTGTGCCAAATACTATTGTTTCAGATCGTGATACTAAATTTCTTAGCCACTTTTGGAGATGTTTATGGGCTAAGTTGGAGACTAAACTGCTTTTTAGTACTACTTGTCACCCCCAAACTGATGGACAAACTGAAGTAGTCAATAGAACGTTGTCTACTATGCTTAGGGCTGTTTTGAAGAATAATAAGAAAATGTGGGAGGAATGCTTGCCTCATATTGAATTTGCTTATAATCGTTCATTGCATTCTACTACTAAGATGTGCCCTTTTGAAGTTGTGTATGGTTTCCTACCTCATGCACCTATTGATTTGTTGCCTTTTCCATCTTCGGAGAAGGTTAATTTTGATGCTAAACAACGTGCTGAATTGATTTTAAAAATGCATGAGTTAACTAAGGAAAACATTGAGCGCATGAATGCTAAATATAAACTTGCTGGAGATAAGGGTATAAAACATGTTGTGTTTGCACCTGGAGATCTTGTTTGGTTACATTTGCGTAAGGATAGATTTCCTGATTTGCGCAAATCAAAGTTAATGCCACGTGCTGATGGTCCCTTTAAGGTGTTAGAGAAAATAAATGATAATGCATATAAACTTGAGCTGCCTGCAGATTTTGGGGTTAGTCCCACTTTTAACATTGCAGATTTGAAGCCTTATTTGGGTGAGGAAGATGAACTTCCGTCGAGGACGACTTCATTTCAAGAAGGGGAGGATGATGAGGACATCAATACAATTGTTACACCCACAGCCCCTGCTGCTATACATACTGGACCAATTACTAGAGCTCGTGCACGCCAACTAAATTACCAGGTACTTTCGTTTCTTGGTAATGATTTTAATGTTCATGAGAATATGATGCTGCCTAAATTGGTGATAGAGGCAAAGGTGTCCCGTCTTTCGATGAGATGGTGGATTTCGCTTTGGTGGAAGTCGACTTTGACGATCCGACTACGAACGTGCGAGGACGTCGCGCCTTAGCAATCGCTAAACCAACTCCGAGAGGTTATTGACCACGCCGGAGCACGATCAACCTGACCACGAGGGTCTGTTTCCTGCGAGCAAACGAAGAACAAGCAAGAAACTGAGATTGCAATCTGGATATTGCGAATATAAGATGAAAGCTTTATTGATCAAGGTGGGGTTCTATGACGCCTTTGTCTGGTCGTTGAACACAAACGAAGTACGCGAAGTTGCAGCTATGGCGAACTTTTAATCTAAACAAAACCCAAGGAAAAGCTACTAGATGGATCTACTTATATAGGAGCAAGGGGTGGCGGCCAAGGAGGTGGGAGGACGTCCCAAGGCAGCCTAAAACTAAATCTAGGTCGTACAAGGCCAATGGGCCCAAGTGGAGGTGATGTAACACCTTTGGACTTGTAGTTTGACTCGGATTCTGCTGCAGCATCAGATTGTTTCGTCCACAACTCAACGCTCCGGACGAATTTTAAGGTGATTCCAATTGGGTTGGAAAGTGCACGAAATCTAGTTTGCAACAAAAAAAGAATCACCCAATTCGGAGTCCGTATGAAAAACTTGTGTGCGTTTTGAGTCAGGTATGTCTGTGCAGTCCGAATCTGAATCCAGAACGTGAGAGACTTGGACTCTATCTTCTCTTGGGCCAAAAGTGACGTGAGAGAACTTTTTGGACAGCAAATAAACATCTCTTTCTTCCTTATCTTCATATGTGGATTGTATAAATGTCCCATACACCTGCAATTAGACAAAACACAAAAGTGTGTGAAGTATTTTTGTTCTGGATAACACAAATAGATTATTGAATAGTTTGCACTAGAAATCACCTGACAAATATGCATATATGCAATATTTTTGGTCATATCCAAGGTAGTCATGTCCTCATCATCAAGAGACTCTCTATATGAAGAACATGTGATAGAAGCGGGGGTGTCCCGATCTTTCGATGAGATGATAACTATCGATTTGGTGGAGCGACTTTGACGATCCGACTACAAACGTGCACGACGTTGCGCCTTAGCAATCGCTAAACCAACTCCGAAAGGTTATTGACCACGCCGGAGCACAATCAACCTGACCACGAAGGTCTATTCCTGCAAGCAATCGAAGAACAAGCAAGAATATGATAAAAGCAATCTGAATATTGCGAGTATATATGAAGTATTGATAAAGGTGGGGATCCGTAAGCGGTCTTGGTCTGGTCGTTGGACACAAACAAAGTACACGAAGTTGCAATGGCTAACTTTTAACTAAACAAATCCCAAGGAAAAGCTACTAGATGGATCTACTTACATAGGAGCAAGGGGTGGCGGGCAAGGAGGTGGGAGGACGTCCCAAGGCAGCCTAAAACTAAATCTAGGTCGTACAAGGCCAATGGGCCCAAGTGGAGGTGATGTAACACCTTTGGACTTGTAGTTTGACTCGGATTCTGCTGCAGCATCAGATTGTTTCGTCCACAACTCAACGCTCCGGACGAATTTGAAGGTGATTCCAATTGGGTTGGAAAGTGCACGAAATCTAGTTTCCAACAAAAAAAGAATCACCCAATTCGGAGTCCGTATGAAAAACTTGTGTGCGTTTTGAGTCAGGTATGTCTGTGCAGTCCGAATCTGAATCCAGAACGTGAGAGACTTGGACTCTATCTTCTCTTGGGCCAAAAGTGACGTGAGAGAACTTTTTGGACAGCAAATAAACATCTCTTTCTTCCTTATCTTCATATGTGGATTGTACAAATGTCCCATACACCTGCCATTAGACAAAACACAAAAGTGTGTGAAGTATTTTTGTTCTGGATAACACAAATAGATTATTGAATAGTTTGCACTAGAAATCACCTGACAAATATGCATATATGCAATATTTTTGGTCATATCCAAGGTAGTCATGTCCTCATCATGACAGCAGGAGGCAAAGAGGAAGGCACGTCCTCGAATGAAAATAATGCCTCTTTGCACACAAAAGCATAGCAAACAAATTTGCTGAAATCTAGCTCATCAATATCAGATTTGGTGGCAAATAAACATGCACTTTTCAATTTAATTTCAGAAGCAACACTAGATGGTTTATTATTAGGCTTCATTTGTTGCTCAAATTCTTTTGCCACAATCTGATTTTCACTCTTATTCTTCTCCTGTTGTGCTTTATTAGCTCTATTAATATCATCTTTCAAAATGGAATCAGGAGTCATAGGAAGCAAAGTAATATTTTTATCCTTATGAACAAGAGTATAGTGATTGTTTCTACCATGGTGTACAGAATTTTTATCAAATTGCCATGGTCTACCAAGTAATAAGGAACATGCTTGCATAGGTACCACATCACAATCAACATAATCAGCATATGTAGAGATACTAAAATGCACACGAACAGTACGTGTTACCTTAACCTTGCCACTGTTGTTGAACCATTGTATGTAGTAAGGATGTGGATGTGGTCTTGTGGTGAGAGAAAGCTTCTCCACCATCTCCATGCTAGCCAAGTTGTTGCAGCTCCCTCCGTCTATTATGACGCGCACAGAATGTTCCTTCACAACTCCCTTGGTATGGAACAAATTGTGCCTCTGATTTTGCTCAGCTTGTGTGACCTGCACACTCAAAACACGTTGAGCAACTAAACATTCATACCTGTCAGCGTCTTCAGGAGCCATGTATTGCGTCTCATGATCAGAATCATCTCCACCATGTTCTTCACGTGTAATAAGAGCCAATGTCTCCTCATCATAGTCACTAGCGGACTCATATCCACCATCCGCGGTAGCAATCATCACACGCGGAGATTTGCATTCCCTCACATAATGACCTCCTCCCTTACAACGACGACAAATAATATCACTTGTGTGCCCTGTTGATGCCATGGAAGAAGAAGAACGCTGTGCAGGCCCCGCAGGTGCGCTCTTGGCCGATAATGGTGGTTGTTCCTGTTTTCTTGTATCACGACTGTAGGAGGCACCTGATTGAGGTGCTGGTGCAGTTGAAGTAGAAGATGCACGCGGCGTCCATGAGGAAGGTCGGCCTGCAGAAGAGTTAGTTCGCGCCAATGCTTGTCGTTCCTGCACTTCACGTTCAGCTTTACAAGCAAGATGGAATAAACGAGTGATATTAGTATACTCCTTATAGTCTAGAATGGTCTGAATCTCTCTATTTAATCCACCCAGAAAACGTGCAAGCATAGCTGTATTTCGAAATTACATGGGCCTGGCCCAATAACAAGGTGACGCAGCACCTATAATAACCTCGGGACGAAATTTATGAAGTGGCATCTTGTATATTTCGTCCAAGGCTTCATGCGCCCATTATGGTGGCTTCAAAGTCCTGAAATCATCACTTGTAACTCCATTCTTGTTCCCCTTGCGCATGCCATCATCTCCATGCTTGTTCTTGCTCCAATGTTCATCCTTCTCCAAGCTAGGCCCTTTATTTGTAAGCAAAACAAATGTATCCAATTTAGGCAGCATCATATTCTCATGAACATTAGAATCATTACCAAGAAACGAAAGTACCTGGTAATTTAGTTGGCGTGCGCGAGCTCTAGTAATTGGTCCAGTATGTATAGCAGCAGGGCCTGTGGGTGTAACAATTGTATTGATGTCCTCATCAGGCAGGATGCTAAAAAAGCAACTATACTAAAGCGGGCAGAGGACGCTGAAACAACTCTTAAACCGGTAGCAGAAGAATTGATCGGCTTGAAGCGGCAAATTTATGCCATGACCACTGCTGTGTTTGGTAAGTACCCTTATGATAAGCTTCAACATGTATTATCCCATAAACTGCCTCTTTATCAATATGTTTAATGATGCAGGATCTCGCATTACCCACATGGGCTCTGATATGCAGAAGAAGTTGAAGGCTGTCTATACTCTTATAGAGCAGTTATATACCAGCGCACAACGGATCATTTGCACTACCGCTCATAACAAACCGCCCCAAACCTGATAAAGGAAACATTAGAAAAGCTGTCTATGCTGCCTGCCCGGTTGGATGAGTTAAAAAGATCAGCTACAAGGGCAAATGCTCTGACTGCGCTAATCCGGGCTAAAGCCTGGATACCAGATCTTGACTCAGCTGACATAGGACACGGTTATCCAAGCATAAAGTAAGACGGGTCAGAGTTTGATAATGATGATCTTCGAGCTTTGACAAAGGAAATGCGCCCATTAGCGAGCCAATTGGCCGAAGAAACAGATCTTTCTCACTATCAGCCGGTTTATGATGCTGACAACAAACGACTTTCTGTGCCAACTCATGATGTTGACCCCTCCACCCTTATAAGCGACGAAGCTGTATTCAAGGCCCTAACTGGTATCGACTGGACCACCATTGATTTCCAGCCGCTGGGTGGAGAGGAGGAGGGTGAACCGGTACAGGATGATCCACAACCGTCAAGCCAGCCTGTCGAAGAGTCATAATCCGGGGGCCGGTTTAATCTTCTGCATACTGTAATACTTGCTGAAAACAATTATCCTTTTGGGCAGCAAAACGCATTGTAATAGGCTAGTTTAAACACTTGGTCTGCTATGCCATCGTGCATATTCACTTTGCATGATACTGTTAATCTGTCGTGATTTATGTTATGTCTGCTTATGATCCTTAGTAGCTTTATTTGACCTGTTTCTGCATATAACAAGTTGAAAGTGTCCTGGCGGTTTATCGTCGGACGGGTCATAATGCCCAACATATAACCCGGGTTTATAACCAGGTTGTATTGAATGACAATCAAATATGAAATATATCATGCCTATGACATTGAATCACATCGTTGGCTAACCAACTTTTTGTAGTAAGGGCGATAACCCAAATCTTGAGTACTGATAACTCCTCCCTGTTTTGTCGGTTTATAGTAAAGCCGTACCGGGTTGTAATAAACACCGGATTATTCGTATATCATACTGGCGACTTGTTAGTCGAAGCCAGACTGGGTCAATCAACACTGAATTATAGTTTGAATGCATACTGACGATTTATAATCGACAGCAAAAGCGGGTCAATAAACACTGAATTAGTATAAAACACCTCAAAAGAAACATTAAAAAGATTTCAGAAGAAAATATGTAAAAATAGCGAGGCTTTTCATGGGCTGCCAGGCCACTGAGTTAAACCATTTCACAAAGCCTTATAAGATGTGATAGAGGCGAGGGTGTCCTGATCTTTTGATGAGATGATAACTATCGATTTGGTGGAGACGACTTTGACGATCTGACTACAAACGTGCACGACGTTGCGCCTTAGCAATCGCTAAACCAACTCCGAGAGGTTATTGACCACGCTGGAGCACGATCAACCTGACCACGAAGGTCTATTCCTGCAAGCAATCGAAGAACGAGCAAGAATATGATAAAGCAATCTGAATATTGCGAATATATATGAAGTATTGATAATGGTGGGGATCCGTAAGCGATCTTGGTCTGGTCGTTGGACACAAACGAAGTACACGAAGTTGCACTGGCTAACTTTTAACTAAACAAATCCCGAAGTCTAAACGATGCCCTAAGGGCTGTATATATGGAGGAAGAGGGGGGGAATTTCGTGGCCCTTGGTGGAGGATTCCGAAATCAACCCTATCTCTTGTTTCCCCACACATACGTACTCTAAAAATAGCCTATACTTATGTATTTCGAAATCACATGGACCTGGCCCAATAATAAGGTGACGCAGCACCTAAAATAGCCTCGGGACGAAATTTATGAAGTGGCATCTTGTATATTTCGTCCAAGGCTTCATGCACCCATTATGGTGGCTTCAAAGTCCTGAAATCATCACTTGTAACTCCGTTCTTGTTCCCCTTGCGCATGCCATCATCTCCATGCTTGTTCTTGCTCCAATGTTCATCCTTCTCCAAGCTAGGCCCTTCATTTGTAAGCAAAACAAATGTATCCAATTTAGGCAACATCATATTCTCATGAACATTAGAATCATTACCAAGAAACGAAAGTACCTGGTAATTTAGTTGGCGTGCACGAGCTCTAGTAATTGGTCCAGTATGTATAGCAGCAGGGGCTGTGGGTGTAACAATTGTATTGATGTCCTCATCATCCTCCCCTTCTTGAAATGAAGTCGTCCTCGACGGAAGTTCATCTTCCTCACCCAAATAAGGCTTCAAATCTGCAATGTTGAAAGTGGGACTAACCCCAAAATCTGCAGGCAGCTCAAGTTTATATGCATTATCATTTATTTTCTCTAACACCATAAAGGGACCATCAGCACGTGGCATTAACTTTGATTTGCGCAAATCAGGAAATCTATCCTAACGCAAATGTAACCAAACAAGATCTCCAGGTGCAAACACAACATGTTTTCTACCCTTATCTCCAGCAAGTTTATATTTAGCATTCATACGCTCAATGTTTTCCTTAGTTAACTCATGCATTTTTAAAATCAATTCAGCACGTTGTTTTGCATCAAAATTAACCTTCTCCGAAGATGGAAGAGGCAACAAATCAATAGGTGCACGAGGTAGGAAACCATACACAACTTCAAAAGGGCACATCTTAGTAGTAGAATGCAATGAACGATTATAAGCAAATTCAATATGAGGCAAGCATTCCTCCCACATTTTCTTATTATTCTTCAAAACAGCCCTAAGCATAGTAGACAACATTCTATTGACTACTTCAGTTTGTCCATCAGTTTGGGGGTAACAAGTAGTACTAAAAAGCAGTTTAGTCCCCAACTTAGCCCATAAACATCTCCAAAAGTGGCTAAGAAATTTAGTATCACGATCCGAAACAATAGTATTTGGCACACCATGCAAGCGAATAATTTCACGAAAGAACAAATCAGCAACATTAATAGCATCATCGCTTTTATGACATGGTATAAAGTGTGCCATTTTCGAGAATCTATCCACGACAACAAATATGCTATCCCTCCCCTTCTTTGTTCGAGGTAAACCTAAAACAAAGTCCATAGATATATCCTCCCAAGGAACACTAGGTACAGGCAAAGGCATATATAAACCATGAGGATTGAGTCGTGACTTAACTTTTTGACATGTAGTGCAGCGAGCAATAAAACGCTCAACATCCCGTCTCATCTTTGGCCAAAAGAAATGTGTAGCAAGTACTTCCTCCGTCTTCTTCACGCCAAAGTGTCCCATTAATCCTCCTCCATGCGCCTCCTGCAACAACAAAAGACGAACGGAGCTAGCTGGAATGCATAGCTTGTTAGCATGAAACACAAATCCATCGTTAACGACGAACTTGTTCCACATTCTTCCTTCTTTACAATTCTGCATTACATCTTTAAAATCAGCATCATGCACATATTGATCTTTGATGGTCTCCAAACCAAATATTTTGAAGTCAAGTTGTGAAAGCATAGTATAGCGGCGAGACAATGCATCAGCAATAACATTTTCTTTTCCCTTCTTGTGTTTAATGACATAAGGAAAAGTCTCAATGAATTCAACCCATTTAGCATGTCTGCGATTCAGTTTAGCTTGACTTTTAATATGTTTCAAAGATTCATGATCAGAATGTATAACAAATTCTTTGGGCCATAAATAATGTTGCCATGTTTCTAAAGTCCGAACAAGAGCATATAATTCTTTATCATAAGTAGAATAATTCAGACTAGGTCCACTCAATTTTTCAGAAAAGTATGCAACAGGTTTGCCATCTTGTAATAACACACCGCCTAATCCAATTCCACTAGCATCACATTCAAGCTCAAAAGTCTTATTAAAATCAGGAAGTTGGAGTAAAGGAGCATGTGTCAACTTATATTTCAATACCGAGAAGGCTTCTTCCTGTGCGGTACCCCAAAGAAAAGGCACATCTTTCTTTGTATGCTCATTGAGAGGCGCAGCAATGGTGCTGAAATCTCTCACAAAACGCCTATAGAATCCAGCGAGTTCAAGAAAACTCCTCACGTGTGTGACCGTTTTGGGCTGCGGCCAACTCTCAATAGCTTCAATCTTGGCTTTATCAACTTCAATTCCCTGTGGAGTAACAACATAGCCAAGAAAAGATACTCGGTCGGTGCAAAAGGTGCACTTCCCAAGGTTACCAAACAAACGTGCATCACGTAGAGCAATAAAAACAGCACGTAAATGTTCCAAATGTTCTTCCAAAGATCTGCTATAAATCAATATGTCATCAAAGTAAACTACCACAAATCGTCCAATGAAAGCACGTAAAACTTCGTTCATTAATCTCATGAAAGTACTAGGTGCATTAGTTAACCCAAAAGGCATGACTAACCACTCATATAATCCAAACTTAGTTTTAAATGCTGTTTTCCATTCATCTCCCAATTTCATACGAATTTGATGGTATCCACTACGCAAATCAACTTTGGAGAATATTGTAGAGCCACTCAATTCCTCAAGCATATCATCGAGCCTAGGAATAGGATGACGATAACGAATAGTAATATTATTAATGCCTCTACAATCAACACACATACGTGATGTACCATCCTTTTTCGGCACTAGAATAATAGGAACAGCACAAGGACTAAGGGATTCGCGTATATAACCTTTATCGAGAAGCTCTTCTACTTGACGCATAATCTCCTTCGTCTCCTCTGGATTGGTACGGTATGGTGCACGGTTTGGCAGTGAAGCACCGAGAATTAAGTCAATCTGATGCTCAATACCTCGAATAGGCAGTAATCCCGGTGGCACGTCTTGTGGAAAGACGTCAGCGAACTCCTGCAAAATGTTAGTGACAGCAGGAGGCAAAGAGGAAGGCACGTCCTCGAATGAAAATAATGCCTCTTTGCACACAAAAGCATAGCAAACAGATTTGCTGAAATCTAGCTCATCAATATCAGATTTGGTGGCAAATAAACATGCACTTTTCAATTTAATTTCAGAAGCAACACTAGATGGTTTATTATTAGGCTTCATTTGTTGCTCAAATTCTTTTGCCACAATCTGATTTTCACTCTTATTCTTCTCCTGTTTTGCTTTATTAGCTCTATTAATATCATCTTTCAAAATGGAATCAGGAGTCATAGGAAGCAAAGTAATATTTTTATCCTTATGAACAAGAGTATAGTGATTGTTTCTACCATGGTGTACAGAGTTTTTATCAAATTGCCATGGTCTACCAAGTAATAAGGAACATGCTTGCATAGGTACCACATCACAATCAACATAATCAGCATATGTAGAGATACTAAAATGCACAGAACAGTACGTTTACCTTAACCTTGCCGCTGTTGTTGAACCATTGGATGTAGTAAGGATGTGGATGTGGTCTTGTGGTGAGAGAAAGCTTCTCCACCATCTCCATGCTAGCCAAGTTGTTGCAGCTCCCTCCGTCTATTATGACGCGCACAGAACGTTCCTTCACAACTCCCTTGGTATGGAACAAATTGTGCCTCTGATTTTGCTCAGCTTGTGTGACCTGCACACTGAAAACACGTTGAGCAACTAAACATTCATACATGTTAGCGTCTTCAGGAGCCATGTATTGCGTCTCATGATCAGAATCATCTCCACCATGTTCTTCACGTGTAATAAGAGCCAAAGTCTCCTCATCATAGTCATTAGCGGACTCATATCCACCATCCGCAGTAGCAATCATCACACGTGGAGATTTGCATTCTCTCGCATAATGACCTCCTCCCTTACAACGACGACAAATAATATCACTTGTGTGCCCTGTTGATGCCATGGAAGAAGAACTCTGTGCAGGCCCGGTAGGTGCGCTCTTGGCAGATAATGGTGGTTGTGCCTGTTTTCTTGTATCACGACTGGAGGAGGCACCTGATTGAGGTGCTGGTGCAGTTGAAGTAGAAGATGCACGCGGTGTCCATGATGAAGGTCGGCCTATAGAAAAGTTAGTTCGCGCCAATGCTTGTCGATCCTGCACTTCACGTTCAGCTTTACAAGCAAGATGAAATAAACGAGTGATATTAGTATACTCCTTATAGTCTAGAATGGTCTGAATCTCTCTATTTAATCCACCCAGAAAACGTGCAAGCATAGCTTCATTCTCCTCAACAATACCACATCTAATCATGCCAGTTTGTAATTCCTAATAATATTCTTCTACAGAATTTTTCCCTTGTCTTAAACGCTGCAATTTTTGAAGCAATTCACGTTGATAATATGGTGGAACCCAACGTGTACGCATAGCAGTTTTCAAAGCAGCCCAAGTAGTTGGAATAGGATATAATCTACAATGTTCAGACCACCATACACATGCAAAACTAGTGAAAGCACAAACAGCAGCAGCAACCCGTCTCTCCTCGGGATATTGTAAACATGTAAAACATTGTTCAGTTTCTAACTCCCAAGTAAGATATATATCAGGAACATATCTACCCTCAAATGGTGGAATATTCAATTTCAGTTTAGGAATGTGCACATCATCTCGTACCTGAGGTGGTGGTGCAGGCCTACCATTACGAATATATACCTGAGGTCGACCTGCTGGTGGTGGTGATGGTGGGTGCACGTAGTTCTGATTTTGATCAACCTCATCCTCATAATCGCCCGCATACTCATCATCCTCCTGGGTACCAGCAGCATCAGTAGCAGGAGCCATAGAAGCATCAATAACAGGAACAGCAGCACCAGAAGTTTGGCCATCCTCAATAGGAACACGCTTCGCTCGTCCATACTGATTCGGAAGGATGCGTTGTTGTTGGTGTTGCAGAGGTGCGATAGGTGCAGCCGGCGGTGGTGGTGGTCAACGCGCGAGCAATTCATTAAACTTGCTATCAAGCTTTGTTTCGAATGTCTTCTCCATGCCATCTATCTTCTCCATGGCCTTGTCAAATCTGTTTAGCACATCTTGCACCTGTCCACTCATCATTTGCTGAAATTTATCATGTAGCTGTTTGTTCGTCAGGTTCTCCCAATCAGTCTCATCGGCTTGTGATCCTACCATGGTTAGCAGCAAATAGAAACACACAAGAATATGATCCTACAGACTACTAAGAAGTGGTGGTGGTGTATCACAAACCCGTCAAGCAAAACTCAAATTCTTACCAGTTCTTACCCAGCAGCAGGTGGTGATCGGCAACCGTTGTAGTCAAAACTCTCAAAGCTTGGATAGAGCGATTACCAGGGAGAGTCAAACGCACGACATAGATGTATGTAGAGCTGGGAAGGCTTATAATATGGTAGCAAAAAGGGTCAGCAATAATCAATTCAGAGATGCAAAGTTGAATAAACGCTCAACGACGATACTGTGCTGGTCCTAGGCTAGACTGTGCTAGAGACGCGAGCCTAGAACACTAACAAAAAAGTTTTGCGCTCCTTTTTTTGCGCTCCTCTTTTTTTTTGCGAAAAATCACTATAATGGCGAGTGTCTCAAAACTCTTCCTAGGTCAAACTGACAGGATGGGCACGAAATTTTTTCGACCAATTTTTTTTTTTCGACTTCCCGGACCCAAAAACTGGAAACGGGTCAAAAAAAACTTCCTATAATGGCACCTGTCTCAAAACACTCAGAAACACCTAAAAATTGGATAGCCAGAAATTGTTTCGAAAAATGCGTTTTCGAAAAATTTTGGGCCTAAACGGAGGGTGGTTTCCTGATAGAGGCGAGGGTGTCCCGATCTTTCGATGAGATGATAACTATCGATTTGGTGGAGACGACTTTGACGATCCGACTACAAACGTGCACGACGTTGCGCCTTAGCAATCGCTAAACCAACTCCGAGAGGTTATTGACCACGCTGGAGCACGATCAACCTGACCACGAAGGTCTATTCCTGCAAGCAATCGATGAACGAGCAAGAATATGATAAAGCAATCTGAATATTGCGAATATATATGAAGTATTGATAATGGTGGGGATCCGTAAGCGGTCTTGGTCTGGTCGTTGGACACAAACGAAGTACACGAAGTTGTACTGGCTAACTTTTAACTAAACAAATCTCCAGGAAAAGCTACTAGATGGATCTACTTATATAGGAGCAAGGGGTGGCGGCCAAGGAGGTGGGAGGACGTCCCAAGGCAGCCTAAAACTAAATCTAGGTCGTACAAGGCCAATGGGCCCAAGTGGAGGTGATGTAACACCTTTGGACTTGTAGTTTGACTCGGATTCTGCTGCAGCATCAGATTGTTTCGTCCACAACTCAACGCTCCGGACGAATTTGAAGGTGATTCCAATTGGGTTGGAAAGTGCACGAAATCTAGTTTCCAACAAAAAAAGAATCACCCAACTCGGAGTCCGTATGAAAAACTTGTGTGCGTTTTGAGTCAGGTATGTCTGTGCAGTCCGAATCTGAATCCAGAACGTGAGAGACTTGGACTCTATCTTCTCTTGGGCCAAAAGTGATGTGAGAGAACTTTTTGGACAGCAAATAAACATCTCTTTCTTCCTTATCTTCATATGTGGATTGTACAAATGTCCCATACACCTGCAATTAGACAAAACACAAAAGTGTGTGAAGTATTTTTGTTCTGGATAACATAAATAGATTATTGAATAGTTTGCACTAGAAATCACCTGACAAATATGCATATATGCAATATTTTTGGTCATATCCAAGGTAGTCATGTCCTCATCATCCTCCCCTTCTTGAAAATAAAGCCGTCCTCGGCGTTGCTTAATCTGAAATGTGGCTAACAAAAGAGACAAGGTGTACATGTTGTATATGTATATGTCATCCATTTTTAGTTCCCTTGATTTTTGCATATATGACACATGAATAGATGAATAACTTGCATAGTTCATAAAATCTAAAGCCAAAAAATTAGCACAAGAAGTAGAAGGCATGAAAATATTGCAACTCAGTTTGCACATATAAGTGAAGCTCTTATTCATTTCAAAAGATTGACAATGTTCATCATTAAACCATCCCAACATTGGTGAACAAACCTTACTTGCATCAAATTTACATGCTACAACATGCTTAAATAAGCAAACATGCAATAAGTCATTCAACAAAGAATCATCACCAAGATTAGAGGTCATATCAAAATGATTAAACATTGGTTCTTTTGCATCAATAGTTAATTCAATGGGTGCACTGATGAGGACATCAATACAATTGTTACACCCACAGCCCCTGCTGCTATACATACTGGACCAATTACTAGAGCTCGTGCACGCCAACTAAATTACCAGGTACTTTCGTTTCTTGGTAATGATTCTAATGTTCATGAGAATATGATGCTGCCTAAATTGGATACATTTGTTTTGCTTACAAATGAAGGGCCTAGCTTGGACAAGGATGAACATTGGAGCAAGAACAAGCATGGAGATGATGGCATGCGCAAGGGGAACAAGAACGGAGTTACAAGTGATGATTTCAGGACTTTGAAGCCACCATAATGGGTGCATGAAGCCTTGGACGAAATATACAAGATGCCACTTCATAAATTTCGTCCCGAGGCTATTTTAGGTGCTGCGTCACCTTATTATTGGGCCAGGCCCATGTAATTTCGAAATACATAAGTATAGGCTATTTTTAGAGTCCGTATGTGTGGGGAAACAAGATATAGGGTTGATTTCGGACCCCTCCACCAAGGGCCACGAAATTCCCCCCTCTTCCTCCATATATACAGCCCTTAGGGCATCGTTTAGACTTTGGGTTTTGTTTAGATTAAAAGTTCGCCATAGCTGCAACTTCGCGTACTTCGTTTGTGTTCAACGACCAGACAAAGGCGTCACAGAACCCCACCTTGATCAATAAAGCTTTCATCTTATATTCGCAATATCCAGATTGCAATCTCAGTTTCTTGCTTGTTCTTCGTTTGCTCGCAGGAAACAGACCCTCGTGGTCAGGTTGATCGTGCTCCGGCGTGGTCAATAACCTCTCGGAGTTGGTTTAGCGATTGCTAAGGCGCGACGTCCTCACACGTTCGTAGTCGGATCGTCAAAGTCGACTTCCACCAAAGCGAAATCCACCATCTCATCGAAAGACGGGACACCTTTGCCTCTATCACACCACCTTTGCAAATACCACAACCGTCACGAGAGGTGCACAAACATCCAAATGCACATGATCAGGTTAATGTATCTATACCACCATTTAATGGTCGTTTTAAACCTGCTTTATATATTGAATGGGAGTTCGACATAAAAAATACATTTGCTTCCCATAATTTCAATGAACATAAAAAGGTTAAGGTTGCGGTTGGTTCTTTCACTGGTTATGCTTTGGTTTGGTGGAGTGAATATTGTCGGTTACACCCTGATTATATACCTACTACTTGGGATGATTTGAAACTTGCCATGCGACATACTTTCGTCCCTGCTTATTATACTCGTGACATGATTAAGAAGTTGCAACACTTAAAACAAGGTAGTGAAACTGTAACAAAATATTATGATGATTTACAAACTACCTTGTTGCATTCCTCTTTAGAAGAAAGTGAAGATGATTTTATGGATAGATTTTGGGGAGGATTAAACCGTGATATTCAAGAGATACTAATTCATGAAGAGTGTTATCCTATGGACCATTTGTTTCATCTTGCTTGCAAAGCTGAACAGGAAATAAAACGACGTGTTGGCCACGAGGAGAACAAGCGCACGGTGCACATTCCAAGAGTTGATATGATTGTTCCTTCAACTACTAGGCATACTATGACAACCACATCCGTTGTTGTCAGGACTACATCACCTCCACCATGTGACACATCGCCCCCGAGAGTGGCTACATTATCTGAGTTGACCATAAGAGGTAATGACAAAGGTACTGATCTTCCATCTTTACATGAGAATGATGAATGCCTTGTCAATTTGAATGCACCATCTGATGAGCTACCCACTACTTTGATCACACCACCTATTTTGGAGGACTACGTTGATAATTTGACTTTGCCATGTGATCAAACAACTGAAATACCAACAATTTTGAGTGCACCCATTCAATTAACTATTGATGCAAAAGAACCAATGTTTAATCATTTTGATATGACCTCTAATCTTGGTGATGATTCTGTGTTGAATGACTTATTGCATGTTTGCTTATTTAAGCATGTTGTAGCATGTAAATTTGATGCAAGTAAGGTTTATTCACCAATGTTGGGATGGTTTAATGATGAACATTGTCAATCTTTTGAAATGAATAAGAGCTTCACTTATATGTGCAAACTGAGTTGCAATATTTTCATGCCTTCTACTTCCTGTGCTAATTTTTTGGCTTTAGATTTTATGAACTATGCAAGTTACTCATCTATTCATGTGTCATATATGCAAAAATCAAGGGAAGTAAAAATGGATGACATATACATATACAACATGTACACCTTGTCTCTTTTGTTAGCCACATTTCAGATTAAGCAACACCGAGGACGGCTTTATTTTCAAGAAGGGGAGGATGATGAGGACATGACTTGATAGAGGCAAAGGTGTCCCGTCTTTCGATGAGATGGTGGATTTCGCTTTGGTGGAAGTCGACTTTGACGATCCGACTACGAACGTGCGAGGACGTCGCGCCTTAGCAATCGCTAAACCAACTCCGAGAGGTTATTGACCACGCCGGAGCACGATCAACCTGACCACGAGGGTCTGTTTCCTGCGAGCAAACGAAGAACAAGCAAGAAACTGAGATTGCAATCTGGATATTGCGAATATAAGATGAAAGCTTTATTGATCAAGGTGGGGTTCTGTGACGCCTTTGTCTGGTCGTTGAACACAAACGAAGTACGCGAAGTTGCAGCTATGGCGAACTTTTAATCTAAACAAAACCCAAGGTCTAAGCGATGCCCTAAGGGCTGTATATATGGAGGAAGAGGGGGTGGATTTCGTGGCCCTTGGTGGAGGGGTCCGAAATCAACCCTATCTCTGGTTTCCCCACACATACGGACTCTAAAAATAGCCTATACTTATGTATTTCGAAATTACATGGGCCTGGCCCAATAATAAGGTGACGCAGCACCTAAAATAGCCTCGGGACGAAATTTATGAAGTGGCATCTTGTATATTTCGTCCAAGGCTTCATGCACACATTATGGTGGCTTCAAAGTCCTGAAATCATCACTTGTAACTCCGTTCTTGTTCCCCTTGCGCATGCCATCATCTCCATGCTTGTTCTTGCTCCAATGTTCATCCTTCTCCAAGCTAGGCCCTTCATTTGTAAGCAAAACAAATGTATCCAATTTAGGCAGCATCATATTCTCATGAACATTAGAATCATTACCAAGAAACGAAAGTACCTGATAATTTAGTTGGCGTGCACGAGCTCTAGTAATTGGTCCAGTATGTATAGCAGCAGGGGCTGTGGGTGTAATAATTGTATTGATGTCCTCATCAAAGGTAGTCATGTCCTCATCATCCTCCCCTTCTTGAAAATAAAGCCGTCCTCGGCGTTGCTTAATCTGAAATGTGGCTAACAAAAGAGACAAGGTGTACATGTTGTATATGTATATGTCATCTATTTTTACTTCCCTTGATTTTTGCATATATGACACATGAATAGATGAGTAACTTGCATAGTTCATAAAATCTAAAGACAAAAAATTAGCACAAGAAGTAGAAGGCATGAAAATATTGCAACTCAGTTTGCACATATAAGTGAAGCTCTTATTCATTTCAAAAGATTGACAATGTTCATCATTAAACCATCCCAACATTGGTGAATAAACCTTACTTGCATCAAATTTACATGCTACAACATGCTTAAATAAGCAAACATGCAATAAGTCATTCAACACAGAATCATCACCAAGATTAGAGGTCATATCAAAATGATTAAACATTGGTTCTTTTGCATCAATAGTTAATTCAATGGGTGCACTCAAAATTGTTGGTATTTCAGTTGTTTGATCACATGGCAAAGTCAAATTATCAACGTAATCCTCTAAAATAGGTGGTGTGATCAAAGTAGTGGGTAGCTCATCAGATGGTGCATTCAAATTGACAAGGCATTCATCATTCTCATGTAGAGATGGAAGATCAGTACCTTTGTCATTACCTCTTATGATCAACTCGGATGATGTAGCCACTCTCGGGGGCGATGTGTCACATGGTGGAGGTGATGTAGTCATGACAACAACAGATGTGGTTGTCATAGTATGCCTAGTAGTTGAAGGAACAATCATATCAACTCTTGGAATGTGCACCGTGCGCTTGTTCTCCTCGTGGCCAACACGTCGTTTTATTTCCTGTTCAGCTTTGCAAGCAAGATGAAACAAATGGTCCATAGGATAACACTCTTCATGAATTAGTATCTCTTGAATATCACGGTTTAATCCTCCCCAAAATCTATCCATAAAATCATCTTCACTTTCTTCTAAAGAGGAATGCAACAAGGTAGTTTGTAAATCATCATAATATTTTGTTACAGTTTCACTACCTTGTTTTAAGTGTTGCAACTTCTTAATCATGTCACGAGTATAATAAGCAGGGACGAAAGTATGTCGCATGGCAAGTTTCAAATCATCCCAAGTAGTAGGTATATAATTAGGGTGTAACCGACAATATTCACTCCACCAAACCAAAGCATAACCAGTGAAAGAACCAACCGCAACCTTAACCTTTTTATGTTCATTGAAATTATGGGAAGCCAATATATTTTTTATGTCGAACTCCCATTCAATATATAAAGCAGGTTTAAAACGGCCATTAAATGGTGGTATAGATACATTAACCTGATAATGTGCATTTGGATGTTTGTGCACCTCTCGTGACGGTTGTGGTATTTGCAAAGGTTGTGGCACGTCTCCCGCGATCGACAAAGCCCATGAATTGACTCTGGATCCTGTCATGATTAGTAGAACAAGAAACAAAACCCAAAAATAATGTTCCTATAACTACTAGGATGTGGTGGTAAAACGCTCACAGTAAAGCAAATATCAATGTCTTACAAGTTCTTACCATGCAGCAGGCGGTGATCGGCAACCAGCGGTGTCAAGTAACTCCGAATATTGAGTAAAGCGATTGCCAGGGGAGCGTACGTATACACGATGTAGAAATATGTGGAGCTGGGTTGGCTATATATGGTAGCAAAAGATTAGCAATAATCAATTCAAAGATGCAATGTTGAATAAACGCTCAACGACGGTACTGTGCTGGTCCTAGGCTAGACCGGACTAGAGACGCGAGCCTAGAGCACTAATGAGGTCACGGCGTAGCACAACTAGCATCAATGAAGGACACTAATGATCTTCACTTATATCTTGCTGTCTAGAGCTACTTCATATCCTTTATTGATGCTAGTTGTGCTACAACGTGACCTCATTAGTGTTCTAGGCTCGCGTCTCTAGTCCGGTCTAGCCTAGGACCAGCACAGTACCGTCGTTGAGCGTTTATTCAACATTGCATGTTTGAATTGATTATTGCTAATCTTTTGCTACCATAATAGCCAACCCAGCTCCACATATTTCTACACCGTCTATACGTACGCTCCCCTGGCAATCGCTTTACTCAATATTCGGAGTTACTTGACACCGCTGGTTGCCGATCACTGCCTGCTGCATGGTAAGAACTTGTAAGACATTGATATTTGCTTTACTGTGAGCGTTTTACCACCACATCCTAGTAGTTATAGGAACATTACTTTTGGGTTTTGTTTCTTGTTCTACTAATCATGACAGGATCCAGAGTCAATTCATGGGCTTTGTCGATCGCGGGAGACGTGCCACCACCTTTGCAAATATCACAACCGTCACGAGAGGTGCACAAACATCCAAATGCACATGATCAGGTTAATGTATCTATACCACCATTTAATGGCCGTTTTAAACCTGCTTTATATATTGAATGGGAGTTCGTCATAAAAAATATATTTGCTTCCCATAATTTCAATGAACATAAAAAGGTTAAGGTTGCGGTTGGTCCTTTCACTGGTTATGCTTTGGTTTGGTGGAGTGAATATTGTCGGTTACACCCTGATTATATACCTACTACTTGGGATGATTTGAAACTTGCCATGCGACATACTTTCGTCCCTGCTTATTATACTCGTGACATGATTAAGAAGTTGCAACACTTAAAACAAGGTAGTGAAACTGTAACAAAATATTATGATGATTTACAAACTACCTTGTTGCATTCCTCTTTAGAAGAAAGTGAAGATGATTTTATGGATAGATTTTGGGGAGGATTAAACCGTGATATTCAAGAGATACTAATTCATGAAGAGTGTTATCCTATGGACCATTTGTTTCATCTTGCTTGCAAAGCTGAACAGGAAATAAAACGACGTGTTGGCCACGAGGAGAACAAGCGCACGGTGCACATTCCAAGAGTTGATATGATTGTTCCTTCAACTACTAGGCATACTATGACAACCACATCCATTGTTGTCAGGACTACATCACCTCCACCATGTGACACATCGCCCCCGAGAGTGGCTACATTATCTGAGTTGATCATAAGAGGTAATGACAAAGGTACTGATCTTCCATCTTTACATGAGAATGATGAATGCCTTGTCAATTTGAATGCACCATCTGATGAGCTACCCACTACTTTGATCACACCACCTATTTTGGAGGACTACGTTGATAATTTGACTTTGCCATGTGATCAAACAACTGAAATACCAACAATTTTGAGTGCACCCATTCAATTAACTATTGATGCAAAAGAACCAATGTTTAATCATTTCGATATGACCTCTAATCTTGGTGATGATTCTGTGTTGAATGACTTATTGCATGTTTGCTTATTTAAGCATGTTGTAGCATGTAAATTTGATGCAAGTAAGGTTTATTCACCAATGTTGGGATGGTTTAATGATGAACATTGTCAATCTTTTGAAATGAATAAGAGCTTCACTTATATGTGCAAACTGAGTTGCAATATTTTCATGCCTTCTACTTCCTGTGCTAATTTTTTGGCTTTAGATTTTATGAACTATGCAAGTTACTCATCTATTCATGTGTCATATATGCAAAAATCAAGGGAAGTAAAAATGGATGACATATACATATACAACATGTACACCTTGTCTCTTTTGTTAGCCACATTTCAGATTAAGCAACGCCGAGGACGGCTTTATTTTCAAGAAGGGGAGGATGATGAGGACATGACTACCTTGGATATGACCAAAAATATTGCATATATGCATATTTGTCAGGTGATTTCTAGTGCAAACTATTCAATAATCTATTTATGTTATCCAGAACAAAAATACTTCACACACTTTTGTGTTTTGTCTAATTGCTGGTGTATGGGACATTTGTACAATCCACATATGAAGATAAGGAACAAAGAGATGTTTATTTGCTGTCCAAAAAGTTCTCTCACGTCACTTTTCGCCCAAGAGAAGATAGAGTCCAAGTCTCTCACGTTCTGGATTCAGATTCGGACTGCACAGACATACCTGACTCAAAACGCACACAAGTTTTTCATACGGACACCGAATTGGGTGATTCTTTTTTTGTTCGAAACTAGATTTCGTGCACTTTCCAACCCAATTGGAATCACCTCCAAATTCATCCGGAGCGTTGAGTTGTGGACGAAACAATCTGATGCTGCAACAGAATCCGAGTCAAACTACAAGTCCAAAGGTGTTACATCACCTCCACTTGGGCCCATTGGCCTTGTACGACCTAGATTTAGTTTTAGGCTGCCTTGGGACGTCCTCCCACCTCCTTGGCCGCCACCCCTTGCTCCTATATAAGTAGATCCATCTAGTAGCTTTTCCTTGGGATTTGTTTAGTTAAAAGTTAGCCATTGCAACTTCGTGTACTTCGTTTGTGTCCAACGACCAGACCAAGACCGTTTCCGGATCCCCACCATTATCAATACTTCATATATATTTGCAATATTCAGATTGCTTTATCATATTCTTGCTCGTTCTTCGATTGCTTGCAGGAATAGACCTTCGTGGTCAGGCTGACCGTGCTTCCAGCATCGTCAGTAACCTCAGGAGATTGGTTTAGCGATTGCTAAGGCGCAACGTCTTGCACGTTTGTAGTCGGATCGTGAAAGTCGTCTCCACCAAATCGATAGTTATCATCTCATCGAAAGATTGGGACACCCTCGCCTCTATCAAGTGGTATCAGTTTTCAGGTTGCTCGGTGAGAATTTCTAGTTTTCCTAGATTAGATTTATTTTCTTACCTATTGTCCAAGAAAAAGCCACAAAAAAGAGTTAGATCTATTCATCCTTGGTCCAAGCCAGTCGAAGCCTTTGCAATTTTCTTTTCATTGCTTGCATAGTTTAATTATCGGTTGCATCGTCGTGTCGAGTTGCTGGTCTTAGTGTCTAGGTCGTTTAGAGTTTCAAGTTCTGTTCACATTAGTCACGTCGCCGCTGCATCATTATCCCTTCCGCTGTCCACCACCCATCCATCAATTTCCTCCACGTGCTACCCACCGTTCATTGTCATAATCATAGTTGAGATCGTTCCCATCTTCGCTTGATCCAATCTACATCTTATCTAGTTAGTTTTGGAAAGAGGGAGAGAGAAAAAAAAAGATAGAGAAAAAAAACGAGAGAAAAAAAGTAAAAAAAAAGTCAGAGAAAAAAAAGAAAGGAAAAGAAAAAAAGTGTGAGAAAAAAAAGAGAGGAGAAAAAAAAACAAAATTCGGATCTATCTAGACTCAATCTCGTAGTTGAATTCGGATTGGAATCTGTTTTGTGCACTGTTCAGTAAAACAGGCATAACTTCCTCATATGAAGTCTGTTTTGGCTCCGCGAGTACTCAAATGAAAGCTAGCGACGAGCCACATCTAAATAGTTGCAGAAGCTAGTTCAGTATTTGGCACCTCAACATCAGCTTCTAAATAGGTCTACTGCTATTGTGATCTTCACTTATATCTTGCTGTCTAGAGCTACTTCATATCCTTTATTGATGCTAGTTGTGCTACAACGTGACCTCATTAGTGTTCTAGGCTCGCGTCTCTAGTCCGGTCTAGCCTAGGACCAGCACAGTACCGTCGTTGAGCGTTTATTCAACATTGCATGTTTGAATTGATTATTGCTAATCTTTTGCTACCATAATAGCCAACCCAGCTCCACATATTTCTACACCGTGTATACGTACGCTCCCCTGGCAATCGCTTTACTCAATATTCGGAGTTACTTCACACCGCTGGTTGCCGATCACTGCCTGCTGCATGGTAAGAACTTGTAAGACATTGATATTTGCTTTACTGTGAGCGTTTTACCACCACATCCTAGTAGTTATAGGAACATTATTTTTGGGTTTTGTTTCTTGTTCTACTAATCATGACAGGATCCAGAGTCAATTCATGGGCTTTGTCGATCGCGGGAGACGTGCCACCACCTTTGCAAATATCACAACCGTCACGAGAGGTGCACAAACATCCAAATGCACATGATCAGGTTAATGTATCTATACCACCATTTAATGGCCGTTTTAAACCTGCTTTATATATTGAATGGGAGTTCGTCATAAAAAATATATTTGCTTCCCATAATTTCAATGAACATAAAAAGGTTAAGGTTGCGGTTGGTTCTTTCACTGGTTATGCTTTGGTTTGGTGGAGTGAATATTGTCGGTTACACCCTGATTATATACCTACTACTTGGGATGATTTGAAACTTGCCATGCGACATACTTTCGTCCCTGCTTATTATACTCGTGACATGATTAAGAAGTTGCAACACTTAAAACAAGGTAGTGAAACTGTAACAAAATATTATGATGATTTACAAACTACCTTGTTGCATTCCTCTTTGGAAGAAAGTGAAGATGATTTTATGGATAGATTTTGGGGAGGATTAAACCGTGATATTCAAGAGATACTAATTCATGAAGAGTGTTATCCTATGGACCATTTGTTTCATCTTGCTTGCAAAGCTGAACAGGAAATAAAACGACGTGTTGGCCACGAGGAGAACAAGCGCACGGTGCACATTCCAAGAGTTGATATGATTGTTCCTTCAACTACTAGGCATACTATGACAACCACATCCGTTGTTGTCAGGACTACATCACCTCCACCATGTGACACATCGCCCCCGAGAGTGGCTACATCATCTGAGTTGATCATAAGAGGTAACGACAAAGGTACTGATCTTCCATCTCTACATGAGAATGATGAATGCCTTGTCAATTTGAATGCACCATCTGATGAGCTACCCACTACTTTGATCACACCACCTATTTTAGAGGACTACATTGATAATTTGACTTTGCCATGTGATCAAACAACTGAAATACCAACAATTTTAAGTGCACCCATTGAATTAACTATTGATGCAAAAGAACCAATGTTTAATCATTTTGATATGACCTCTAATCTTGGTGATGATTCTGTGTTGAATGACTTATTGCATGTTTGCTTATTTAAGTACGTTGTAGCATGTAAATTTGATGCAAGTAAGGTTTATTCACCAATGTTGGGATGGTTTAATGATGAACATTGTCAATCTTTTGAAATGAGTAAGAGCTTCACTTATATGTGCAAACTGAGTTGCAATATTTTCATGCCTTCTACTTCTTGTGCTAATTTTTTGGCTTTAGATTTTATGGACTATGCAAGTTACTCATCTATTCATGTGTCATATATGCAAAAATCAAGGGAGTAAAAATGGATGACATATACATATACAACATGTACACATTTTCTCTTTTGTTAGCCACATTTCAGATTAAGCAACGCCGAGGACGGCTTTATTTTCAAGAAGGGGAGGATGATGAGGACATGACTACCTTGGATATGACCAAAAATATTGCATATATGCATATTTGTCAGGTGATTTCTAGAGCAAACTATTCAATAATCTATTTATGTTATCCAGAACAAAAATACTTCACACACTTTTGTGTTTTGTCTAATTGCAGGTGTATGGGACATTTGTACAATCCACATATGAAGATAAGGAAGAAAGAGATGTTTATTTGCTGTCCAAAAAGTTCTCTCACGTCACTTTTGGCCCAAGAGAAGATAGAGTCCAAGTCTCTCACGTTCTGGATTCAGATTCGGACTGCACAGACATACCTGACTCAAAACGCACACAAGTTTTTCATACGGACTCCGAATTGGGTGATTCTTTTTGCATTGGAAACTAGATTTCGTGCACTTTCCAACTGAATTGGAATCACCTTCAAATTCGTCCGGAGCGTTGAGTTGTGGACGAAACAATCTGATGCTGCAGCAGAGTCCGAGTCAAACTACAAGTCCAAAGGTGTTACATCACCTCCACTTGGGCCCATTGGCCTTGTACGACCTAGATTTAGTTTTAGGCTACCTTGGGACGTCCTCCCACCTCCTTGGCCGCCACCCCTTGCTCCTATATAAGTAGATCCATCTAGTAGCTTTTCTCTTGGGATTTGTTTTGTTAAAAGTTAGCCATTGCAACTTCGTGTACTTCGTTTGTGTCCAACGACCAGACCAAGACCGCTTCCGGATCCCCACCATTATCAATACCTCATATATATTTGCAATATTCAGATTGCTTTATCATATATTCTTGCTCGTTCTGATTGCTTGCAGGAATAGACCTTCGTGGTCAGGCTGACCGTGCTTCCGGCATTGTCAGTAACCTCAGGAGATTGGTTTAGCGATTGCTAAGGCGCAACATCGTGCACGTTTGTAGTCGGATCGTCAAAGTCGTCTCCACCAAATCGATAGTTATCATCTCATCGAAAGATCGGGACACCCTCGCCTCTATCAGAAAATCAGATTGTGGCAAAAGAATTTGAGCAACAAATGAAGCCTAATAATAAACCATCTAGTGTTACTTCTGAAATTAAATTGAAAAGTGCATGTTTATTTGCCACCAAATCTGATATTGATGAGCTAGATTTCAGCAAATATGTTTGCTATGCTTTTGTGTGCAAAGAGGCATTATTTTCATTCGAGGACGTGCCTTCCTCTTTGCATCCTGCTGTCACTAACATTTTGCAGGAGTTTGCTGACGTCTTTCCACAAGACGTGCCACCGGGATTACCGCCTATTCGAGGGATTGAGCATCAGATTGACTTAATTCCCGGTGCTTCACTGCCAAACCGTGCACCATACCGTACCAATCCAGAGGAGACGAAGGAGATTATGCGTCAAGTACAAGAGCTTCTCGACAAAGGTTATATACGCGAATCCCTTAGTCCTTGTGCTGTTCCTATTATTCTAGTGCCGAAAAAGGATGGTACATCACGTATGTGTGTTGATTGTAGAGGCATTAATAATATTACTATTCGTTATCGTCATCCTATTCCTAGGCTAGATGATATGCTTGATGAATTGAGTGGCTCTACAATATTCTCCAAAGTTGATTTGCGTAGTGGATACCATCAAATTCGTATGAAATTGGGAGATGAATGGAAAACAGCATTTAAAACTAAGTTTGGATTATATGAGTGGTTAGTCATGTCTTTTGGGTTAACTAATGCGCCTAGTACTTTCATGAGACTAATGAACGAAGTTTTACGTGCTTTCATTGGATGATTTGTGGTAGTCTATTTTGATGATATACTGATTTATAGCAGATCTTTGGAAGAACACTTGGAACATTTACGTGCTGTTTTTATTGCTCTACGTGATGCACGTTTGTTTGGTAACCTTGGGAAGTGCACCTTTTGCACCGACCGAGTATCTTTTCTTGGCTATGTTGTTACTCCACAGGGAATTGAAGTTGACAAAGCCAAGATTGAAGCTATTGAGAGTTGGCCGCAGCCCAAAACGGTCACACAAGTGAGGAGTTTTCTTGGCCTCGCTTGATTCTATAGGCGTTTTGTGAGAGATTTCAGCACCATTGCTGCACCTCTCAACGAGCTTACAAAGAAGGATGTGCCTTTTGTTTGGGGTACCGCACAGGAAGAAGCCTTCACGGTATTGAAAGATAAGTTGACACATGCTCCTTTACTCCAACTTCCTGATTTTAATAAGACTTTTGAGCTTGAATGTGATGCTAGTGGAATTGGATTAGGAGGTGTGTTATTACAAGATGGCAAACCTGTTGCATACTTTTCTGAAAAATTGAGTGGGCCTAGTCTGAATTATTCTACTTATGATAAAGAATTATATGCTCTTGTTCGGACTTTAGAAACATGGCAACATTATTTATGGCCCAAAGAATTTGTTATACATTCTGATCATGAATCTTTGAAACATATTAAAAGTCAAGCTAAACTGAATCGTAGACATGCTAAATGGGTTGAATTCATTGAGACTTGCCCTTATGTCATTAAACACAAGAAGGGAAAAGAAAATGTTATTGCTGATGCATTGTCTCGTCGCTATACTATGCTTTCACAACTTGACTTCAAAATATTTGGTTTGGAGACCATCAAAGATCAATATGTGCATGATGCTGATTTTAAAGAGGTAATGCAGAATTGTAAAGAAGGAAGAATGTGGAACAAGTTTGTCGTTAACGATGGATTTGTGTTTCGTGCTAACAAGCTATGCATTCCAGCTAGCTCCGTTCGTCTTTTGTTGTTGCAGGAGGCGCATGGAGGAGGATTAATGGGACACTTTGGCGTGAAGAAGACGGAGGACGTACTTGCTACACATTTCTTTTGGCCAAAGATGAGACGGGATGTTGAGCGTTTTATTGCTCGATGCACTACATGTCAAAAAGCTAAGTCACGACTCAATCCTCATGGTTTATATATGCCTTTGCCTGTACCTAGTGTTCCTTGGGAGGATATATCTATGGACTTTGTTTTAGGTTTACCTCGAACAAAGAAGGGGAGGGATAGCATATTTGTTGTCGTGGATAGATTCTCGAAAATGGCACACTTTATACCATGTCATAAAAGCGATGATGCTGTTAAGGTTGCTGATTTGTTCTTTCGTGAAATTATTCGCTTCCATGGTGTGCCAAATACTATTGTTTCAGATCGTGATACTAAATTTCTTAGCCACTTTTGGAGATGTTTATGGGCTAAGTTGGGGACTAAACTGCTTTTTAGTACTACTTGTCACCCCCAAACTGATGGACAAACTGAAGTAGTCAATAGAACGTTGTCTACTATGCTTAGGGCTGTTTTGAAGAATAATAAGAAAATGTGGGAGGAATGCTTGCCTCATATTGAATTTGCTTATAATCGTTCATTGCATTCTACTACTAAGATGTGCCCTTTTGAAGTTGTGTATGGTTTCCTACCTCGTGCACCTATTGATTTGTTGCCTCTTCCATCTTCGGAGAAGGTTAATTTTGATGCTAAACAACGTGCTGAATTGATTTTAAAAATGCATGAGTTAACTAAGGAAAACATTGAGCGTATGAATGCTAAATATAAACTTGCTGGAGATAAGGGTAGAAAACATGTTGTGTTTGCACCTGGAGATCTTGTTTGGTTACATTTGCGTAAGGATAGATTTCCTGATTTGCGCAAATCAAAGCTCCGTTTAGGCCCAAAATGGGTGCATGAAGCCTTGGACGAAATATACAAGATGCCACTTCATAAATTTCGTCCCGAGGCTATTTTAGGTGCTGCGTCACCTTATTATTGGGCCAGGCCCATGTAATTTCGAAATACATAAGTATAGGCTATTTTTAGAGTCCGTATGTGTGGGGAAACAAGAGATAGGGTTGATTTCGGACTCCTCCACCAAGGGCCACGAAATTCCCCCCTCTTCCTCCATATATACAGCCCTTAGGGCATCGTTTAGACTTTGGGTTTTGTTTAGATTAAAAGTTCGCCATAGCTGCAACTTCGCGTACTTCGTTTGTGTTCAACGACCAGACAAAGGCGTCACAGAACCCCACCTTGATCAATAAAGCTTTCATCTTATATTCGCAATATCCAGATTGCAATCTTAGTTTCTTGCTTGTTCTTCGTTTGCTCGCAGGAAACAGACCCTCGTGGTCAGGTTGATCGTGCTCCGGCGTGGTCAATAACCTCTCGGAGTTGGTTTAGCGATTGCTAAGGCGCGACGTCCTCGCACGTTCGTAGTCGGATCGTCAAAGTCGACTTCCACCAAAGCGAAATCCACCATCTCATCGAAAGACGGGACACCTTTGCCTCTATCAGTTAAGGTTGCGGTTGGTTCTTTCACTGGTTATGCTTTGGTTTGGTGGAGTGAATATTGTCGGTTACACCCTGATTATATACCTACTACTTGGGATGATTTGAAACTTGCCATGCGACATACTTTCGTCCCTGCTTATTATACTCGTGACATGATTAAGAAGTTGCAACACTTAAAACAAGGTAGTGAAACTGTAACAAAATATTATGATGATTTACAAACTACCTTGTTGCATTCCTCTTTAGAAGAAAGTGAAGATGATTTTATGGATAGATTTTGGGGAGGATTAAACCGTGATATTCAAGAGATACTAATTCATGAAGAGTGTTATCCTATGGACCATTTGTTTCATCTTGCTTGCAAAGCTGAACAGGAAATAAAACGACGTGTTGGCCACGAGGAGAACAAGCGCACGGTGCACATTCCAAGAGTTGATATGATTGTTCCTTCAACTACTAGGCATACTATGACAACCACATCCGTTGTTGTCAGGACTACATCACCTCCACCATGTGACACATCGCCCCCGAGAGTGGCTACATTATCTGAGTTGACCATAAGAGGTAATGACAAAGGTACTGATCTTCCATCTTTACATGAGAATGATGAATGCCTTGTCAATTTGAATGCACCATCTGATGAGCTACCCACTACTTTGATCACACCACCTATTTTGGAGGACTACGTTGATAATTTGACTTTGCCATGTGATCAAACAACTGAAATACCAACAATTTTGAGTGCACCCATTCAATTAACTATTGATGCAAAAGAACCAATGTTTAATCATTTTGATATGACCTCTAATCTTGGTGATGATTCTGTGTTGAATGACTTATTGCATGTTTGCTTATTTAAGCATGTTGTAGCATGTAAATTTGATGCAAGTAAGGTTTATTCACCAATGTTGGGATGGTTTAATGATGAACATTGTCAATCTTTTGAAATGAATAAGAGCTTCACTTATATGTGCAAACTGAGTTGCAATATTTTCATGCCTTCTACTTCCTGTGCTAATTTTTTGGCTTTAGATTTTATGAACTATGCAAGTTACTCATCTATTCATGTGTCATATATGCAAAAATCAAGGGAAGTAAAAATGGATGACATATACATATACAACATGTACACCTTGTCTCTTTTGTTAGCCACATTTCAGATTAAGCAACACCGAGGACGGCTTTATTTTCAAGAAGGGGAGGATGATGAGGACATGACTTGATAGAGGCAAAGGTGTCCCGTCTTTCGATGAGATGGTGGATTTCGCTTTGGTGGAAGTCGACTTTGACGATCCGACTACGAACGTGCGAGGACGTCGCGCCTTAGCAATCGCTAAACCAACTCCGAGAGGTTATTGACCACGCCGGAGCACGATCAACCTGACCACGAGGGTCTGTTTCCTGCGAGCAAACGAAGAACAAGCAAGAAACTGAGATTGCAATCTGGATATTGCGAATATAAGATGAAAGCTTTATTGATCAAGGTGGGGTTCTGTGACGCCTTTGTCTGGTCGTTGAACACAAACGAAGTACGCGAAGTTGCAGCTATGGCGAACTTTTAATCTAAACAAAACCCAAGGTCTAAGCGATGCCCTAAGGGCTGTATATATGGAGGAAGAGGGGGTGGATTTCGTGGCCCTTGGTGGAGGGGTCCGAAATCAACCCTATCTCTGGTTTCCCCACACATACGGACTCTAAAAATAGCCTATACTTATGTATTTCGAAATTACATGGGCCTGGCCCAATAATAAGGTGACGCAGCACCTAAAATAGCCTCGGGACGAAATTTATGAAGTGGCATCTTGTATATTTCGTCCAAGGCTTCATGCACACATTATGGTGGCTTCAAAGTCCTGAAATCATCACTTGTAACTCCGTTCTTGTTCCCCTTGCGCATGCCATCATCTCCATGCTTGTTCTTGCTCCAATGTTCATCCTTCTCCAAGCTAGGCCCTTCATTTGTAAGCAAAACAAATGTATCCAATTTAGGCAGCATCATATTCTCATGAACATTAGAATCATTACCAAGAAATGAAAGTACCTGATAATTTAGTTGGCGTGCACGAGCTCTAGTAATTGGTCCAGTATGTATAGCAGCAGGGGCTGTGGGTGTAACAATTGTATTGATGTCCTCATCATCCACCCCTTCTTGAAATGAAGTCGTCCTCGACGGAAGTTCATCTTCCTCACCCACAACATGTTTTCTACCCTTATCTCCAGCAAGTTTATATTTAGCATTCATACGCTCAATGTTTTCCTTAGTTAACTCATGCATTTTTAAAATCAATTCAGCACGTTGTTTAGCATCAAAATTAACCTTCTCCGAAGATGGAAGAGGCAACAAATCAATAGGTGCACGAGGTAGGAAACCATACACAACTTCAAAAGGGCACATCTTAGTAGTAGAATGCAATGAACGATTATAAGCAAATTCAATATGAGGCAAGCATTCCTCCCACATTTTCTTATTATTCTTCAAAACAGCCCTAAGCATAGTAGACAACGTTCTATTGACTACTTCAGTTTGTCCATCAGTTTGGGGGTGACAAGTAGTACTAAAAAGCAGTTTAGTCCCCAACTTAGCCCATAAACATCTCCAAAAGTGGCTAAGAAATTTAGTATCACGATCTGAAACAATAGTATTTGGCACACCATGGAAGCGAATAATTTCACGAAAGAACAAATCAGCAACCTTAACAGCATCATCGCTTTTATGACATGGTATAAAGTGTGCCATTTTCGAGAATCTATCCACGACAACAAATATGCTATCCCTCCCCTTCTTTGTTCGAGGTAAACCTAAAACAAAGTCCATAGATATATCCTCCCAAGGAACACTAGGTACAGGCAAAGGCATATATAAACCATGAGGATTGAGTCGTGACTTAGCTTTTTGACATGTAGTGCATCGAGCAATAAAACGCTCAACATCCCGTCTCATCTTTGGCCAAAAGAAATGTGTAGCAAGTACGTCCTCCGTCTTCTTCACGCCAAAGTGTCCCATTAATCCTCCTCCATGCGCCTCCTGCAACAACAAAAGACGAACGGAGCTAGCTGGAATGCATAGCTTGTTAGCACGAAACACAAATCCATCGTTAACGACAAACTTGTTCCACATTCTTCCTTCTTTACAATTCTGCATTACATCTTTAAAATCAGCATCATGCACATATTGATCTTTGATGGTCTCCAAACCAAATATTTTGAAGTCAAGTTGTGAAAGCATAGTATAGCGACGAGACAATGCATCAGCAATAACATTTTCTTTTCCCTTCTTGTGTTTAATGACTTAAGGGAAAGTCTCAATGAATTCAACCCATTTAGCATGTCTACGATTCAGTTTAGCTTGACTTTTAATATGTTTCAAAGATTCATGATCAGAATGTATAACAAACTCTTTGGGCCATAAATAATGTTGCCATGTTTCTAAAGTCCGAACAAGAGCATATAATTCTTTATCATAAGTAGAATAATTCAGACTAGGCCCACTCAATTTTTCAGAAAAGTATGCAACAGGTTTGCCATCTTGTAATAACACACCTCCTAATCCAATTCCACTAGCATCACATTCAAGCTCAAAAGTCTTATTAAAATCAGGAAGTTGGAGTAAAGGAGCATGTGTCAACTTATCTTTCAATACCGTGAAGGCTTCTTCCTGTGCGGTACCCCAAACAAAAGGCACATCCTTCTTTGTAAGCTCGTTGAGAGGTGCAGCAATGGTGCTGAAATCTCTCACAAAATGATAGAGGCAAAGGTGTCCCGTCTTTCGATGAGATGGTGGATTTCGCTTTGGTGGAAGTCGACTTTGACGATCCGACTACGAACGTGCGAGGACGTCGCGCCTTAGCAATCGCTAAACCAACTCCGAGAGGTTATTGACCACGCCGGAGCACGATCAACCTGACCACGAGGGTCTGTTTCCTGCGAGCAAACGAAGAACAAGCAAGAAACTGAGATTGCAATCTGGATATTGCGAATATAAGATGAAAGCTTTATTGATCAAGGTGGGGTTCTGTGACGCCTTTGTCTGGTCGTTGAACACAAACGAAGTACGCGAAGTTGCAGCTATGGCGAACTTTTAATCTAAACAAAACCCAAGGTCTAAACGATGCCCTAAGGGCTGTATATATGGAGGAAGAGGGGGTGGATTTCGTGGCCCTTGGTGGAGGGGTCCGAAATCAACCCAATCTCTGGTTTCCCCACACATACGGACTCTAAAAATAGCCTATACTTATGTATTTCGAAATTACATGGGCCTGGCCCAATAATAAGGTGACGCAGCACCTAAAATAGCCTCGGGACGAAATTTATGAAGTGGCATCTTGTATATTTCGTCCAAGGCTTCATGCACACATTATGGTGGCTTCAAAGTCCTGAAATCATCACTTGTAACTCCGTTCTTGTTCCCCTTGCGCATGCCATCATCTCCATGCTTGTTCTTGCTCCAATGTTCATCCTTCTCCAAGCTAGGCCCTTCATTTGTAAGCAAAACAAATGTATCCAATTTAGGCAGCATCATATTCTCATGAACATTAGAATCATTACCAAGAAACGAAAGTACCTGATAATTTAGTTGGCGTGCACGAGCTCTAGTAATTGGTCCAGTATGTATAGCAGTAGGGGCTGTGGGTGTAACAATTGTATTGATGTCCTCATCATGACTACCTTGGATATGACCAAAAATATTGCATATATGCATATTTGTCAGGTGATTTCTAGTGCAAACTATTCAATAATCTATTTATGTTATCCAGAACAAAAATACTTCACACACTTTTGTGTTTTGTCTAATTGCTGGTGTATGGGACATTTGTACAATCCACATATGAAGATAAGGAACAAAGAGATATTTATTTGCTGTCCAAAAAGTTCTCTCACGTCACTTTTCGCCCAAGAGAAGATAGAGTCCAAGTCTCTCACGTTCTGGATTCAGATTCGGACTGCACAGACATACCTGACTCAAAACGCACACAAGTTTTTCATACGGACACCGAATTGGGTGATTCGTTTTTTGTTCGAAACTAGATTTCGTGCACTTTCCAACCCAATTGGAATCACCTCCAAATTCATCCGGAGCGTTGAGTTGTGGACGAAACAATCTGATGCTGCAACAGAATCCGAGTCAAACTACAAGTCCAAAGGTGTTACATCACCTCCACTTGGGCCCATTGGCCTTGTACGACCTAGATTTAGTTTTAGGCTGCCTTGGGACGTCCTCCCACCTCCTTGGCCGCCACCCCTTGCTCCTATATAAGTAGATCCATCTAGTAGCTTTTCCTTGGGATTTGTTTAGTTAAAAGTTAGCCATTGCAACTTCGTGTACTTCGTTTGTGTCCAACGACCAGACCAAGACCGCTTCCGGATCCCCACCATTATCAATACTTCATATATATTTGCAATATTCAGATTGCTTTATCATATTCTTGCTCGTTCTTCGATTGCTTGCAGGAATAGACCTTCGTGGTCAGGCTGACCGTGCTTCCAGCATCGTCAGTAACCTCAGGAGATTGGTTTAGCGATTGCTAAGGCGCAACGTCGTGCACGTTTGTAGTCGGATCGTGAAAGTCGTCTCCACCAAATCGATAGTTATCATCTCATCGAAAGATTGGGACACCCTCGCCTCTATCAGGGTGTAACAATTGCATTGATGTCCTCATCAAGATGGACCTCACATCAACCAATCGTCATTTTAACTATGACAAGTTCAGGGTCTTTATAAGATTGACTTGTCAAACGTTTGACGGGTCTACCAAGATTACCTGGACGGAGTGGCTTACTTAAAAAGGCAGGATAACCCGGGTTTTTAGGTGAATACACCTGGCTTCCAAGCCTGGCTTTTATAGCCTATTACAAGGTTATAGACTCTTGGTTCTTGTAGAAGCAAAGAGCTCCCTATTAATATTTTGAGCTGTGCTTAATGGGTGCCTATGTTTGAGTTGTGCTTTGCAACAGACTCTCTTTGGCTCCTTTTGACCTTGGGTGGCAAGCCCCCAAGTGTTTTTTATGTGTGGCTTATGAGCCAGATTAATGGGTAATTAGAACTCCGCTTTATAAACAGAAGCCCCCATGTAACCAAAAACCTTTCAAGGAATAACAGAAGAGGCCCCGCTTTAGCAGGGATGCCGGTTTATTATATTGATCATCATAATATATACATTGTCCATAGTATGTACATAAGAGGAGCCTATGGCTCAGGTATAATAAGGCCGAAGATGAGCTATATTCCACGGCCGGTGGGTCTCCTCCTCCGATTTACGTGAGTCTTTGTGCTCTTGAACATCAATAAGGTAGTATGACCCGTTGTGTAGATTCTTGCTGGCCACAAAAGGTCCTTCCCAAGGCGGGGATAACTTGTGCATATCAGTCTGATCCTGGATGAGCCGGAGCACCAGATCCCCTTCTTGAAACGTTCTGGTTTTAACCCGACGACTGTGATAACGACGTAGATCTTGCTGATAAATCGCTGAACGCGCCGCTGCAATATCACGCTCCTCATGTAACAGGTCAAGTGCTTCTTGGCGTGCCTTCTCATTGTTGGCTTCAACATAAGCCGCCACACGGGGTGAATCATGACGGATGTCACTAGGGAGGACCGCCTCTGCTCCGTAAACCATGAAGAAAGGTGTATAACCCGTAGATCTGTTGGGCGTGGTATTGATGCTCCATAACACAGAAGGTAACTCCTCCACCCAACAACTCGGCGTCCGCTTTAAAGGAACCATAAGCTGGGGCTTGATGCCTCTTAGGATCTCTTGATTGGCCCTCTCCATCTGACCATTAGATTGGGGGTGAGCCACAGATGACACGTCAAGCCGGATGTGCTCTCGTTGACAAAATTCTACCATAGCACCCTTGGACAGATTGGTGCCATTATTAGTTATGATGCTATGTGAAAAAACAAACCGGAAAATCACCTTCTTGATGAATTGAACCACTGTGGCTGCATCACACTTACTGACTGGCTCTGCCTCCACCCACTTAGTGAACTTATCAACCGCCACCAAAAGGTGGGTCTTCTTATCCTTGGACCTCTTAAAGGGCCCAACCATATCCAGCCCCCAAGTTGCAAATGGCCAACTGATTGGAATCGTCCTCAATTCTTGAGCTGGAACATGAGCTCGGTGTGAAAACTTGTGACAACCATCACACCTTTTGACCAAGTCCTCAGCATCAGCATGAGCTGTCAACCAATAGAAGCTGTGACGAAAAGCTTTAGCTACCAAGGACTTTGAACCGGCGTGGTGACCACAATCTCCTTCATGGATCTCACGCAAAATCTCACAGCCTTCTTCAGGGGATACATAACGCTGAAACGCCCTTGTTACACTGCAATGATGCAATTCTCCATTGACAATAATCATTGACTTGGACCGCCAGATTATCTGCCTGGCCAAAGTTTCATCCTCTGGTAACTCGCCACGGTTCATATACGCCAAATATGGGACTGTCCAATCTGGGATGATGCGAAGAGCCGCCACCAATTGAGCCTCCGGGTCAGGAACAGCCAAGTCCTCCTCTGTAGGTAGCTTGACCGACGGGTTATGCAAAACATCCAGAAAAACATTGGGTGGCACCTGTTTACGTTGAGAGCCCAGGCGACTTAAACCGTCCGCCGATTCGTTCTTTCGCTGGTCCACATGGTCAACCTGATAACCCTTGAAATGACCAGCCACCATGTCCACTTCTCGTCGATATGCCACCATGAGTGGATCCTTGGAATCCCAAGTGCCAGACACTTGCTGAGCTACCAGGTCCGAGTCACCAGAGCACTTAACCCGACTTAAATTCATTTCCTTAGCCATTTGAAGGCCATGGAGTAAGGCCTCATACTCAGCTGCATTGTTAGTGCAAGGGAACATTAAACGGAGAACATAACAAAACTTATCACCTCGTGGGGAAGTTAACACGACTCCAGCCCCCGAGCCCTCCAATTGCCTGGACCCATCAAAATGAATAGTCCAACACGTGTTATGTGGCTATTCTTCCGGCGCCTATAACTCTGTCCAGTCATTAATGAAATCCACAAGTTCTTGGGACTTGATCGCCGTGCGAGGCATATATTTTAACCTGTGGGGTCCAAGCTCAATGGCCCACTTGGCAACCCAGCCTATTGCTTCCCTGTTCTGGATGATATCTCCCAAAGGGGCAGAACTAACCACAGTGATGGGATGACCCTGAAAATACTGCTTAAGCTTCCGGTTTGCCATGAAGACTTCATACATCAGTTTCTGCCAATGTGGGTACCTCTGTGTGGACTCAATGAGCACCTCACTGATATAATAAACTGGTCGTTGAACCGGATATTCCTTGCCAGCCTCCTTACGTTCTACCACAATGGCCACACTGACAGCCCGGGCATTAGCTGCTACATACAACAACAACGGCTCTTTATTGATCGGAGCAGCAAGAATAGGTGGCTCAGCTAACTACTTCTTCAAATCCTCAAACGCCGCATTAGCAGCATCACTCCAGACAAAATTGTTTGCCTTCTTCATCATCTGATATAGAGGGATTGCTTTCTCTGCCAAACGGTTGATAAACCGGCTCAATGCTGCAATACGGCCCGCTAGACATTGAACATCGTTGATACACACTAGTTTAGCCAGAGACATAATAGCTTTGATATTTTCCGGATTAGCTTCAATATCCCTGTTAGACACTAGAAAATCCAATAGCTTGCCTGACGGAAAACCAAAAACACACTTGGCCGGATTAAGCATCATCTTATAGACCCGAAGATTATCAAAGGTTTCCATCAAGTCATCTATCAACATCGCCTCCTTTCTGGACTTCACCACAATATCATCCACATAAGCATGAACATTGCGCCCAATCTGGTCATGAAGATAATTCTGCACACAACGTTGATAAGTCGCCTGGGCACTCTTGAGCCCAAAAGGCATAGATACATAGCAGAAGGCTCCAAAGGGAGTTATAAAAGTTGTCTTCTTCTGGTCCTTAACTGCCATTTTGATCTGATCATAACCAGAATAAGCATCCAGAAAGCTCAAACGCTCACAGCCCACCGTAGCATCAATGATTTGATTAATACGAGGAAGAGCAAAGGGATCAGCTAGACAAGCCTTGTTCAAATCTGTGTAGTCCACACACACACGCCAAGTGTCGTTCTTCTTAAGTACTAGCACCAGGTTAGCTAACCACTCAGGGCGAAAAACCTCGACAATAAACCCTGCTGCCAAGAGCCGGGCTACCTCCTCACCAATAGCCTTACGCCTTTCTTCATTGAAGCGACGGAGAAACTGCCTGACCGGTTTAAACTTAGGATCAATATTAAGAATGTCCTCAGCGAGTTCCCTCGGTACACCTGGCATATCAGAAGGTTTCCATCCAAAGATGTCCCGGTTCTCACGGATGAACTCGATGAGTGTGCATTCCTATTTCGGATCCAGGTTAGCGCCGATGCTGAATTGCTTGGACGAATCGCCAGGAAGAAAGTCAACCAGCTTAGTCTCATCAGCCGATTTAAACTGATGAGGACATCAATACAATTGTTACACCCACAGCCCCTGCTGCTATAAATACTGGACCAATTACTAGAGCTCGCGCACGCCAACTAAATTACCAGGTACTTTCGTTTCTTGGTAATGATTCTAATGTTCATGAGAATATGATGCTGCCTAAATTGGATACATTTGTTTTGCTTACAAATGAAGGGCCTAGCTTGGAGAAGGATGAACATTGGATTAAGAACAAGCATGGAGATGATGGCATGCGCAAGGGGAACAAGAACGGAGTTACAAGTGATGATTTCAGGACTTTGAAGCCACCATAATGGGTGCATGAAGCCTTGGACGAAATATACAAGATGCCACTTCATAAATTTCGTCCCGAGGCTATTATAGGTGCTGCGTCACCTTATTATTGGGCCAGGCCCATGTAATTTCGAAATACATAAGTATAGGCTATTTTTAGAGTCCGTATGTGTGGGGAAACAAGAGATAGGGTTGATTTCGGACCCCTCCACCAAGGGTCACGAAATTCCCCCCTCTTCCTCCATATATATAGCCCTTAGGGCATCGTTTAGACTTTGGGTTTTGTTTAGATTAAAAGTTCGCCATAGCTGCAACTTCGCGTACTTCGTTTGTGTTCAACGACCATACAAAGGCGTCACAGAACCCCACCTTGATCAATAAAGCTTTCATCTTATATTCGCAATATCCAGATTGCAATCTCAGTTTCTTGCTTGTTCTTCGTTTGCTCGCAGGAAACAGACCCTCGTGGTCAGGTTGATCGTGCTCCAGCGTGGTCAATAACCTCTCGGAGTTGGTTTAGCGATTGCTAAGGCGTGACGTCCTCGCATGTTCGTAGTCGGATCGTCAAAGTCGACTTCCACCCAAGCGATATCCATCATCTCATCGAAAGACGGGACACCTTTGCCTCTATCAAGTGGTATCAGATTTCCAGGTTGCTCGGTGAGATTTTACAGTTTTTCGTAGTTTAGATCGAGTCTGTTCTTCATACCTACAGTCCACGAAAAAGCCAAAAAAAATTAGGGTTAGTTCATCATATCCGAACCAATCTGAGCCTTTGCATAATCTTTTTAGGGTTTTGCTTTGTTGAATTTGCAGTTGCATCGTCGTGTCTAGTTGCTGGTCTTAGCGTTAGTCTTTTAGAGTTTCGAGTTCTGGTCATAAGTTGTCACGCCGCCACCGCACCATCATCATCGCCCCTATCACCTACCACCACCGCTCCGAATCCGTATCCATATACCACCACCAATTTGTATCCATATACCACCACCGATCCATATCCATATATTACCACCGCTGCCATATACCACCACCGCTGCCATATACCACCACCATATATCCACCACCAATCCGAGTTCCTTGCATATTAGGTGTGTTTTTGAGATCCATCTAGATTCCGATTCGTGTTTCCTTGCCGGAGTAGGTTTCAGAAAAAAAAGAGTCCGGAAACCACCCTCCGTTTAGGCCCAAAATTTTTCGAAAACGCATTTTTCGACAAAATTTCTGGCTATCCTATTTTTAGGTGTTTCTGAGTGTTTTGAGACAGGTGCCATTATAGGAAGTTTTTTTTGACCCGTTTCCAGTTTTTGGGTCCGGGCAGTCGAAAAAAAAATTGGTCGAAAAAATTTCGTGCCCATCCTGTCAGTTTGACCTAGGAAGAGTTTTGAGACACTCACCATTATAGTGATTTTTCGCAAAAAAAAAACAGCGCAAAAAAAACAGCGCAAAAAAAGAGCAAAAAAATCCAGAGTGTGCTTTTTCCCTTGTTTACGTGCCGCGCCGTGATTTTGTTGGTGTTCTAGGCTCGCATCTCTAGCACAGTCTAGCCTAGGACCAGCACAGTACCGTCGTTGAGCGTTTATTCAACTTTGCATCTCTGAATTGATTATTGATGACCCTTTTTGCTACCATATTATAAGCCTTCCCAGCTCCACATACATCTACGTCGTGCGTTTGACTCTCCCTAGTAATCGCTCTATCCAAGCTTTGAGAGTTTTTGACTACAACGGTTGCCGATCACCGCCTGCTGCTGAGTAAGAACTGGTAAGAATTTGAGATTTGCTTGACGGATTTGTGACACCCACCACCACCTCTTGTTAGTAGTCTGTAGGATCATATTCTTGTGTGTTTCTATTGCTGCTAACCATGCCAGGATCACAAGCCGACGAGACTGACTGGGAGAACATGACGAATAAGGATTTGCATGATAAATTTCATCAAATGATGAGTGGACAGGTCCAAGATGTGCTAAACAGATTTGAAGAGGCCATGGAGAAGATAGATGGCATGGAGAAGGCGTTCGAAACAAAGCTCGATAACAAGTTTAATGAATTGCTCGCGCGTCTTCCACCACCACCACCCACTGCACCTAACGCACCTCTCCAACAACAACAACAACGACTACCTCCACGTCGCGAAACAGATCTCCGCCGAGCGAGCCGTGTTCCTCTTGCGTTTGGCCAAACTGTTGGTGTTGCTATTGATACTTCTGTGGCTCCTGCTGCTGATGCGGAGGAGGATGATTATGTGGGAGATTACGAGGATGAGGTTGCTCAAAATCAGAACTACGTGCAACCACCTGCACCACAACTACCAGGTCGTCCACATGCAAATAATCACAATGGTAGGGCTTTCCCTCAGGTACGAGATCATGACCATCTTCCTAAACTGAAATTGAATATTCCACCTTTCGAGGGTAGATATGTTCCTGATATATATCTTACTTGGGAGTTAGAAACTGAACAACGATTTACATGTTTACAATATTCCGAGGAGAGACGGGTTGCCGCTGCTGTTTGTGCTTTCACTAGTTTTGCATGTGTATGGTGGTCTGAACATTGTAGATTATATCCTATTCCAACTACTTGGGCTGCTTTGAAAACTGCTATGCGTACGCGTTGGGTTCCACCATATTATCAACGTGAATTGCTTCAAAAATTGCAGCGCTTAAGACAAGGGAAAAATTCTGTAGAAGAATATTATCAGGAATTACAAACTGGCATGATTAGATGTGTTATTGTTGAGGAGAATGAGGCTATGCTTGCACGTTTTCTGGGTGGATTAAATAGAGAGATACAGACCATTCTAGACTATAAGGAGTATACTAATATCACTCGTTTATTCCATCTTGCTTGTAAAGCTGAACGTGAAGTGCAGGATCGACAAGCATTGGCGCGATCTAACTTTTCTGCAGGCCGACCTTCATCATGGACACCGCGTGCATCTTCTACTTCAACTGCACCAGCACCTCAATCAGGTGCCTCCTCCAGTCGTGATACAAGAAAACAGGCACAACCACCATTATCTGCCAAGAGCGCACCTGCTGGGCCAGCACAGAGTTCTTCTTCTTCCATGGCATCAACAGGGCACACAAGTGATATTATTTGTCGTCGTTGTAAGGGAGGAGGTCATTATGCGAGAGAATGCAAATCTCCGCGCGTGATGATTGCTACCGCAGATGGTGGATATGAGTCCGCTAGTGACTATGATGAGGAGACTTTGGCTCTTATTACATGTGAAGAACATGGTGGAGATGATTCTGATCATGAGACGCAATACATGGCTCCTGAAGACGCTGACAGGTATGAATGTTTAGTTGCTCAACGTGTTTTGAGTGTGCAGGTCACACAAGCTGAGCAAAATCAGAGGCACAATTTGTTCCATACCAAGGGAGTTGTGAAGGAACGTTCTGTGCACATCATAACAGACGGAGGGAGCTGCAACAACTTGGCTAGCATGGACATGGTGGAGAAGCTTTCTCTCACCACAAGACCACATCCACATCCTTACTACATCCAATGGTTCAACAATAGCGGCAAGGTTAAGGTAACACGTACTGTTCGTGTGCATTTTAGTATCTCTACATATGCTGATTATGTTGATTGTGATGTGGTACCTATGCAAGCATGTCCCTTATTACTTGGTAGACCATGGCAATTTGATAAAAACTCTGTACACCATGGTAGAAACAATCACTATACTCTTGTTCATAAGGATAAAAATATTACTTTGCTTCCTATGACTCCTGATTCCATTTTGAAAGATGATATTAATAGAGCTAATAAAGCAAAACAGGAGAAGAATAAGAGTGAAAATCAGATTGTGGCAAAAGAATTTGAGCAACAAATGAAGCCTAATAATAAACCATCTAGTGTTGCTTCTGAAATTAAATTGAAAAGTGCATGTTTATTTGCCACCAAATCTGATATTGATGAGCTAGATTTCAGCAAATCTGTTTGCTATGCTTTTGTGTGCAAAGAGGCATTATTTTCATTCGAGGATGTGCCTTCCTCTTTGCCTCCTGCTGTCACTAACATTTTGCAGGAGTTCGCTGACGTCTTTCCACAAGACGTGCCACCGGGATTACCGCCTATTTGAGGGATTGAGCATCAGATTGACTTAATTCCCGGTGCTTCACTGCCAAACCGTGCACCATACCGTACCAATCCAGAGGAGATGAAGGAGATTATGCGTCAAGTACAAGAGCTTCTCGACAAAGGTTATATACGCGAATCCCTTAGTCCTTGTGCTGTTCCTATTATTCTAGTGCCGAAAAAGGATGGTACATCACGTATGTGTGTTGATTGTAGAGGCATTAATAATATTACTATTAGTTATCGTAATCCTATTCCTAGGCTAGATCATATGCTTGATGAATTGAGTGGCTCTACAATATTCTCCAAAGTTGATTTGCGTAGTGGATACCATCAAATTCGTATGAAATTGGGAGATGAATGGAAAACAGCATTCAAAACTAAGTTTGGATTATATGAGTGGTTAGTCATTCCTTTTGGGTTAACTAATGCACCTAGTACTTTCATGAGATTAATGAACGAAGTTTTACGTGCTTTCATTGGACGATTTGTGGTAGTTTACTTTGATGACATATTGATTTATAGCAGATCTTTGGAAGAACATTTGGAACATTTACGTGCTGTTTTTATTGCTCTACGTGATGCACGTTTGTTTGGTAACCTTGGGAAGTGCACCTTTTGCACCGACCGAGTATCTTTTCTTGGCTATGTTGTTACTCCACAGGGAATTGAAGTTGATAAAGCCAAGATTGAAGCTATTGAGAGTTGGCCGCAACCCAAAACGGTCACACAAGTGCGGAGTTTTCTTGGCCTCGCTGGATTCTATAGGCGTTTTGTGAGAGATTTCAGCACCATTGCTGCACCTCTCAATGAGCTTACAAAGAAAGATGTGCCTTTTCTTTGGGGTACCGCACAGGAAGAAGCCTTCTCGGTATTGAAAGATAAGTTGACACATGCTCCTTTACTCCAACTTCCTGATTTTAATAAGACTTTTGAACTTGAATGTGATGCTAGTGGAATTGGATTAGGCGGTGTGTTATTACAAGATGGCAAACCTGTTGCATACTTTTCTGAAAAATTGAGTGGGCCTAGTCTGAATTACTCTACTTATGATAAAGAATTATATGCTCTTGTTCGGACTTTAGAAACATGGCAACATTATTTATGGCCCAAAGAATTTGTTATACATTCTGATCATGAATCTTTGAAACATATTAAAAGTCAAGCTAAACTGAATCGTAGACATGCTAAATGGGTTGAATTCATTGAGACTTTTCCTTATGTCATTAAACACAAGAAGGGAAAAGAAAATGTTATTGCTGATGCATTGTCTCGCCGGTATACTATGCTTTCACAACTTGACTTCAAAATATTTGGTTTGGAGACCATCAAAGATCAATATGTGCATGATGCTGATTTTAAAGATGTAATGCAGAATTGTAAAGAAGGAAGAATGTGGAACAAGTTCGTCGTTAATGATGGATTTGTGTTTCGTGCTAACAAGCTATGCATTCCAGCTAGCTCCGTTCGTCTTTTGTTGTTGCATGAGGCGCATGGAGGAGGATTAATGGGACACTTTGGCATGAAGAAGACAGAGGACGTACTTGCTACACATTTCTTTTGGCCAAAGATGAGACGGGATGTTGAGCGTTTTATTGCTCGCTGCACTACATGTCAAAAAGCTAAGTCACGACTCAATCCTCATGGTTTATATATGCCTTTGCCTGTACCTAGTGTTCCTTGGGAGGATATATCTATGGACTTTGTTTTAGGTTTACCTCGAACAAAGAAGGGGAGGGATAGCATATTTGTTGTCGTGGATAAATTCTCGAAAATGGCACACTTTATACCATGTCATAAAAGCGATGATGCTGTTAATGTTGCTGATTTGTTCTTTCGTGAAATTATTCGCTTGCATGGTGTGCCAAATACTATTGTTTCAGATCGTGATACTAAATTTCTTAGCCACTTTTGGAGATGTTTATGGGCTAAGTTGGGGACTAAACTGCTTTTTAGTACTACTTGTCACCCCCAAACTGATGGACAAACTGAAGTAGTCAATAGAACATTGTCTACTATGCTTAGGGCTGTTTTGAAGAATAATGAGAAAATGTGGGAGGAATGCTTGCCTCATATTGAATTTGCTTATAATCGTTCATTGCATTCTACTACTAAGATGTGCCCTTTTGAAGTTGTGTATGGTTTCCTACCTCGTGCACCTATTGATTTGTTGCCTCTTCCATCTCCGGAGAAGGTTAATTTTGATGCTAAACAACGTGCTGAATTGATTTTAAAAATGCATGAGTTAACTAAGGAAAACATTGAGCGTATGAATGCTAAATATAAACTTGCTGGAGATAAGGGTAGAAAACATGTTGTGTTTGCACCTGGAGATCTTGTTTGGTTACATTTGTGATGAGGACATGACTACCTTGGATATGACCAAAAATATTGCATATATGCATATTTGTCAGGTGATTTCTAGTGCAAACTATTCAATAATCTATTTATGTTATCCAGAACAAAAATACTTCACACACTTTTGTGTTTTGTCTAATTGCAGGTGTATGGGACATTTGTACAATCCACATATGAAGATAAGGAAGAAAGAGATGTTTATTTGCTGTCCAAAAAGTTCTCTCACGTCACTTTTGGCCCAAGAGAAGATAGAGTCCAAGTCTCTCGCGTTCTGGATTCAGATTCGGACTGCACAGACATACCTGACTCAAAACGCACACAAGTTTCTCATACGGACTCCGAATTGGGTGATTCTTTTTTTGTTGGAAACTAGATTTCGTGCACTTTCCAACCCAATTGGAATCACCTTCAAATTCGTCCGGAGCGTTGAGTTGTCTACGAAACAATCTGATGCTGCAGCAGAATCCGAGTCAAACTACAAGTCCAAAGGTGTTACATCACCTCCACTTGGGCCCATTGGCCTTGTACGACCTAGATTTAGTTTTAGGCTGCCTTGGGACGTCCTCCCACCTCCTTGGCCGCCACCCCTTGCTCCTATATAAGTAGATCCATCTAGTAGCTTTTCCTGGGGATTTGTTTAGTTAAAAGTTAGCCATTGCAACTTCGTGTACTTCGTTTGTGTCCAACGACCAGACCAAGACCGCTTCCGGATCCCCACCATTATCAATACCTCATATATATTTGCAATATTCAGATTGTTTTATCATATTCTTGCTCGTTCTTCGATTGCTTGCAGGAATAGACCTTCGTGGTCAGGCTGACCGTGCTTCCGACATCGTCAGTAACCTCAGGAGGTTGGTTTAGCGATTGCTAAGGCGCAACGTCGTGCACATTTGTAGTCGGATCGTCAAAGTCGTCTCCACCAAATCGATAGTTATCATCTCAACGAAAGATCGGGACACCCCCGCCTCTATCAAGTGGTATCAGAGCCAGGTTGCTCGGTGAGAATTTCCAGTTTTCCTAGATTAGATTTATTTTCTTACCTATTGTCCAAGAAAAAGCCACAAAAAAGAGTTAGATCTATTCATCCTTGGTCCAAGCCAGTCTGAGCCTTTGCAATTTTCTTTTCATTGCTTGCATAGTTGAATTATCGGTTGCATCGTCGTGTCGAGTTGCTGGTCTTAGTGTCTAGTTCGTTTAGAGTTTCGAGTTCTGTTCACATTAGTCACGCCGCCGCTGCATCATTATCCCTTCCGCCGTCCATCATCCCATCTATTAATTTCCACCACGTGCTACGCACTGTTCATTGTCATAATCATAGTTGAGGTCATTCACATCTTCGCCTAATCCAATCTGCATCTTATCTAGTTTGTCTTGGAAAGAGGGAGAAAAAAAAAGAGAGAGAAAAAAAAGAGAAAAAAGGAAAGAAAAAAAAAGAAAAAGAGAGAGAAGAAAAAGAAAAAAAACGTGAGAAAAAAAAGGAGAGAAAAAAAATCGAATCTATCTAGAATCAATCTCGTACCTGAATTCGGATTGGAATCTGTTTTGCGCACTGTTCAGTAAAACAGGTGTATCTTCCTCATACAAGTCAGTTTTCGCTCCGTGAATACTCAAATTGAAGATAGCGACGAGCCGCATCTAAATAGTTGCAGAAGCTAGTTCACTATTTGACACCTCAAAATCGGCTTCTAAATAGGTCTTTTTGCCCTCCGAAGTTCGTGAACACAACTTGTTCCAATTTTTCAGGCCAGTTTTAGAATTCTTTGACTCCTCATATCAACTCGGAATTGAGTGATTCTTTTTGCATTGGAAAGCTTGAGTTAGTAGCATTCTTTGAAAGAATTTATCAGAAAATTGGCTCAAACTTTTCAAGAGGAAAGTTGGAGAGAGAGTTCTTGTATATCCTGCTTGGCAGTTGTTTTTCATCATTATCTTCACTGCCGTTGTGATCTTCACTTATATCTTGCTGTCAAGAGCTACTTAGTATCCTTCATTGATGCTAGTTGTGCTACGCCGTGACCTCATTAGTGTTCTAGGCTCGCGTCTCTAGTCCGGTCTAGCCTAGGACCAGCACAGTACCGTCGTTGAGCGTTTATTCAACATTGCATCTTTGAATTGATTATTGCTAATCTTTTGCTACCATATATAGCCAACCCAGCTCCACATATTTCTACACCGTGTATACGTACGCTCCCCTAGCAATCGCTTTACTCAATATTCAGAGTTACTTGACACCGCTGGTTGCCGATCACCGCCTGCTGCATGGTAAAAACTTGTAAGACATTGATATTTGCTTTACTGTGAGCGTTTTACCACCACATCCTAGTAGTTATAGGAACATTATTTTTGGGTTTTGTTTCTTGTTCTACTAATCATGACAGGATCCAGAGTCAATTCATGGGCTTTGTCGATCGCGGGAGACGTGCCACCACCTTTGCAAATACCACAACCGTCACGAGAGGTGCACAAACATCCAAATGCACATGATCAGGTTAATGTATCTATACCACCATTTAATGGCCGTTTTAAACCTGCTTTATATATTGAATGGGAGTTCGACATAAAAAATATATTTGCTTCCCATAATTTCAATGAACATAAAAAGGTTAAGGTTGCGGTTGGTTCTTTCACTGGTTATGCTTTGGTTTGGTGGAGTGAATATTGTCGGTTACACCCTGATTATATACCTACTACTTGGGATGATTTGAAACTTGCCATGCGACATACTTTCGTCCCTGCTCATTATACTCGTGACATGATTAAGAAGTTGCAACACTTAAAACAAGGTAGTGAAACTGTAACAAAATATATGATGATTTACAAACTACCTTGTTGCATTCCTCTTTAGAAGAAAGTGAAGATGATTTTATGGATAGATTTTGGGGAGGATTAAACCGTGATATTCAAGAGATACTAATTCATGAAGAGTGTTATCCTATGGACCATTTGTTTCATCTTGCTTGCAAAGCTGAACAGGAAATAAAACGACGTGTTGGCCACGAGGAGAACAAGCGCACGGTGCACATTCCAAGAGTTGATATGATTGTTCCTTCAACTACTAGGCATACTATGACAACCACATCCGTTGTTGTCAGGACTACATCACCTCCACCATGTGACACATCGCCCCCGAGAGTGGCTACATCATCTGAGTTGATCATAAGAGGTAATGACAAAGGTACTGATCTTCCATCTCTACATGAGAATGATGAATGCCTTGTCAATTTGAATGCACCATCTAATGAGCTACCCACTACTTTGATCACACCACCTATTTTAGAGGACTACATTGATAATTTGACTTTGCCATGTGATCAAACAACTGAAATACCAACAATTTTGAGTGCACCCATTGAATTAACTATTGATGCAAAAGAACCAATGTTTAATCATTTTGATATGACCTCTAATCTTGGTGATGATTCTGTGTTAAATGACTTATTGCATGTTTGCTTATTTAAGCATGTTGTAGCATGGAAATTTGATGCAAGTAAGGTTTATTCACCAATGTTGGGATGGTTTAATGATGAACATTATCAATCTTTTGAAATGAATAAGAGCTTCACTTATATGTGCAAACTGAGTTGCAATATTTTCATGCCTTCTACTTCTTGTGCTAATTTTTTGGCTTTAGATTTTATGAACTATGCAAGTTACTCATCTATTCATGTGTCATATATGCAAAAATCAAGGGAAGTAAAAATGGATGACATATACATATACAACATGTACACCTTGTCTCTTTTGTTAGCCACATTTCAGATTAAGCAACGCCGATGACGGCTTTATTTTCAAGAAGGGGAGGATGATGAGGACATGACTACCTTGGATATGACCAAAAATATTGCATATATGCATATTTGTCAGGTGATTTCTAGTGCAAATTATTCAATAATCTATTTATGTTATCCAGAACAAAAATACTTCACACACTTTTGTGTTTTGTCTAATTGCAGGTGTATGGGACATTTGTACAATCCACATATGAAGATAAGGAAGAAAGAGATGTTTATTTGCTGTCCAAAAAGTTCTCTCACGTCACTTTTGGCCCAAGAGAAGATAGAGTCCAAGTCTCTCGCGTTCTGGATTCAGATTCGGACTGCACAGACATACCTGACTCAAAACGCACACAAGTTTCTCATACGGACTCCGAATTGGGTGATTCTTTTTTTGTTGAAAACTAGATTTCGTGCACTTTCCAACCCAATTGGAATCACCTTCAAATTCGTCCGGAGCGTTGAGTTGTGGACGAAACAATCTGATGCTGCAGCAGAATCCGAGTCAAACTACAAGTCCAAAGGTGTTACATCACCTCCACTTGGGCCCATTGGCCTTGTACGACCTAGATTTAGTTTTAGGCTGCCTTGGAACGTCCTCCCACCTCCTTGGCCGCCACACCTTGCTCCTATATAAGTAGATCCATCTAGTAGCTTTTCCTGGGGATTTGTTTAGTTAAAAGTTAGCCATTGCAACTTCGTGTACTTCGTTTGTGTCCAACGACCAGACCAAGACCGCTTCCGGATCCCCACCATTATCAATACCTCATATATATTTGCAATATTCAGATTCCTTTATCATATTCTTGCTCGTTCTTCGATTGCTTGCAGGAATAGACCTTCGTGGTCAGGCTGACCGTGCTTCCGGCATCGTCAGTAACCTCAGGAGGTTGGTTTAGCGATTGCTAAGGCGCAACGTCGTGCACGTTTGTAGTCGGATCGTCAAAGTCGTCTCCACCAAATCGATAGTTATCATCTCATCGAAAGATCGGGACACCCCCGCCTCTATCATCTGCCAAGAGCGCACCTGCGGGGCCTGCATAGAGTTCTTCTTCTTCCATGGCATCAACAGGGCACACAAGTGATATTATTTGTCGTCGTTGTAAGGGAGGAGGTCATTATGCGAGAGAATGCAAATCTCCGCGTGTGATGATTGCTACCGCGGATGGTGGATATGAGTCCGCTAGTGACTATGATGAGGAGACTTTGGCTCTTATTACACGTGAAGAACGTGGTGGAGATGATTCTGATCATGAGACGCAATACATGGCTCCTGAAGACGCTGACAGGTATGAATGTTTAGTTGCTCAACGTGTTTTGAGTGTGCAGGTCACACAAGCTGAGCAAAATCAGAGGCACAATTTGTTCCATACCAAGGGAGTTGTGAAGGAACGTTCTGTGCGCGTCATCATAGACGGAGGGAGCTGCAACAACTTGGCTAGCATGGAGATGGTGGAGAAGCTTTCTCTCACCACAAGACCACATCCACATCCTTACTACATCCAATGGTTCAACAACAGCGGCAAGGTTAAGGTAACACGTACTGTTCGTGTGCATTTTAGTATCTCTACATATGCTGATTATGTTGATTGTGATGTGGTACCTATGCAAGCATGTTCCTTATTACTTGGTAGACCATGGCAATTTGATAAAAAATTCTGTACACCATGGTAGAAACAATCACTATACTCTTGTTCATAACGATAAAAATATTAGTTTGCTTCCTATGACTCCTGATTCCATTTTGAAAGATGATATTAATAGAGCTAATAAAGCAAAACAGGAGACAAATAAGAGTGAAAATCAGATTATGGCAAAAGAATTTGAGCAACAAATGAAGCCTAATAATAAACCATCTAGTGTTGTTTCTGAAATTAAATTGAAAAGTGCATGTTTATTTGCCACCAAATCTGATATTGATGAGCTAGATTTCAGCAAATCTGTTTGCTATGCTTTTGTGTGCAAAGAGGCATTATTTTCATTCGAGGACGTGCCTTCCTCTTTGCCTCCTGCTGTCACTAACATTTTGCAGGAGTTCGCTGACATCTTTCCACAAGACGTGCCACCGGGATTACCGCCTATTCGAGGGATTGAGCATCAGATTGACTTAATTTCCGGTGCTTCACTGCCAAACCGTGCACCATACCGTACCAATCCAGAGGAGACGAAGGAGATTATGCGTCAAGTACAAGAGCTTCTCGACAAAGGTTATATACGCGAATCCCTTAGTCCTTGTGCTGTTCCTATTATTCTAGTGCCGAAAAAGGATGGTACATCACGTATGTGTGTTGATTGTAAAGGCATTAATAATATTACTATTCGTTATCGTCATCCTATTCCTAGGCTAGATGATATGCTTGATGAATTGAGTGGCTCTACAATATTCTCCAAAGTTGATTTGCGTAGTGGATACCATCAAATTCGTATGAAATTGGGAGATGAATGGAAAACAGCATTCGAAACTAAGTTTGGATTATATGAGTGGTTAGTCATGCCTTTTGGGTTAACTAATGCACCTAGTACTTTCATGAGATTAATGAACGAAGTTTTACGTGCTTTCATTGGACGATTTGTGGTAGTTTACTTTGATGACATATTGATTTATAGCAGATCTTTGGAAGAACATTTGGAACATTTACGTGTTGTTTTTATTGCTCTACGTGATGCACGTTTGTTTGGTAACCTTGGGAAGTGCACCTTTTGCACCGACCGAGTATCTTTTCTTGGCTATGTTGTTACTCCACAGGGAATTGAAGTTGATAAAGCCAAGATTGAAGCTATTGAGAGTTGGCCGCAGCCCAAAACGGTCACACAAGTGAGGAGTTTTCTTGGCCTCGCTGGATTCTATAGGCGTTTTGTGAGAGATTTCAGCACCATTGCTGCACCTCTCAATGAGCTTACAAAGAAAGATGTGCCTTTTCTTTGGGGTACCGCACAGGAAGAAGCTTTCACGGTATTGAAAGATAAGTTGACACATGCTCCTTTACTCCAACTTCCTGATTTTAATAAGACTTTTGAGCTTGAATGTGATGCTAGTGGAATTGGATTAGGAGGTGTGTTATTACAAGATGGCAAACCTGTTGCATACTTTTCTAAAAAATTGAGTGGGCCTAGTCTGAATTATTCTACTTATGATAAAGAATTATATGCTCTTGTTCGGACTTTAGAAACATGGCAACATTATTTATGGCCCAAAGAATTTGTTATACATTCTGATCATGAATCTTTGAAACATATTAAAAGTCAAGCTAAACTGAATCGTAGACATGCTAAATGGGTTGAATTCATTGAGACTTTCCCTTATGTCATTAAACACTAGAAGGGAAAAGAAAATGTTATTGCTGATGCATTGTCTCGTCGCTATACTATGCTTTCACAACTTGACTTCAAAATATTTGGTTTGGAGACCATCAAAGATCAATATGTGCATGATACTGATTTTAAAGATGTAATGCAGAATTGTAAAGAAGGAAGAATGTGGAACAAGTTTGTTGTTAACGATGGATTTGTGTTTCGTGCTAACAAGCTATGCATTCCAGCTAGCTCCGTTCGTCTTTTGTTGTTGCAGGAGGCGCATGGAGGAGGATTAATGGGACACTTTGGCGTGAAGAAGACGGAGAACGTACTTGCTACACATTTCTTTTGGCCAAAGATGAGACGGGATGTTGAGCGTTTTATTGCTCGCTGCACTACATGTCAAAAAGCTAAGTCACGACTCAATCCTCATGGTTTATATATGCCTTTGCCTGTACCTAGTGTTCCATGGGAGGATATATCTATGGACTTTGTTTTAGGTTTACCTCGAACAAAGAAGGGGAGGGATAGCATATTTATTGTCGTGGATAGATTCTCGAAAATGGCACACTTTATACCATGTCATAAAAGCGATGATGCTGTTAATGTTGCTGATTTGTTCTTTCGTGAAATTATTCGCTTGCATGGTGTGCCAAATACTATTGTTTCAGATCGTGATACTAAATTTCTTAGCCACTTTTGGAGATGTTTATGGGCTAAGTTGGGGACTAAACTGCTTTTTAGTACTACTTGTCACCCCCAAACTAATGGACAAACTGAAGTAGTCAATAGAACGTTGTCTACTATGCTTAGGGCTGTTTTGAAGAATAATAAGAAAATGTGGGAGGAATGCTTGCCTCATATTGAATTTTCTTATAATCGTTCATTGCATTCTACTACTAAGATGTGCCCTTTTGAAGTTGTGTATGGTTTCCTACCTCGTGCACCTATTGATTTGTTGCCTCTTCCATCTTCGGAGAAGGTTAATTTTGATGCTAAACAACATGCTGAATTGATTTTAAAAATGCATGAGTTAACTAAGGAAAACATTGAGCGCATGAATGCTAAATATAAACTTGCTGGAGATAAGGGTAGAAAACATGTTGTGTTTGCACCTGGAGATCTTGTTTGGTTACATTTGCGTAAGGATAGATTTCCTGATTTGCGCAAATCAAAGTTAATGCCACATGCTGATGGTCCCTTTAAGGTGTTAGAGAAAATAAATGATAATGCATATAAACTTGAGCTGCCTGCAGATTTTGGGGTTAGTCCCACTTTTAACATTGCAGATTTGAAGCCTTATTTGGGTGAGGAAGATGAACTTCCATCGAGGACGACTTCATTTCAAGAAGGGGAGGATGATGAGGACATCAATACAATTGTTACACCCACAACCCCTGCTGCTATACATACTGGACCAATTACTAGAGCTCGTGCACGCCAACTAAATTACCAGGTACTTTCGTTTCTTGGTAATGATTCTAATGTTCATGAGAATATGATGCTGCCTAAATTGGATACATTTGTTTTGCTTACAAATGAAGGGCCTAGCTTGGAGAAGGATGAACATTGGAGCAAGAACAAGCATGGAGATGATGGCATGCGCAAGGGGAACAAGAACGGAGTTACAAGTGATGATTTCAGGACTTTGAAGCCACCATAATGGGTGCATGAAGCCTTGGACGAAAATACAAGATGCCACTTCATAAATTTCGTCCCGAGGCTATTTTAGGTGCTGCGTCACCTTATTATTGGGCCAGGCCCATGTAATTTCGAAATACATAAGTATAGGCTATTTTTAGAGTCCGTATGTGTGGGGAAACAAGAGATAGGGTTGATTTCGGACCCCTCCACCAAGGGCCACGAAATTCCCCCCTCTTCCTCCATATATACAGCCCTTAGGGCATCGTTTAGACTTTGGGTTTTGTTTAGATTAAAAGTTCGCCATAGCTGCACCTTCGCGTACTTCGTTTGTGTTCAACGACCAGACAAAGGCGTCACAGAACCCCACCTTGATCAATAAAGCTTTCATCTTATATTCGCAATATCCAGATTGCAATCTTAGTTTCTTGCTTGTTCTTCGTTTGCTCGCAGGAAACAGACCCTCGTGGTCAGGTTGATCGTGCTCCGGCGTGGTCAATAACCTCTCGGAGTTGGTTTAGCGATTGCTAAGGCGCGACGTCCTCGCACGTTCGTAGTCGGATCGTCAAAGTCGACTTCCACCAAAGCGATATCCATCATCTCATCGAAAGATCGGGACCCTCGCCTCTATCAAGTGGTATCAGATTTCCAGGTTGCTCGGTGAGATTTTACAGTTTTTCGTAGTTTAGATCGAGTCTGTTCTTCATACCTACAGTCCACGAAAAAGCCACAAAAAAAAATTAGGGTTAGTTCATCATATCCGAACCAATATGAGCCTTTGCATAATCTTTTTAGGGTTTTGCTTTGTTGAATTTGCGGTTGCATCGTCGTGTCTAGTTGCTGGTCTTAGAGTCTAGTCTTTTAGAGTTTCGAGTTCTGGTCATAAGTTGTCACGCCGCCGCCGCACCATCATCATCACCCCTGCCATCTACCACCACCGCTTATCCGCCACCGCTTCGAATCCGTATCCATATACCACCACAACTGTCATATACCACCACCGCTGCCATCTACCACCATATATCCACCACCAATCCGAGTTCCTTGCTTATTAGGTTTGTTTTCGGGATCCATCCAGATTCCGATTCGTGTTTCCTTGCCGGAGTAGGTTTCGAAAAAAAAATTCCAGAGTGTGCTTTTCCCTTGTTTACGTGCCGCGCCGTGATTTTGTTAGTGTTCTAGGCTCGCGTCTCTAGCACAGTCTGATGAGGACATCAATACAATTGTTACACCCACAGCCCCTGCTGCTATACATACTGGACCAATTACTAGAGCTCGTGCACGCCAACTAAATTACCAGGTACTTTCGTTTCTTGGTAATGATTCTAATGTTCATGAGAATATGATGCTGCCTAAATTGGATACATTTGTTTTGCTTACAAATGAAGGGCCTAGCTTGGAGAAGGATGAACATTGGAGCAAGAACAAGCATGGAGATGATGGCATGCGCAAGGGGAACAAGAACGGAGTTACAAGTGATGATTTCAGGACTTTGAAGCCACCATAATGGGTGCATGAAGCCTTGGACGAAATATACAAGATGCCACTTCATAAATTTCGTCCCGAGGCTATTTTAGGTGCTGCGTCACCTTATTATTGGGCCAGGCCCATGTAATTTCGAAATACATAAGTATAGGCTATTTTTAGAGTCCCTATGTGTGGGGAAACAAGAGATAGGGTTGATTTCGGACCCCTCCACCAAGGGCCACGAAATACCCCCCTCTTCCTCCATATATACAGCCCTTAGGGCATCGTTTAGACTTTGGGTTTTGTTTAGATTAAAAGTTCGCCATAGCTGCAACTTCGCGTACTTCGTTTGTGTTCAACGACCAGACAAAGGCGTCACAGAACCCCACCTTGATCAATAAAGCTTTCATCTTATATTCGCAATATCCAGATTGCAATCTTAGTTTCTTGCTTGTTCTTCGTTTGCTCGCAGGAAACAGACCCTCGTGGTCAGGTTGATCGTGCTCCGGCGTGGTCAATAACCTCTCGGAGTTGGTTTAGCGATTGCTAAGGCGCGACGTCCTCGCACGTTCGTAGTCGGATCGTCAAAGTCGACTGCCACCAAAGCGATATCCATCATCTCATCGAAAGACGGGACACCTTTGCCTCTATCATTCAGACCAACGCAGATAACGGGGCACTGCCGGTTCAACGGAGTTTACTGCCCATTTATGAAGCTCCTGATCACGCTTGCATAAGCTAGTGGTGAAGACATGATACTGCCCACTATTCAACTGCTTCAGATTGCTCTGGTAACCCGATTGCTGCTGCTGCTGACTCCCCTGATGATTATAACCACCCTGGTTGCCCTTACCGCCTTGACTGCTATGTCCGCCCTGGTTGCCTTGAAATCCTGAACCAGAACTGCCTCCACCATAACCCGGCCCATGAGAACCGCCTTCTGAACCACCAGGCGGTCCATGATCGTATTGGAAAAGATCCGAGTTTTTGAACTCCCGCATAATAAAGCAATCCTTCCAAAGGTGCGTGGCTGGTCTCTCTCGCGTCCCGTGCCTTGGGCAGGGCTGGTTTAACAGGCGCTCGAGATTGACACTTGACCCTCCACCCCGCGGGGGCGGTTTACCCTTGCGACGCTGATTGTTATTCTGCATGTTGGTGTTAGCTACAAAATCCAAACTGTTATCTGCTTTGTGCTTATCGTTGTTTCCATGACCCACCGGGTTATGCTGCTGTCCCTTATTACTACCACTCTTCTTTCCCTTCCCCTACTTTTCATCATCAGACTCGGGGTCCTTGGTACTATTAGAGTTGGCATACTTAACCAGAGCTGCCATAAGCGTTCCCATGTCATTGCAGTGACGCTTGAGCCGTTCTAATTTCAGCTTCAAAGGCATGAATCAGCAGTTGCCCTCCAATGTTAAGACTGCTGTATCAACGTTAATGTGGTCCGACAAATGCAAGATTTCTGAAACCCGGCGCACCCAATGAGTTGTCAATTCACATTCTTCTTGGACACAGGAGGCTAAGTCTATAATTGACATGGGTTGCTTGCACATGTCCTTGAAATTTTGGATAAACCGGGCCTTTAACGCAGCCTACGACCCGATGGAGTTAGCTGGCAAACTTTCCAGCCAAGTGCGAGTTGTTCCTTCCAACATCGTGGTGAAGTATTCAGCACAGGCCGCATCATCCACATCCAGCATCTCCATTGCCATCTCATAGCTTTTGATCCATGACTCGTGATAGAGGCAAAGGTGTCCCGTCTTTCGATGAGATGATGGATATCGCTTTGGTGGCAGTCAACTTTGACGATCCGACTACGAACGTGCGAGGACGTCGCGCCTTAGCAATCGCTAAACCAACTCCAAGAGGTTATTGACCACGCCGGAGCACGATCAACCTGACCACGAGGGTCTGTTTCCTGCGAGCAAACTAAGAACAAGCAAGAAACTGAGATTACAATCTGGATATTGCGAATATAAGATGAAAGCTTTATTGATCAAGGTGGGGTTCTATGACGCCTTTGTCTGGTCGTTGAACACAAACGAAGTACGCGAAGTTGCAGCTATGGCGAACTTTTAATCTAAACAAAACCCAAAGTCTAAACGATGCCCTAAGGGCTGTATATATGGAGGAAGAGGGGGAATTTCGTGGCCCTTGGTGGAGGGGTCCGAAATCAACCCTATCTCTTGTTTCCCCACACATACGGACTTTAAAAATAGCCTATACTTATGTATTTCGAAATTACATGGGCCTGGCCCAATAATAAGGTGACGCAGCACCTAAAATAGCCTCGGGACGAAATTTATGAAGTGGCATCTTGTATATTTCGTCCAAGGCTTCATGCACCCATTATGGTGGCTTCAAAGTCCTGAAATCATCACTTGTAACTCCGTTCTTGTTCCCCTTGCGCATGCCATCATCTCCATGCTTGTTCTTGCTCCAATGTTCATCCTTCTCCAAGCTAGGCCCTTCATTTGTAAGCAAAACAAATGTATCCAATTTAGGCAGCATCATATTCTCATGAACATTAGAATCATTACCAAGAAACGAAAGTACCTGGTAATTTAGTTGGCGTGCACGAGCTCTAGTAATTGGTCCAGTATGTATAGCAGCAGGGGCTGTGGGTGTAACAATTGTATTGATGTCCTCATCAACTTGCTACACATTTCTTTTGGCCAAAGATGAGACGGGATGTTGAGCGTTTTATTGCTCGATGCACTACATGTCAAAAAGCTAAGTCACGACTCAATCCTCATGGTTTATATATGCCTTTGCCTGTACCTAGTGTTCCTTGGGAGGATATATCTATGGACTTTGTTTTAGGTTTACCTCGAACAAAGAAGGGGAGGGATAGCATATTTGTTGTCGTGGATAGATTCTCGAAAATGGCACACTTTATACCATGTCATAAAAGCGATGATGCTGTTAATGTTGCTGATTTGTTCTTTCGTGAAATTATTCGCTTGCATGGTGTGCCAAATACTATTGTTTCAGATCGTGATACTAAATTTCTTAGCCACTTTTGGAGATGTTTATGGGCTAAGTTGGGGACTAAACTGCTTTTTAGTACTACTTGTCACCCCCAAACTAATGGACAAACTGAAGTAGTCAATAGAACGTTGTCTACTATGCTTAGGGCTGTTTTGAAGAATAATAAGAAAATGTGGGAGGAATGCTTGCCTCATATTGAATTTGCTTATAATCGTTCATTGCATTCTACTACTAAGATGTGCCCTTTTGAAGTTGTGTATGGTTTCCTACCTCGTGCACCGATTGATTTGTTGCCTCTTCCATCTTCGGAGAAGGTTAATTTTGATGCTAAACAACGTGTTGAATTGATTTTAAAAATGCATGAGTTAACTAAGGAAAACATTGAGCGTATGAATGCTAAATATAAACTTGCTGGAGATAAGTGTTTGCACCTGGAGATCTTGTTTGGTTACATTTGCGTAAGGATAGATTTCCTGATTTGCGCAAATCAAAGTTAATGCCACGTGCTGATGGTCCCTTTAAGGTGTTAGAGAAAATAAATGATAATGCATATAAACTTGAGCTGCCTGCAGATTTTGGGGTTAGTCCCACTTTTAACATTGCAGATTTGAAGCCTTATTTGGGTGAGGAAGATGAACTTCCGTCGAGGACGACTTCATTTCTAGAAGGGGAGGATGATGAGGACATCAATACAATTGTTACATCCACAGCCCCTGCTGCTATACATACTGGACAAATTACTAGAGCTCGTGCACGCCAACTAAATTACCAGGTACTTTCGTTTCTTGGTAATGATTCTAATGTTCATGAGAATATGATGCTGCCTAAATTGGATACATTTGTTTTGCTTACGAATGAAGGGCCTAGCTTGGAGAAGGATGAACATTGGAGCAAGAACAAGCATGGAGATGATGGCATGCGCAAGGGGAACAAGAACGGAGTTACAAGTGATGATTTCAGGACTTTGAAGCCACCATAATGGGTGCATGAAGCCTTGGACGAAATATACAAGATGCCACTTCATAAATTTCGTCCCGAGGCTATTTTAGGTGCTGCGTCACCTTATTATTGGGCCAGGCCCATGTAATTTCGAAATACATAAGTATAGGCTATTTTTTGAGTCCGTATGTGTGGGGAAACAAGAGATAGGGTTGATTTCGGACCCCTCCACCAAGGGCCACGAAATTCCCCCCTCTTCCTCCATATATACAGCCCTTAGGGCATCGTTTAGACTTTGGGTTTTGTTTAGATTAAAAGTTCGCCATAGCTGCAACTTCGCGTACTTCGTTTGTGTTCAACGACCAGACAAAGGCGTCACAGAACCCCACCTTGATCAATAAAGCTTTCATCTTATATTCGCAATATCCAGATTGCAATCTTAGTTTCTTGCTTGTTCTTCGTTTGCTCGCAGGAAACAGACCCTCGTGGTCAGGTTGATCGTGCTCCGGCGTGGTCAATAACCTCTCGGAGTTGGTTTAGCGATTGCTAAGGCGCGACGTCCTCGCACGTTCGTAGTCGGATCGTCAAAGTCTACTTCCACCAAAGCGAAATTCACCATCTCATCGAAAGACGGGACACCTTTGCCTCTATCAGAAAGCATAGTATAGCGACGAGACAAAGCATCAGCAATAACATTTTCTTTTCCCTTCTTGTGTTTAATGACATAAGGGAAAGTCTCAATGAATTCAACCCATTTAGCATGTCTACGATTCAGTTTAGCTTGACTTTTAATATGTTTCAATGATTCATGATCAGAATGTATAACAAATTCTTTGGGCCATAAATAATGTTGCCATGTTTCTAAAGTCCGAACAAGAGCATATAATTCTTTATCATAAGTAGAATAATTCAGACTAGGCCCACTCAATTTTTCAGAAAAGTATGCAACAGGTTTGCCATCTTGTAATAACACACCTCCTAATCCAATTCCACTAGCATCACATTCAAGCTCAAAAGTCTTATTAAAATCAGGAAGTTGGAGTAAAGGAGCATGTGTCAACTTATCTTTCAATACCGTGAAGGCTTCTTCCTGTGCGGTACCCCAAAGAAAAGGCACATCTTTCTTTGTAAGCTCATTGAGAGGTGAAGCAATGGTGCTGAAATCTCTCACAAAACGCCTATAGAATCCAGCGAGGCCAAGAAAACTCCTCACTTGTGTGACCGTTTTGGGCTGCGGCCAACTCTCAATAGCTTCAATCTTGGCTTTATCAACTTCAATTCCCTGTGGAGTAACAACATAGCCAAGAAAAGATACTCGGTCGGTGCAAAAGGTGCACTTCCCAAGGTTACCAAACAAACGTGCATCACGTAGAGCAATAAAAACAGCACGTAAATGTTCCAAATGTTCCTCCAAAGATCTGCTATAAATCAATATGTCATCAAAGTAAACTACCACAAATCGTCCAATGAAAACACGTAAAACTTCGTTCATTAATCTCATGAAAGTACTAGGTGCATTAGTTAACCCAAAAGGCATGACTAACCATTCATATAATCCAAACTTAGTTTTAAATGCTGTTTTCCATTCATCTCCCAATTTCATACGAATTTGATGGTAGCCACTACGCAAATCAACTTTGGAGAATATTGTAGAGCCACTCAATTCATCAAGCATATCATCTAGCCTAGGAATAGGATGACGATAACGAATAGTAATATTATTAATGCCTCTACAATCAACACACATACGTGATGTACCATCCTTTTTCGGCACTAGAATAATAGGAACAGTACAAGGACTAAGGGATTCGCGTATATAACCTTTGTCGAGAAGCTCTTGTACTTGACGCATAATCTCCTTCGTCTCCTCTGGATTGGTACGGTATGGTGCACGGTTTGGCAGTGAAGCACCGGGAATTAAGTCAATCTGATGCTCAATCCCTCGAATAGGCGGTAATCCCGGTGGCACGTCTTGTGGAAAAACGTCAGCGAACTCCTGCAAAATGTTAGTGACAGCAGGAGGCAAAGAGGAAGGCACGTCCTCGAATGAAAATAATGCCTCTTTGCACACAAAAGCATAGCAAACAGATTTGCTGAAATCTAGCTCATCAATATCAGATTTGGTGGCAAATAAACATGCACTTTTCAATTTAATTTCAGAAGCAACACTAGATGGTTTATTATTAGTGATAGAGGCAAAGGTGTCCCGTCTTTCGATGAGATGGTGGATTTCGCTTTGGTGGAAGTCGACTTTGACGATCCGACTACGAACGTGCGAGGACGTCGCGCCTTAGCAATCGCTAAACCAACTCCGAGAGGTTATTGACCACGCCGGAGCACGATCAACCTGACCACGAGGGTCTGTTTCCTGCGAGCAAACGAAGAACAAGCAAGAAACTAAGATTGCAATCTGGATATTGCGAATATAAGATGAAAGCTTTATTGATCAAGGTGGGGTTCTGTGACGCCTTTGTCTGGTCGTTGAACACAAACGAAGTACGCGAAGTTGCAGCTATGGCGAACTTTTAATCTAAACAAAACCCAAAGTCTAAACGATGCCCTAAGGGCTGTATATATGGAGGAAGAGGGGGGGAATTTCGTGGCCCTTGGTGGAGGGGTCCGAAATCAACCCTATCTCTTGTTTCCCCACACATACGGACTCTAAAAATAGCCTATACTTATGTATTTCGAAATTACATGGGCCTGGCCCAATAATAAGGTGACGCAGCACCTAAAATAGCCTCGGGACGAAATTTATGAAGTGGCATCTTGTATGTTTCGTCCAAGGCTTCATGCACCCATTATGGTGGCTTCAAAGTCCTGAAATCATCACTTGTAACTCCATTCTTGTTCCCCTTGCGCATGCCATCATCTCCATGCTTGTTCTTGCTCCAATGTTCATCCTTCTCCAAGCTAGGCCCTTCATTTGTAGGCAAAACAAATGTATCCAATTTAGGCAGCATCATATTCTCATGAACATTAGAATCATTACCAAGAAACGAAAGTACCTGGTAATTTAGTTGGCGTGCACGAGCTCTAGTAATTGGTCCAGTATGTATAGCAGCAGGGGCTGTGGGTGTAACAATTGTATTGATGTCCTCATCATCCTCCCCTTCTTGAAATGAAGTCGTCCTCGACGGAAGTTCATCTTCCTCACCCAAATAAGGCTTCAAATCTGCAATGTTAAAAGTGGGACTAACCCCAAAATCTGCAGGCAGCTCAAGTTTATATGCATTATCATTTATTTTCTCTAACACCTTAAAGGGACCATCAGCACGTGGCATTAACTTTGATTTGCGCAAATCAGGAAATCTATCCTTACGCAAATGTAACCAAACAAGATCTCCAGGTGCAAACACAACATGTTTTCTACCCTTATCTCCAGCAAGTTTATATTTAGCATTCATATGCACAATGTTTTCCTTAGTTAACTCATGCATTTTTAAAATCAATTCAGCACGTTGTTTAGCATCAAAATTAACCTTCTCCGAAGATGGAAGAGGCAACAAATCAATAGGTGCACGAGGTAGGAAACCATACACAACTTCAAAAGGGCACATCTTAGTAGTAGAATGCAATGAACGATTATAAGCAAATTCAATATGAGGCAAGCATTCCTCCCACATTTTCTTATTATTCTTCAAAACAGCCCTAAGCATAGTAGACAATGTTCTATTGACTACTTCAGTTTGTCCATCAGTTTGGGGGTGATAAGTAGTACTAAAAAGCAGTTTAGTCCCCAACTTAGCCCATAAACATCTCCAAAAGTGGCTAAGAAATTTAGTATCACGATCTGAAACAATAGTATTTGGCACACCATGCAAGCGAATAATTTCACGAAAGAACAAATCAGCAACATTAACAGCATCATCGCTTTTATGACATGGTATAAAGTGTGCCATTTTCGAGAATCTATCCACGACAACAAATATGCTATCCCTCCCCTTCTTTGTTCGAGGTAAACCTAAAACAAAGTCCATAGATATATCCTCCCAAGGAACACTAGGTACAGGCAAAGGCATATATAAACCATGAGGATTGAGGCGTGACTTAGCTTTTTGACATGTAGTGCAGCGAGCAATAAAACGCTCAACATCCCGTCTCATCTTTGGCCAAAAGAAATGTGTAGCAAGTACGTCCTCCGTCTTCTTCACGCCAAAGTGTCCCATTAATCCTCCTCCATGCGCCTCCTGCAACAACAAAAGACGAACGGAGCTAGCTAGATTGCATAGCTTGTTAGCACGAAACACAAATCCATCGTTAACAACAAACTTGTTCCACATTCTTCCTTCTTTACAATTATGCATTACATCTTTAAAATCAGCATCATGCACATATTGATCTTTGATGGTCTCCAAACCAAATTTTTTGAAGTCAAGTTGTGAAAGCATAGTATAGCGACGAGACAAAGCATCAGCAATAACATTTTCTTTTCCCTTCTTGTGTTTAATGACATAAGGGAAAGTCTCAATGAATTCAACCCATTTAGCATGTCTACGATTCAGTTTAGCTTGACTTTTAATATGTTTCAATGATTCATGATCAGAATGTATATCAAATTCTTTGGGCCATAAATAATGTTGCCATGTTTCTAAAGTCCGAACAAGAGCATATAATTCTTTATCATAAGTAGAATAATTCAGACTAGGCCCACTCAATTTTTCAGAAAAGTATGCAACAGGTTTGCCATCTTGTAATAACACACCTCCTAATCCAATTCCAGTAGCATCACATTCAAGCTCAAAAGTCTTATTAAAATCAGGAAGTTGGAGTAAAGGAGCATGTGTCAACTTATCTTTCAATACCGTGAAGGCTTCTTCCTGTGCGGTACCCCAAAGAAAAGGCACATCTTTCTTTGTAAGCTCATTGAGAGGTGCAGCAATGGTGCTGAAATCTCTCACAAAACGCCTATAGAATCCAGCGAGGCCAAGAAAACTCCTCACTTGTGTGACCGTTTTGGGCTGCGGCCAACTCTCAATAGCTTCAATCTTGGCTTTATCAACTTCAATTCCCTGTGCAGTAACAACATAGCCAAGAAAAGATACTCGGTCGGTGCAGAAGGTGCGCTTCCCAAGGTTACCAAACAAACGTGCATCACGTAGAGCAATAAAAACAGCACGTAAATGTTCCAAATGTTCCTCCAAGGATCTGCTATAAATCAATATGTCATCAAAGTAAACTACCACAAATCGTCCAATGAAAGCACGTAAAACTTCGTTCATTAATCTCATGAAAGTACTAGGTGCATTAGTTAACCCAAAAGGCATGACTAACCACTCATATAATCCAAACTTAGTTTTAAATGCTGTTTTCCATTCATCTCCCAATTTCATACGAATTTGATGGTAGCCACTACGCAAATCAACTTTGGAGAATATTGTAGAGCCACTCAATTCATCAAGCATATCATCTAGCCTAGGAATAGGATGACGATAACGAATAGTAATATTATTAATGCCTCTACAATCAACACACATACGTGATGTACCATCCTTTTTCGGCACTAGAATAATAGGAACAGCACAAGGACTAAGGGATTCGCGTATATAACCTTTGTCGAGAAGCTCTTGTACTTGACGCATAATCTCCTTCGTCTCCTCTGGATTGGTACGGTATGGTGCATGGTTTGGCAGTGAAGCACCGGGAATTAAGTCAATCTGATGCTCAATCCCTCGAATAGGCGGTAATCCCGATGGCACGTCTTGTGGAAAAACGTCAGCGAACTCCTGCAAAATGTTAGTGACAGCAGGAGGCAAAGAGGAAGGCACGTCCTCGAATGAAAATAATGCCTCTTTGCACACAAAAGCATAGCAAACAGATTTGCTGAAATCTAGCTCATCAATATCAGATTTGGTGGCAAATAAACATGCACTTTTCAATTTAATTTCAGAAGCAACACTAGATGGTTTATTATTAGGCTTCATTTGTTGCTCAAATTCTTTTGCCACAATCTGATTTTCACTCTTATTCTTCTCCTGTTTTGCTTTATTAGCTCTATTAATATCATCTTTCAAAATGGAATCAGGAGTCATAGGAAGCAAAGTAATATTTTTATCCTTATGAACAAGAGTATAGTGATTGTTTCTACCATGGTGTACAAATTTTTTATCAAATTGCCATGGTCTACCAAGTAATAAGGAACATGCTTGCATATGTACCACATCACAATCAACATAATCAGCATATGTAGAGATACTAAAATGCACACGAACAGTACGTGTTACCTTAACCTTGCCGCTGTTGTTGAACCATTGGATGTAGTAAGGATGTGGATGTGGTCTTGTGGTGAGAAAAGCTTCTCCACCATCTCCATGCTAGCCAAGTTGTTGCAGCTCCCTCCGTCTATTATGACGCGCACAGAACGTTCCTTCACAACTCCCTTGGTATGGAACAAATTGTGCCTCTGATTTTGCTCAGCTTGTGTGACCTGCACACTCAAAACACGTTGAGCAACTAAACATTCATACCTGTCAGCGTCTTCAGGAGCCATGTATTGCGTCTCATGATCAGAATCATCTCCACCATGTTCTTCACGTGTAATAAGAGCCAATGTCTCCTCATCATAGTCACTAGCGGACTCATATCCACCATCCGCGGTAGCAATCATCACACGCGGAGATTTGCATTCTCTCGCATAATGACCTCCTCCCTTACAACGACGACAAATAATATCACTTGTGTGCCCTGTTGATGCCCTGGAAGAAGAAGAACTCTGTGCAGGCCCGGCAGGTGCTCTCTTGGCAGATAATGGTGGTTGTTCCTGTTTTCTTGTATCACGGCTGTAGGAGGCACCTGATTGAGGAGCTGGTGCAGTTGAAGTAGAAGATGCACGCGGCGTCCATGAGGAAGATCGGCCTGCAGAAAAGTTAGTTCGCGCCATTGCTTGTCGATCCTGCACTTCACGTTCAGCTTTACAAGCAAGATGGAATAAACGAGTGATATTAGTATACTCCTTATAGTCTAGAATGGTCTGAATCTCTCTATTTAATCCATCCAGAAAACGTGCAAGCATAGCTTCATTCTCCTCAACAATACCACATCGAATCATGCCAGTTTGTAATTCCTGATAATATTCTTCTACAGAATTTTTCCCTTGTCTTAAACGCTGCAATTTTTGAAGCAATTCACGTTGATAATATGGTGGAACCCAACGCCTACGCATAGCGGTTTTCAAAGCAGCCCAAGTAGTTGGAATAGGATATAATCTACAATGTTCAGACCACCAGACACATGCAAAACTAGTGAAAGCACAAACAGCAGCAGCAACCCGTCTCTCCTCGGGATATTGTAAACATGTAAAACGTTGTTCAGTTTCTAACTCCCAAGTAAGATATATATCAGGAACATATCTACCCTCAAATGGTGGAATATTCAATTTCAGTTTAGGAATATGGACATCATCTCGTACCTGAGGTGGTGGTGCAGGCCTACCATTACGAATATATACCTGAGGTCGACCTGGTGGTGGTGGTGCTGGTGGCTGCACGTAGTTCGGATTTTGATCAACCTCATCCTCATAATCTCCCACATAATCATCATCCTCCTGGGT
>NC_041392.1:361745163-361757164 GCF_002162155.2 Triticum dicoccoides
GATGATGAGGACATGACTATCTTGGATATGACCAAAAATATTGCATATATGCATATTTGTCAGGTGATTTCTAGTGCAAACTATTCAATAATCTATTTATGTTATCCAGAACAAAAATACTTCACACACTTTTGTGTTTTGTCTAATTGCAGGTGTATGGGACATTTGTACAATCCACATATGAAGATAAGGAAGAAAGAGATGTTTATTTGCTGTCCAAAAAGTTCTCTCACGTCACTTTTGGCCCAAGAGAAGATAGAGTCCAAGTCTCTCACGTTCTGGATTCAGATTCGGACTGCACAGACATACCTGACTCAAAACGCACACAAGTTTTTCATACGGACTCCGAATTGGGTGATTCTTTTTTTGTTGGAAACTAGATTTCGTGCACTTTCCAACACAATTGGAATCACCATCAAATTCGTCTGGAGCGTTGAGTTGTGGACGAAACAATCTGATGCTGCAGCAGAATCCGAGTCAAACTACAAGTCCAAAGGTGTTACATCACCTCCACTTGGGCCCATTGGCCTTGTACGACCTAGATTTAGTTTTAGGCTGCCTTGGGACGTCCTCCCACCTCCTTGGCCGCCACCCCTTGCTCCTATATAAGTAGATCCATCCAGTAGCTTTTCCTTGGGATTTGTTTAGTTAAAAGTTAGCCATTGCAACTTCGCGTGCTTCGTTTGTGTCCAACGACCAGACCAAGACCACTTTTCGGATCCCCACCATTATCAATACTTCATACATATTCGCGATATTCAGATTGCTTTTATCATATTCTTGCTTGTTCTTCGATTGCTTGCAGGAATAGACCTTCGTGGTCAGGTTGATCGTGCTCCGGCGTGGTCAATAACCTCTCGGAGTTGGTTTAGCGATTGCTAAGGCACAACGTCGTTGCACGTTTATAGTCGGATCGTCAAAGTCGTCTCCACCAAATCGATAGTTATCATCTCATCGAAAGATCGGGACACCCCGCCTCTATCAAGTGGTATCAGTTTTCAGGTTGCTCGGTGAGAATTTCCAGTTTTCCTAGATTAGATTTATTTTCTTACCTATTGTCCAAGAAAAAGCCACAAAAAAGAGTTAGATCTATTCATCCTTGGTCCAAGCCAGTCTGAGCCTTTGCAATTTTCTTTTCATTGCTTGCATAGTTGAATTATCGGTTGCATCGTCGTGTCGAGTTGCTGGTCTTAGTGTCTAGTTCCTTTAGAGTTTCGAGTTCTGTTCACATTAGTCACGCAGCCGCTGCATCATTATCCCATCCGCTGTCCACCATCCAATCCACCAATTTCCACCACGTGCTACGCACTGTTTATTGTCATAATCATAGTTGAGGTCACTCACATCTTCGCCTGATCGAATCTGCATCTTATCTAGTTTGTCTTGGAAAGAGGGAGAAAAAGAAGATAAAGAAAAAAAAGAGAGAAAAAAGGAAAGAAAAAAAAGAAAGAGGGAGAAGAAAAAGAAAAAAAAAGCGTGAGAAAAAAAAGAGAGAAGAAAAAAAATTGGATCTATCTAGAATCAATCTCGTACCTGAATTCGGATTGGAATCTGTTTTGTGCACTGTTCAGTAAAACAGCTTGGCTATTGTTTCACATCATTATCTTTACTGCCGTTGTGATCTTCACTTATATCTTGCTGTCCAGAGCTGCTTTGTATGCTTCATTGATGCTGGTTGTGCTACGACGTGACCTCATTAGTGTTCTAGGCTCGCGTCTCTAGTTCGGTCTAGCCTAGGACCAGCACAGTACCGTCGTTGAGCGTTTATTCAACATTGCATCTTTGAATTGATTATTGCTAATCTTTTGCTACCATATATAGCCAACCCAGCTCCACATATTTCTACACCGTGTATACGTACGCTCCCCTGGCAATCGCTTTACTCAATATTCGGAGTTACTTGACACCGCTGGTTGCCGATCACCGCCTGCTGCATGGTAAGAACTCGTAAGACATTGATATTTGCTTTACTGTGAGCGTTTTACCACCACATCCTAGTAGTTATAGGAACATTATTTTTGGGTTTTGTTTCTTGTTCTACTAATCATGACAGGATCCAGAGTCAATTCATGGGCTTTGTCGATCGCGGGAGACGTGCCACCACCTTTGCAAATACCACAACCGTCACGAGAGGTGCACAAACATCCAAATGCACATGATCAGGTTAATGTATCTATACCACCATTTAATGGCCGTTTTAAACCTGCTTTATATATTGAATGGGAGTTCGACATAAAAAATATATTTGCTTCCCATAATTTCAATGAACATAAAAAGGTTAAGGTTGCGGTTGGTTCTTTCACTGGTTATGCTTTGGTTTGGTGGAGTGAATATTGTCGGTTACACCCTGATTATATACCTACTACTTGGGATGATTTGAAACTTGCCATGCGACATACTTTCGTCCCTGCTTATTATACTCGTGACTTGATTAAGAAGTTGCAACACTTAAAACAAGGTAGTGAAACTGTAACAAAATATTATGATGATTTACAAACTACCTTGTTGCATTCCTCTTTAGAAGAAAGTGAAGATGATTTTATGGATAGATTTTGGGGAGGATTAAACCGTGATATTCAAGAGATACTAATTCATGAAGAGTGTTATCCTATGGACCATTTGTTTCATCTTGCTTGCAAATGATAGAGGCGGGGGTGTCCCGATCTTTCGATGAGATGATAACTATCGATTTGGTGGAGACGACTTTGACGATCCGACTACAAACGTGCACGACGTTGCGCCTTAGCAATCGCTAAACCAATCTCCTGAGGTTACTGACGAGGCCGGAAGCACGGTCAGCCTGACCACGAAGGTCTATTCCTGCAAGCAATCGAAGAACGAGCAAGAATATGATAAAGCAATCTGAATATTGCAAATATATATGAGGTATTGATAATGGTGGGGATCCGGAAGCGGTCTTGGTCTGGTCGTTGGACACAAACGAAGTACACGAAGTTGCAATGGCTAACTTTTAACTAAACAAATCCCCAGGAAAAGCTACTAGATGGATCTACTTATATAGGAGCAAGGGGTGGAGGCCAAGGAGGTGGGAGGACGTCCCAAGGCAGCCTAAAACTAAATCTAGGTCGTACAAGGCCAATGGGCCCAAGTGGAGGTGATGTAACACCTTTGGACTTGTAGTTTGACTCGGATTCTGCTGCAGCATCAGATTGTTTCGTCCACAACTCAACGCTCCGGACGAATTTGAAGGTGATTCCAATTGGGTTGGAAAGTGCACGAAATCTAGTTTCGAACAAAAAAAGAATCACCCAATTTGGAGTCCGTATGAAAAACTTGTGTGCGTTTTGAGTCAGGTGTGTCTGTGCAGTCCGAATCTGAATCCAGAACGTGAGAGACTTGGACTCTATCTTCTCTTGGGCCAAAAGTGACGTGAGAGAACTTTTTGGACAGCAAATAAACATCTCTTTCTTCCTTATCTTCATATGTGGATTGTACAAATGTCCCATACACCTGCAATTAGACAAAACACAAAAGTGTGTGAAGTATTTTTGTTCTGGATAACATAAATAGATTATTGAATAGTTTGCACTAGAAATCATCTGACAAATATGCATATATGCAATATTTTTGGTCATATCCAAGGTAGTCATGTCCTCATCAACTTCTCAAAGCTTGGATAGAGCGATTACCAGGGAAAGTCAAACGCACGACGTAGATGTATGTGGAGGTGGGAAGGCTTATAATATGGTAGCAAAAAGGGTCAGCAATAATCAATTCAAAGATGCAAAGTTGAATAAACGCTCAACGACGGTACTGTGCTGGTCCAAGGCTAGACCGTGGTAGAGACGCGAGCCTAGAACACTAACAAAATCACGGCGCTGCACGTAAACAAGGGAAAAGCACACTCTCGAAATTATTTTTTTCGCTTTTTTTTTTTGCGCTGCTTTTTTTTGCGCTGCTCTCTTTTTTTTTGCGAAAAATCACTATAATGGCGAGTGTCTCAAAACTCTTCCCAGGTCAAACTGACAGGATGGGCACGAAATTTTTTTGACCAATTTTTTTTTCTTTTGACTGCCCGGACCCAAAAGCTGGAAACGGGTCAAAAAAAAACTTTCTATAACGGCGACTGTCTCAATACGCTTAGAAACACCTAAAAATAGGATAGCCAGAAATTTTTTTGTCAAGTGCGTTTTCCGAAAATTTTGGGCCTAAACGGAGGGTGGTTTCCGGACTCTTTTTTTTTTGGAAACCAACCTCTTCTACGGACGGCAAAAGATTGCTGGAATCCGAAACCTACTCAGACAAGGAAACACGAATCGGAAATTAGATGGATCCCGAAACCAAACCTAATATGCAAGGAACTCGGATTGGTGGTGGATATATGGTGGTGGTATATGGCAGCGGTGGTGGTAGCGGTGGTAGTATATGGATATGGATCGGTGGTGGTATATGGACACGGATTGGTGGTGGTATACGGATACGGATTCGGAGCGGTGGCGGATAAGCGGTGGTGGTAGATGGCAGGGGCGATGATGATGGTGCGGCGGCGGCGTGACAACTTATGACCAGAACTCGAAACTCTAAAAGACTAGACTCTAAGACCAGCAACTAGACACGACGATGCAACCGCAAATTCAACAAAGCAAAACCCTAAAAAATTATGCAAAGGCTCATATTGGTTTGGATATGATGAACTAACCCTAATTTTTTTTGTGGCTTTTTCGTGGACTGTAGGTATGAAGAACAGACTCGATCTAAACTACGAAAAACTGTAAAATCTCACCGAGCAACCTGGAAATCTGATACCACTTTGATGAGGACATGACTATCTTGGATATGACCAAAAATATTGCATATATGCATATTTGTCAGGTGATTTCTAGTGCAAACTATTCAATAATCTATTTTTGATGATGAGGACATGACTATCTTGGATATGACCAAAAATATTGCATATATGCATATTTGTCAGGTGATTTCTAGTGCAAACTATTCAATAATCTATTTATGTTATCCAGAACAAAAATACTTCACACACTTTTGTGTTTTGTCTAATTGCAGGTGTATGGGACATTTGTACAATCCACATATGAAGATAAGGAAGAAAGAGATGTTTATTTGCTGTCCAAAAAGTTCTCTCACGTCACTTTTGGCCCAAGAGAAGATAGAGTCCAAGTCTCTCACGTTCTGGATTCAGATTCGGACTGCACAGACATACCTGACTCAAAACGCACACAAGTTTTTCATACGGACTCCGAATTGGGTGATTCTTTTTTTGTTGGAAACTAGATTTCGTGCACTTTCCAACCCAATAGGAATCACCTTCAAATTCGTCCGGAGCGTTGAGTTGTGGACGAAACAATCTGATGCTGCAGCAGAATCCGAGTCAAACTACAAGTCCAAAGGTGTTACATCACCTCCACTTGGGCCCATTGGCCTTGTACGACCTAGATTTAGTTTTAGGCTGCCTTGGGACGTCCTCCCACCTCCTTGGCCGCCACCCCTTGCTCCTATATAAGTAGATCCATCTAGTAGCTTTTCCTTGGGATTTGTTTAGTTAAAAGTTAGCCATTGCAACTTCGTGTGCTTCGTTTGTGTCCAACGACCAGACCAAGACCACTTTTCGGATCCCCACCATTATCAATACTTCATACATATTCGCGATATTCAGATTGCTTTTATCATATTCTTGCTTGTTCTTCGATTGCTTGCAGGAATAAACCTTCGTGGTCAGGTTGATCGTGTTCCGGCGTGGTCAATAACCTCTCGGAGTTGGTTTAGCGATTGCTAAGGCACAACGTCGTTGCACGTTTGTAGTCGGATCGTCAAAGTCGTCTCCACCAAATCGATAGTTATCATCTCATCGAAAGATCGGGACACCCCGCCTCTATCAAGTGGTATCAGTTTTCAGGTTGCTCGGTGAGAATTTCCAGTTTTCCTAGATTAGATTTATTTTCTTACCTATTGTCCAAGAAAAAGCCACAAAAAAGAGTTAGATCTATTCATCCTTGGTCCAAGCCAGTCTGAGCCTTTGCAATTTTCTTTTCATTGCTTGCATAGTTGAATTATCGGTTGCATCGTCGTGTCGAGTTGCTGGTCTTAGTGTCTAGTTCCTTTAGAGTTTCGAGTTCTGTTCACATTAGTCACGCAGCCGCTGCATCATTATCCCATCCGCTGTCCACCATCCAATCCACCAATTTCCACCACATGCTACGCACTGTTTATTGTCATAATCATAGTTGAGGTCACTCACATCTTTGCCTGATCGAATCTGCATCTTATCTAGTTTGTCTTGGAAAGAGGGAGAAAAAGAAGATAAAGAAAAAAAAGAGACAAAAAAGGAAAGAAAAAAAAAAAGAGAGAGAGAAGAAAAAGAAAAAAAAGCGTGAGAAAAAAAAGAGAGAAGAAAAAAAATTGGATCTATCTAGAATCAATCTCGTACCTGAATTCGGATTGGAATCTGTTTTGCGCACTGTTCAGTAAAAAAGGTGTATCTTCCTCATACGAAGTCCGTTTTGGCTCCGTGAGTACTCAAATTGAAGCTAGCGACGAGCCGCATCTAAATAGTTGCAGAAGCTAGTTCAATATTTGACACCTCAAAATCGGCTTCTAAATAGGTCTTTTTGCCCTCCGAAGTTCATGAACACAGCTTGTTCCAATTTTTCAGGCCAGTTTTAGAATTCTTTGACTCCTCATATCAACTCGGAATTGAGTGATTCTTTTTGCATTGGAAAGCTTGAGTTAATAGCATTCTTTGAAAGAATTTATCAGAAAATTGCCTCAAACTTTTCAAGAGGAAAGTTGGAGAGAGAGTTGTTGTATATCCTGCTTGGCAGTTGTTTTTCATCATTATCTTCACTGTCGTTGTGATCTTCACTTATATCTTGCTGTCAAGAGCTACTTAGTATCCTTCATTGATGCTAGTTGTGCTACGCCGTGACCTCATTAGTGTTCTAGGCTCGCGTCTCTAGTCCGGTCTAGCCTAGGACCAGCACAGTACCGTCGTTGAGCGTTTATTCAACATTGCATCTTTGAATTGATTATTGCTAATCTTTTGCTACCATATATAGCCAACCCAGCTCCACATATTTCTACACCGTGTATACGTACGCTCCCCTGGCAATCGCTTTACTCAATATTCGGAGTTACTTGACACCGCTGGTTGCCGATCACCGCCTGCTGCATGGTAAGAACTTGTAAGACATTGATATTTGCTTTACTGTAAGCATTTTACCACCACATCCTAGTAGTTATAGGAACATTATTTTTGGGTTTTGTTTCTTGTTCTACTAAGCATGACAGGATCCAGAGTCAATTCATGGGCTTTGTCGATCGCGGGAGACGTGCCACCACCTTTGCAAATACCACAACCGTCACGAGAGGTGCACAAACATCCAAATGCACATGATCAGGTTAATGTATCTATACCACCATTTAATGGCCGTTTTAAACCTGCTTTATATATTGAATGGGAGTTTGACATAAAAAATATATTTGCTTCCCATAATTTCGATGAACATAAAAAGGTTAAGGTTGTGGTTGGTTCTTTCACTGGTTATGCTTTGGTTTGGTGGAGTGAATATTGTCGGTTACACCCTGATTATATACCTACTACTTGGGATGATTTGAAACTTGCCATGCGACATACTTTTGTCCCTGCTTATTATACTCGTGACATGATTAAGAAGTTGCAACACTTAAAACAAGGTAGTGAAACTGTAACAAAATATTATGATGATTTACAAACTACCTTGTTGCATTCCTCTTTAGAAGAAAGTGAAGATGATTTTATGGATAGATTTTGGGGAGGATTAAACCGTGATATTCAAGAGATACTAATTCATGAAGTGTGTTATCCTATGGACCATTTGTTTCATCTTGCTTCCAAAGCTGAACAGGAAATAAAACGACGTATTGGCCACGAGGAGAACAAGCGCACGGTGCACATTCCAAGAGTTGATATGATTGTTCCTTCAACTACTAGGCATACTATGACAACCACATCCGTTGTTATCAGGACTACATCGCCTCCACCATGTGACACATCGGCCCCGAGAGTGGCTACATCATCTGAGTTGATCATAAGAGGTAATGACAAAGGTACTGATCTTCCATCTCTACATGAGAATGATGAATGCCTTGTCAATTTGAATGCACCATCTGATGAGCTACCCACTACTTTGATCACACCACCTATTTTAGAGGACTACGTTGATAATTTGACTTTGCCATGTGATCAAACAACTGAAATATCAACAATTTTGAGTGCACCCATTGAATTAACTATTGATGCAAAAGAACCAATGTTTAATCATTTTGATATGACCTCTAATCTTGGTGATGATTCTGTGTTGAATGACTTATTGCATGTTTGCTTATTTAAGCATGTTGTAGCATGTAAATTTGATGCAAGTAAGGTTTATTCACCAATGTTGGGATGGTTTAATGATGAACATTGTCAATCTTTTGAAATGAATAAGAGCTTCACTTATATGTGCAAACTGAGTTGCAATATTTTCATGCCTTCTCCTTCTTGTGCTAATTTTTTGGCTTTAGATTTTATGAACTATGCAAGTTACTCATCTATTCATGTGCCATATATGCAAAAATCAAGGGAAGTAAAAATGGATGACATATACATATACAACATGTACACCTTGTCTCTTTTGTTAGCCACATTTCAGATTAAGCAACGCCGAGGACGGCTTTATTTTCAAGAAGGGGAGGATGATGAGGACATGACTACCTTGGATATGACCAAAAATATTGCATATATGCATATTTGTCAGGTGATTTCTAGTGCAAACTATTCAATAATCTATTTATGTTATCCAGAACAAAAATACTTCACACACTTTTGTGTTTTGTCTAATTGCAGGTGTATGGGACATTTGTACAATCCACATATGAAGATAAGGAAGAAAGAGATGTTTATTTGCTGTCCAAAAAGTTCTCTCACGTCACTTTTGGCCCAAGAGAAGATAGAGTCCAAGTCTCTCACGTTCTGGATTCAGATTCGGACTGCACAGACACACCTGACTCAAAACGCACACAAGTTTTTCATACGGAATCCGAATTGGGTGATTCTTTTTTTGTTGGAAACTAGATTTCGTGCACTTTCCAACCCAATTGGAATCACCTTCAAATTCGTCCGGAGCGTTGAGTTGTGGACGAAACAATCTGATGCTGCAGCAGAATCCGAGTCAAACTACAAGTCCAAAGGTGTTACATCACCTCCACTTGGGCCCATTGGCCTTGTACGACCTAGATTTAGTTTTAGGCTGCCTTGGGACGTCCTCCCAGCTCCTTGGCCGCCACCCCTTGCTCCTATATAAGTAGATCCATCTAGTAGCTTTTCCTTGGGATTTGTTTAGTTAAAAGTTAGCCATTGCAACTTCGTGTACTTCGTTTGTGTCCAACGACCAGACCAAGACCGCTTACGGATCCCCACCATTATCAATACCTCATATATATTTGCAATATTCAGATTGCTTTATCATATTCTTGCTCGTTCTTCGATTGCTTTAAGGAATAGACCTTCGTGGTCAGGCTGACCGTGCTTCCGGCATCGTCAGTAACCTCAGGAGATTGGTTTAGCGATTGCTAAGGCGCAACGTCGTGCACGTTTGTAGTCGGATCGTCAAAGTCGTTTCCACCAAATCGATAGTTATCATCTCATCGAAAGATCGGGACACCCTCGCCTCTATCAAGTGGTATCAGAGCAAGCGCACGGTGCACATTCCAAAAGTTGATATGATTGTTCCTTCAACTACTAGGCATACTATGACAACCACATCCGTTGTTGTCAGGACTACATCACCTCCACCATGTGACACATCGCCCCTGAGAGTGGCTACATCATCTGAGTTGATCATAAGAGGTAATGACAAAGGTACTGATCTTTCATCTCTACATGAGAATGATGAATGCCTTGTCAATTTGAATGCACCATCTGATGAGCTACCCACTACTTTGATCACACCACCTATTTTAGAGGACTACGTTGATAATTTGACTTTGCCATGTGCTCAAACAGCTGAAATACCAACAATTTTGAGTGCACCCATTGAATTAACTATTGATGCAAAAGAACCAATGTTTAATCATTTTGATATGACCTCTAATCTTGGTGATGATTCTGTGTTGAATGACTTATTGCATGTTTGCTTATTTAAGCATGTTGTAGCATGTAAATTTGATGCAAGTAAGGTTTATTCACCCATGTTGGGATGGTTTAATGATGAACATTGTCAATCTTTTGAAATGAATAAGAGCTTCACTTATATGTGCAAACTGAGTTGCAATATTTTCATGCCTTCTACTTCTTGTGCTAATTTTTTGGCTTTAGATTTTATGAACTATGCAAGTTACTCATCTATTCATGTGTCATATATGCAAAAATCAAGGGAAGTAAAAATGGATGACATATACATATACAACATGTACACCTTGTCTCTTTTGTTAGCCACATTTCAGATTAAGCAACGCCGAGGACGGCTTTATTTTCAAGAAGGGGAGGATGATGAGGACATGACTATCTTGGATATGACCAAAAATATTGCATATATGCATATTTGTCAGGTGATTTCTAGTGCAAACTATTCAATAATCTATTTATGTTATCCAGAACAAAAATACTTCACACACTTTTGTGTTTTGTCTAATTGCAGGTGTATGGGACATTTGTACAATCCATATATGAAGATAAGGAAGAAAGAGATGTTTATTTGCTGTCCAAAAAGTTCTCTCACGTCACTTTTGGCCCAAGAGAAGATAGAGTCCAAGTCTCTCACGTTCTGGATTCAGATTCGGACTACACAGACATACCTGACTCAAAACGCACACAAGTTTTTCATACGGACTCCGAATTGGGTGATTCTTTTTTTGTTGGAAACTAGATTTCGTGCACTTTCCAACCCAATTGGAATCACCATCAAATTCCTCCGGAGCGTTGAGTTGTGGACGAAACAATCTGATGCTGCAGCAGAATCCGAGTCAAACTACAAGTCCAAAGGTGTTACATCACCTCCACTTGGGCCCATTGGCCTTGTACGACCTAGATTTAGTTTTAGGCTGCCTTGGGACGTCCTCCCACCTCCTTGGCCGCCACCCCTTGCTCCTATATAAGTAGATCCATCCAGTAGCTTTTCCTTGGGATTTGTTTAGTTAAAAGTTAGCCATTGCAACTTCGCGTGCTTCGTTTGTGTCCAACGACCAGACCAAGACCACTTTTCGGATCCCCACCATTATCAATACTTCATACATATTCGCGATATTCAGATTGCTTTTATCATATTCTTGCTTGTTCTTCGATTGCTTGCAGGAATAGCCTTCGTGGTCAGGTTGATCGTGCTCCGGCGTGGTCAATAACCTCTCGGAGTTGGTTTAGCGATTGCTAAGGCACAACGTCGTTGCACGTTTATAGTCGGATCGTCAAAGTCGTCTCCACCAAATCGATAGTTATCATCTCATCGAAAGATCGGGACACCCCGCCTCTATCACAATTGATAGAAGCAAAGGTGTCCCGTCTTTTGATGAGATGATGGATATCGCTTTGGTGGCAGTCGACTTTGACGATCCGACTACGAACGTGCGAGGACGTTGCGCCTTAGCAATCGCTAAACCAACTCCAAGAGGTTATTGACCACGCCGGAGCACGATCAACCTGACCACGAGGGTCTGTTTCCTGCGAGCAAACGAAGAACAAGCAAGAAACTGAGATTGCAATCTGGATATTGCGAATATAAGATGAAAGCTTTATTGATCAAGGTGGGGTTCTATGACGCCTTTGTCTGGTCGTTGAACACAAACGAAGTACGCGAAGTTGCAGCTATGGCGAACTTTTAATCTAAACAAAACCCAAAGTCTAAACGATGCCCTAAGGGCTGTATATATGGAGGAAGAGGGGGGAATTTCGTGGCCCTTGGTGGAGGGGTCCGAAATCAACCCTATCTCTTGTTTCCCCACACATACGGACTCTAAAAATAGCCTATACTTATGTATTTCGAAATTACATGGGCCTGGCCCAATAATAAGGTGA
>NC_041392.1:361757885-361902093 GCF_002162155.2 Triticum dicoccoides
GCAGTATAATTGGGCACTTTATGGGGTCCTTTGAAATCCTCGGGCAGCCGTACATTACGTAGAGCCGATGATGAGGACATGACTACCTTGGATACGACCAAAAATATTGCATACATGCATATTTGTCAGGTGATTTCTAATGCAAACTATTCAATAATCTATTTATGTTATCCAGAACAAAAATACTTCACACACTTTTGTGTTTTGTCTAATTACAGGTGTATGGGACATTTGTATAATGCACATTGAAGATAAGGGAAAAGGAAATGTTTAGGTTGTGTTCAAAAAGTCCTCTCACGTCACTTTTGGGCCAAGAGAAGATAGAGTCCAAGTCTCTCACGTTCTGGATTCAGATTCGGACTGCACAGACATACCTGACTCAAAACGCCAACAACTTTTTCATACGGATTCCGAATTGGGTGATTCTTTTTTTGTTGGAAACTAGATTTCGTGCTCTTTCCATTCCAATTGGATTCACCTTCAAATTCGTCTGGAGCGTTGAGTTACGGACGAAACAATCTGACGTTGCAGCAGAATCCGAGTCAAACTACAAGCCCAAAGGTGTTGCATCACCTCCACTTGGGCCCATGAGCCTTGTACGACCTAGGGTTAGTTTTAGGCTGCCTTGGGACGTCCTCCCACCTCCTTGGCCGCCACCCCTTGCTCCTATATAAGTAGATCCATCTAGTAGCTTTTTCCTTGGGATTTGTTTAGTTAAAAGTTAGCCATTGCAACTTCGTGTACTTCGTTTGTGTCCAACGACCAGACCAAGACCGCTTCCGGATCCTCACCATTATCAATACTTCATATATATTTGCAATATTCAGATTGCTTTATCATATTCTTGCTCGTTCTTCGATTGCTTGCAGGAATAGACCTTCGTGGTCAGGCTGACCGTGCTTCCAGCATCGTCAGTAACCTCAGGAGATTGGTTTAGCGATTGCTAAGGCGCAACGTCGTGCACGTTTGTAGTCGGATCGTCAAAGTCGTCTCCACCAAATCGATAGTTATCATCTCATCGAAAGATCGGGACCCTCGCCTCTATCAGCCGGGACGAGACACGACACCCCCAAAGAGCTGGAGGTAACTCCTGGCTCCACCGAAGTTGTTGAACGAACCGGAGTAAGCTGACAGGTCGCGTACTGCGCCGTTAACTCGGCTTCTCGACGCGCTCTACCCTAATCCACCAAATCCTGAGCATTAGTACCACCACCTGCCGGGTTATGCCCTCGAGGCAGGTTACGGTCTGGTGGAGTCAGGGTGTCCCGATCTTTCGATGAGATGATAACTATCGATTTGGTGGAGACGACTTTGACGATCCGACTACAAACGTGCACGACGTTGCGCCTTAGCAATCGCTAAACCAACTCCGAGAGGTTATTGACCACGCCGGAGCACAATCAACCTGACCACGAAGGTCTATTCCTGCAAGCAATCGAAGAACAAGCAAGAATATGATAAAAGCAATCTGAATATTGTGAGTATATATGAAGTATTGATAAAGGTGGGGATCCGTAAGCGGTCTTGGTCTTGTCGTTGGACACAAACGAAGTACACGAAGTTGCAATGGCTAACTTTTAACTAAACAAATCCCAAGGGAAAAGCTACTAGATGGATCTACTTATATAGGAGCAAGGGGTGGCGGCCTAGGAGGTGGGAGGACGTCCCAAGGCAGCCTAAAACTAACCCTAGGTCGTACAAGGCCAATGGGCCCAAGTGGAGGTGATGCAACACCTTTCGACTTGTTGTTTGACTCGGATTCTTCTGCAACGTCTGATTGTTTCGTCGATATCTCAACGCTCCGGACGAATTTGAAGGTGAATCCAATTAGGCTGCAAAGAGCACGAAATCTAGAATCCAACAAAAGAAGAATCACCCAATTCGGAGTCCGTATGAAAAAGTTGTTGGCGTTTTGAGTCAGGTATGTCTGTGCAGTCCGAATCTGAATCCAGAACGTGAGAGACTTGGACTCTATCTTCTCTTGGCTCAAAAGTGACGTGAGAGAACTTTTTGAACAGCACTTAAACATCTCTTTCTCCCTTATCTTCATATGTGAATTGTACAAATATCACATACAGCTGTAATTAGACAAAACACAAAAGTGTGTGAAGTATTTTTGTTCTGGATAACATAAATAGATTATTGAATAGTTTGCACTAGAAATCACCTGACAAATATGCATGTATACAATATTTTTGGTCGTATCCAAGGTAGTCATGTCCTCATCACGGTCCCACGCACTGCTTGACATGGCCGGTTCATCAAAGTGCTTGCTGTAACTCCAGCTTGGGCGGGTGGTGGAATGAATTCTCTCGCGGCTGTATGAATACGCCTGCTACTCGGTCAAAGCTATCTAAAGGAGCTCCCTAGCCCGTCGCGTCTCAACCGCTATGGGGGACTCACCTTCAACTAGGAGGCTGCCAATCGTGAAGCGATGGCGACTATGTTATCCATGGGGTTGGAGTAATGACCCGGAGGCGTTAACACACGCTATGGCAGGAAATTCTGACGAGGCGGATCCACTGTGCGTGGCTGAACCGGCGCCCCCGTTCCAGGTGCTTCTACCCGGTTTACCACTGGTTGGTTGCTGGTTCCTGCTCCTGGCGTATTAAAGAGATTCCTTGGCTCATAAATCGGAGGTAGGTGGGACCGATACCTTCTCCTCATTACATCATTTGATACGTTCTGATCCAGCATAAGCCGATAAGCCTGTGCATCCAAGTCGGCCCGCTTCATAGCCAACCTGGTGTTCTCGGCTGCCATGTCTGCCTTGGCTTGAGCTATCTGATCCTTCACGTTCACGACTTCTGTGTTGTGCTGATCCTGATCCGCCGGGTTAACTTCAGCCACCAGCAGTGTTGCCAAAGCATCGAATAAATCGGACAAAACTTGAGCCGGCGGCGGCGCAGGGCCTCCTGGCCCAGCTGCCGTCGTTGCTGCTGAACTGGAGATCATTACTGCTGCAGTTGAAGAATGTTGCGCTGATTGTGTACCAGCCATGAAGATCGCAACTCGGCTCGGCGGATCAAGGGGGTCGGGAATACTGTCCCCATCGGAACAGCCCCCAAACCGGCCATCCCGCAGTTGGTACAATGACTCGGTCTCTCCGGTAGATGACTCGTCATCAGATTAAATGACGGTTTCACCACCAGATACCGATCTATCCTCCGATTCCACTCCGTGGATGACTGCCACGAAGGCATGCCTCATGGCAGGCTGAATCCGGGCGGATCTTGCACGCTGAGCCGTTTCGACGATGTCGGTGCAGATGTCCGGCTCAGGGCCCGATTCACCGATCTTGCTAATGAAGACGTGAATACTGCCAAAGGGACCCGATATCCATACTCAATTGAACCGGCCTTGGGGCCCCAGCCTGCATCGTCGATGTAGAGCTTGCCGTGATGACTCTTGGTGATCCGGCCCAAAACGTATCCCTTGAGCCCTTCGAAGCTGCCCTCTAAGAACTTGAAACCATCATGCGATAGCCCCACGGTGGGCGTCAACTGTCGTGGGATTGTCATGGCAGATGTCCTAGTGTGTGGACTTAGTCGTGAAGACATCGCAACGTAGTTAGCTTAAAGGAGTTAAAGCGGACAAAGGACGCAAGGAATTATACTGGTTCGGCCCCTTGCGGTGAAGGTAAAGCCTACTCCAGTTATGATGGGATTGCTAGGGTTTCGATGACCAGTGAGCAAATACGCTTTTCCTGGCTCTCGAGTTGTTGTTTTTCTTGTCCTTAAACCGCTGTCGGGTCGTCCCTTTATATACACAGGTTGACGCCCGGCGGTTTACAGAATCCCGGCCGACTCATAAACGTGTCCGGCTCGGTTTCTATCCTTTCCTATCTTACAACATAAGTTACACACCTTATGGCGGTTTATGTCTACGGGCCCTAATCCACCTTTGGGCCCTGGGCCTTTAGATCTCTTATAGTAAAGCGCCATGCTCCTTGTCTTCATGGGCTTCAATATGGATAACTCCTTATGGGTATAACCCGGCCCCTCCTGGGTGGTTTATACTCAGTAGTTACATCCCCAACATGGCCCGGGACCGTTTGCGCCTTTTGGCTCACATATATGATAGTGTCGCTAGCATCCATATGACAGAGAACCCAGGCCAACATGACTAGTCGTCAATCCAAAGTGGGACTAACTTACAAGGACAGTCATACATGACCCAACAACGAATGTGTCGGTCATCAGCGAATGAATCCAGGCTGTAGCAAGCTAACAGGACTCCGGTAGACACCGCATGACATTTCCCTGTAGGGACAGACACAGGAACAAAGAAGGACACATGCCGGCCAGCCTAAGTGTTCCGGAGCAGTAGCAAGCTATCATGGCTCAGTGGAAGCACTAGGAGACATTTCCTCATAAGGAAGGCTACCAAGAATAAACAAGTAGGTGTCGGATCCCACACATAGCAATACACATTACACGTATGCACAACATGCAAGTATGTGTTGTACAACATGGCATCACAACATAACTCAACAACTCATATAGATAAAGGCCTGGAAGAGCCAGCATAGCATTATATTACAAACATGGGTCACATGACCCATCATTCAGAGCATACAAGCAATGGAAGCATAACATCTCTGAGTACAGACAACTACAAAATAAAAAAGGTTGAGAAGCCTGACTATCTACAAGACCCTCCCAAGGGTTCAAGATCGTAGCTGAGGTAACAAGCTACATGTCGAAGTCCACGAGGAACTACTAGTGAGACCGAGGTCTCCTCTACAAAACATAAATAAAGCAAACATGAGTACAAAGGTACTCAGCAAGACTTACATCAGATCCTACCATACATGCATTAGTATCAAGAAGGCAATGTGGGGTTTGGCTACAGCAAGCCAGCTTTGACTCAGTGGCTATCCTATTCTACGACTACAAGTAACTTCTTTGAGGTGAGAAAGCGCACACGAGTCCACTAATCACCACATCAATACACTACTATGGAGTCATTCCCATCTCCCTACGAGAATGCCATCCATAGCACTCACACTTGTCTTGAGCATTTTAGAGTATTCACTTCAAGTTGTCTATGTACCACGTAAGCATCCAAGAAGTCCATAACCGCGGACCCGGCTATTCGAATAGATCATGTTAACCCTGCAGGGGTGTACTTCTTCACACATGCTCTCGTCACTTACCGCCATGTACATGTCATATATCTCGGAAACCTTCAAGCGGAAGCCTGGCGAGGGTGTCGGCCACGACATGACTAACCACGCAAGACTCTAGTCCAGGTTTATCGCCTATTCGGGTTCCATCCACAAGGAGATCCGGTCGGGGTTTCACTCACAGCCCCAAACGATGTGTGTAGGGTTCCCAAGCCCACCTTGCCAGATGGATCGCTTGGTACACCATGCCACCTATGCCTAGTCTGTCCCAAGCCTACCCTGCCGGGTGCCACTTGGTAGAAAAATAACACTACCTACAAACACCAGAAACTATTTACAACTCCTGGACAAAGATCAAGTTGGTTAATAAGTCGAGAGGGGCACTTAAGCATTCCAATGCGTGGTAGTAGCTAGTCATTGGACTACATACACAGAACTCAGTTCTTAAGGACGGTTCCAGTGAGACAACCCACCATGTACTTCTACATGGCCTCTCACCGCTACCTTTACCAAATCGTGTTCACATACTTAACTCTCAGCACCAGAACATATCGTAACACTCCAATTAATTCCCAATGAATTAGACCTGACACAACTCTAAGCAATAGCAGGCATGGCATGGTAGGAACACAACATGGCTCATTCAACTCCTACACATGCTAGTGGGTTTTAACTATTTACTGTGGTAATGACAGGTCATGCAAAGGAATGGGTTCAACTACCGCAGCATAAATTAGCAGTTGAATCATTGTTGTCCTAGTGCAATAAAAGAGAGCAGGGGCGAGAGAGTGGGACTGTATCGGAATGAACAAGGGGGTTTGCTTGCCTGGTAGATCAACAGGGAGGCACTGCTTTTCTGACAGGAACTCTGGAACGGTATCTGGAGCAGGACCTCTCAGAAGGACGGTGCCGATAATCAAAACACAATCATATGCAACAATATGATGCATGAATAGGGCATGTAGATGTGATGTGGTTTATGCTAATGCATCTAGCAACAAGTTCAATGGAGCTCATTTGAATCAAGGATTCAAATGCAACTCCAAACTTAAGCATTTTAAATGCCCTTTATGTGCTTTCACTTATACAGTAGGTATAAAGTTGTTTTTCATGCATGAAACTAGTACAGATGGATAGATTAAAGTTTTCTGATAATTTTTCATATATAAAGAGCTATGGTTATTTTTCTATGAATTTTTGAAGTTCTGGCTATTTTATGAAATTCTTGAATTATTTTAAATCCAGAAAGTCAACTACTACGTTAGCATGACGATAGCACGACGTCAGCAGGTCAACCGGGGCTGACCAGGGTCAAACCTGACCAGTGGGGCCCACTAGTCAGTGACACATTTGTTAATCCCGATCAAAACCAGAGCTGAGTGGGTTTGACCACGCCATGGGGCCTGCTGTCAGTGGCAAAGTGGTGGCTAATTAGGGGGGTTAGCCCCTAATGGACGTGACACGTCGGCAGTCGCCGGGGTTTGGCCAGCAGCGACCAAAACCGCCACGGCAACCCGCCGAACTTGCACTACAAGCGGCGGCTGGACGCGCGGAGACCATCGGGGCGTAGACCGTCCTTGTCTGCATCTAGGGGAGCAGGTGGGAGGCCGCAGGGTGATCGGAGCTCGCCGGAGTGGAGCTCGCGGCGGTGGCTAGAGTTCGGCCTCGAGCAGAATCGTGGCTGCAGCATGCAAAAGACACGAGAGAGAGGGGGATTCAGGGTGGATGATGAGGACATCAATACAATAGTTACACCCACAGGCCCTGCTGCTATACATACTGGACCAATTACTAGAGCTCGCGCACGCCAACTAAATTACCAGGTACTTTCGTTTCTTGGTAATGATTCTAATGTTCATGAGGATATGATGCTGCCTAAATTGGATACATTTGTTTTGCTTACAAATAAAGGGCCTAGCTTGGAGAAGGATGAACATTGGAGCAAGAACAAGCATGGAGATGATGGCATGCGCAAGGGGAACAAGAACGGAGTTACAAGTGATGATTTTAGGACTTTGAAGCCACCATAATGGGCGCATCAAGCCTTGGACGAAATATACAAGATGCCACTTCATAAATTTCGTCCCGAGGTTATTATAGGTGCTGCGTCACCTTATTATTGGGCCAGACCCATGTAATTTCGAAATACATAAGTATAGGCTATTTTTAGAGTCCGTATGAGTGGGGAAACAAGAGATAGGGTTGATTTCGGACCCCTCCACCAAGGGCCACGAAATTCCCCCCTCTTCCTCCATATATACAGCCCTTAGGGCATCGTTTAGACTTTGGGTTATGTTTAGATTAAAAGTTCGCCATAGTTGCAACTTCGCGTACTTCGTTTGTGTTCAACGACCAGACAAAGGCGTCACAGAACCCCACCTTGATCAATAAAGCTTTCATCTTATATTCGCAATATCCAGATTGCAATCTTAGTTTCTTGCTTGTTCTTCGTTTGCTCACAGGAAACAGACCCTCGTGGTCAGGTTGATCGTGCTCCGGCGTGGTCAATAACCTCTCGGAGTTGGTTTAGCGATTGCTAAGGCGCGACGTCCTCGCACGTTCGTAGTCGGATCGTCAAAGTCGACTTCCACCAAAGCGATATCCATCATCTCATTGAAAGACAGGACACCCCGCCTCTATCAAGTGGTATCAGATTTCCAGGTTGCTCGGTGAGATTTAACAGTTTTTCGTAGTTTAGATCCATATACCACCACCGCTGCCATCTACTACCATATATCCACCACCAATCCGAGTTCTTGTCATATTAGGTTTGTTTTCGAGATCCATCTAGATTCCGATTCGTGTTTCCTTGCCGGAGTAGGTTTCGGAAAAAAAAGAGTCCAGAAACCACCCTCCGTTTAGGCCCAAAATTTTTCGAAAACACATTTTTCCAAAAAATTTGTGGCTATCCTATTTTAGGTGTTTCTGAGTGTTTTGAGACAGGTGCCATTATAGGAAGTTTTTTTTGACCCGTTTCCAGTTTTTGGGTCCGGGCAGTCGAAAAAACGAAAAAAAAAATTGGTCGAAAAAATTTGACCTAGGAAGAGTTTTGAGACACTCGCCATTATAGTGATTTTTCGCAAAAAAAAAGCAGCGCAAAAAAAAAGAGCGCAAAAAAAGCGAAAAAAAAATTCCAGAGTGTGCTTTTTCCTTGTTTACGTGCAGCGCCGTGATTTTGTTGGTGTTCTAGGCTCGCGTCTCTAGCACAGTCTAGCCTAGGACCAGCACAGTACCGTCGTTGAGCGTTTATTGAACTTTGCATCTCTGAATTGATTATTGCTGACCCTTTTTGCTACCATATTATAAGCCTTCCCAGCTCTACATACATCTACGTCGTGCGTTTGACTCTCCCTGGTAATCGCTCTATCCAAGCTTTGTGAGTTTTTAACTACAACGGTTGCCGATTACCGCCTGCTGCTGGGTAAGAACTGGTAAGAATTTGAGATTTGCTTGACGGATTTGTGACACCCACCACCACCTCTTGTTAGTAGTCTGTAGGATCATATTCTTGTGTGTTTCTATTGCTGCCAACCATGCCAGGATCACAAGCCGACGAGACTGATTGGGAGAACATGACGAATAAGGATTTGCATGATAAATTTCAGCAAATGATGAGTGGACAGGTGCAAGATGTGCTAAACAGATTTGAAGAGGCCATGGAGAAGATAGATGGCATGGAGAAGACGTTCGAAACAAAGCTCGATAACAAGTTTAATGAATTGCTCGCGCGTCTTCCACCACCACCACCCGCTGCACCTAACGCACCTCTCCAACAACAACAACAACGACTACCTCCACGTCGCGAAACAGATCTCCACCGAGCGAGCCGTGTTCCTCTTGCGTTTGGCCAAACTGTTGGTGCTGCTGTTGATACTTCTGTGGCTCCTGCTGCTGATGCGGAGGAGGATGATTATGTGGGAGATTATGAGGATGAGGTTGATCAAAATCAGAACTACGTGCACCCACCAGCACCACCACCAGCAGGTCGACCTCAGGTATATATTCGTAATGGTAAGCCTGCACCACCACCTCAGGTACGAGATGATGTGCATATTCCTAAACTGAAATTGAATATTCCACCATTTGAGGGTAGATATGTTCCTGATATATATCTTACTTGGGAGTTAGAAACTGAACAACATTTTAAATGTTTACAATATCCCGAGGAGAGACGGGTTGCTGCTGCTGTTTGTGCTTTCACTAGTTTTGCATGTGTATGGTGGTCTGAACATTGTAGATTATATCCTATTCCAACTACTTGGGCTGCTTTGAAAACTGCTATGCGTACGCGTTGGGTTCCACCATATTATCAACGTGAATTGCTTCAAAAATTGCAGCGTTTAAGACAAGGGAAAAATTCTGTAGAAGAATATTATCAGGAATTACAAACTGGCATGATTAGATGTGGTATTGTTGAGGAGAATGAAGCTATGCTTGCACGTTTTCTGGGTGGATTAAATAGAGAGATTCAGACCATTCTAGACTATATGGAGTATACTAATATCACTCGTTTATTCCATCTTGCTTGTAAAGCTGAACGTGAAGTGCAGGATCGACAAGCATTGGCGCAATCTAACTTTTCTGCAGGCCGACCTTCATCATGGACACTGCGTGCATCTTCTACTTCAACTGCACCAGCACCTCAATCAGGTGCCTCCTCCAGTCGTGATACAAGAAAACAGGCACAACCACCATTATCTGCCAAGAGCGCACCTGCTGGGCCTGCACAGAGTTCTTCTTCTTCCATGGCATCAACAGGGCACACAAGTGATATTATTTGTCGTCGTTGTGATAGAGGCGAGGGTGTCCCGGTCTTTCAATGAGATGATAACTATCGATTTGGTGGAGACGACTTTGACGATCCGACTACAAACGTGCACGACGTTGCGCCTTAGCAATCGCTAAACCAACTCCGAGAGGTTATTGACCACGCTGGAGCACGATCAACCTGACCACGAAGGTCTATTCCTGCAAGCAATCGAAGAACGAGGAAGAATATGATAAAGCAATCTGCATATTGCGAATATATATGAAGTATTGATAATGGTGGGGATTCGGAAGCGGTCTTGGTCTGGTCGTTGGACACAAACGAAGTACACGAAGTTGCAATGGCTAACTTTTAACTAAACAAATCCCAAGGAAAAGCTACTAGATGGATCTACTTATATAGGAGTAAGGGGTGGCGGCCAAGGAGGTGGGAGGACGTCCCAAGGCAGCCTAAAACTAAATCTAGGTCGTACAAGGCCAATGGGCCCAAGTGGAGGTGATGTAACACCTTTGGACTTGTAGTTTGACTCGGATTCTGCTGCAGCATCAGATTGTTTCGTCCACAACTCAACGCTCTGGACGAATTTGAAGGTGATTCCAATTGGGTTGGAAAGTGCGCGAAATCTAGTTTCCAACAAAAAAAGAATCACCCAATTCAGAGTCCGTATGAAAAACTTGTGTGCGTTTTGAGTCAGGTGTGTCTGTGCAGTCCGAATCTGAATCCAGAACGTGAGAGACTTGGACTCTATCTTCTCTTGGGCCAAAAGTGACGTGAGAGAACTTTTTGGACAGCAAATAAACATCTCTTTCTTCCTTATCTTCATATGTGGATTGTACAAATGTCCCATACACCTGCAATTAGACAAAACACAAAAGTGTGTGAAGTATTTTTGTTCTGGATAACATAAATAGATTATTGAATAGTTTGCACTAGAAATCACCTGACAAATATGCATATATGCAATATTTTTGGTCATATCCAAGGTAGTCATGTCCTCATCACGTTGTAAGGGAGGTCATTATGCGAGAGAATGCAAATCTCCCCGTGTGATGATTGCTACCGCAGATGGTGGATATGAGTCCGCTAGTGACTATGATGAGGAGATTTTGGCTCTTATTACACGTGAAGAACATGGTGGAGATGATTCTGATCATGAGACGCAATACATGGCTCCTGAAGACGCTGACAGGTATGAATGTTTAGTTGCTCAACGTGTTTTGAGTGTGCAGGTCACACAAGCTGAGCAAAATCAGAGGCACAATTTGTTCCATACCAAGGGAGTTGTGAAGGAACATTCTGTGCGCGTCATCATAGACGGAGGTAGTTGCAACAACTTGGCTAGCATGGAGATGGTGGAGAAGCTTTCTCTCACCACAAGACCACATCCACATCCTTACTACATCCAATGGTTCAACAACAGCGGCAAGGTTAAGGTAACACGTACTGTTCGTGTGCATTTTAGTATCTCTACATATGCTGATTATGTTGATTGTGATGTGGTACCTATGCAAGCATGTTCCTTATTACTTGGTAGACCATGGAAATTTGATAAAAATTCTGTACACCATGGTAGAAACAATCACTATACTCTTGTTCATAAGGATAAAAATATTACTTTTCTTCCTATGACTCCTGATTCCATTTTGAAAGATGATATTAATAGAGCTAATAAAGCAAAACAGGAGAAGAATAAGAGTGAAAATCAGATTGTGGCAAAAGAATTTGAGCAACAAATGAAGCCTAATAATAAACCATCTAGTGTTGCTTCTGAAATTAAATTGAAAAATGCATGTTTATTTGCCACCAAATCTGATATTGATGAGCTAGATTTCAGCAAATCTGTTTGCTATGCTTTTGTGTAGTGGATATTTGCATAGTGGATACCATCAAATTCGTATGAAATTGGGAGATGAATGGGAAACAACATTTAAAACTAAGTTTGGATTATATGAGTGGTTAGTCATGCCTTTTGGGTTAACTAATGCACCTAGTACTTTCATGAGATTAATGAACGAAGTTTTACGTGCTTTCATTGGACGATTTGTGGTAGTTTACTTTGATGACATATTGATTTATAGCAGATCTTTGGAAGAACATTTGGAACATTTACGTGCTGTTTTTATTGCTTTACGTGATGCACGTTTGTTTGGTAACCTCGGGAAGTGCACCTTTTGCACCGACCGAGTATCTTTTCTTGGCTATGTTGTTACTCCACAGGGAATTGAAGTTGATAAAGCCAAGATTGAAGCTATTGAGAGTTGGCCGCAGCCCAAAACGGTCACACACGTGAGGAGTTTTCTTGGACTCGCTGGATTCTGTAGGCGTTTTGTGAGAGATTTCAGCACCATTGCTGCACCTCTCAATGAGCTTACAAAGAAAGATGTGCCTTTTCTTTGGGGTACCGCACAGGAAGAAGCCTTCTCGGTATTGAAAGATAAGTTGACACATGCTCCTTTACTCCAACTTCCTGATTTTAATAAGACTTTTGAGCTTGAATGTGATGCTAGTGGAATTGGATTAGGAGGTGTGTTATTACAAGATGGCAAACCTGTTGCATACTTTTCTGAAAAATTGAGTGGGCCTAGTATGAATTATTCTACTTATGATAAAGAATTATATGCTCTTGTTCGGACTTTAGAAACATGGCAACATTATTTATCGCCCAAAGAATTTGTTATACATTCTGATCATGAATGTTTGAAACATATTAAAAGTCAAGCTAAACTAAATCGTAGACATGCTAAATGGGTTGAATTCATTGAGACTTTCCCTTATGTCATTAAACACAAGAAGGGAAAAGAAAATGTTATTGCTGATGCATTGTCTCGTCGCTATACTATGCTTTCACAACTTGACTTCAAAATATTTGGTTTGGAGACCATCAAAGATCAATATGTGCATGATGCTGATTTTAAAGATGTAATGCAGAATTGCAAAGAAGGAAGAATGTGGAACAAGTTTGTCGTTAACGATGGATTTGCGTTTCGTGCTAACGAGCTATGCATTCCAGCTAGCTCCGTTCGTCTTTTGTTGTTGCAGGAGGCGCATGGAGGAGGATTAATGGGACACTTTGGCATCAAGAAGACGGAGGATATACTTGCTACACATTTCTTTTGGCCAAAGATGAGACGGGATGTTGAGCGTTTTATTGCTCGCTGCACTACATGTCAAAAAGCTAAGTCACGACTCAATCCTCATGGCTTATATATCCCTTTGCCTGTACCTAGTGTTCCTTGGGAGGATATATCTATGGACTTTGTTTTAGGTTTACCTCGAACAAAAAAGGGGAGGGATAGCATATTTGTTGTCGTGGATAGATTCTCGAAAATGGCACACTTTATACCATGTCATAAAAGCGATGATGCTGTTAATGTTGCTGATTTGTTCTTTCGTGAAATTATTCGCTTGCATGGTGTGCCAAATACTATTCTTTCAGATCGTGATACTAAATTTCTTAGCCACTTTTGGAGATGTTTATGGGCTAAGTTGGGGACTAAACTGCTTTTTAGTACTACTTGTCACCCCCAAACTGATGGCTAAACTGAAGTAGTCAATAGAACATTGTCTACTATGCTTAGGGCTGTTTTGAAGAGTAATAAGAAAATGTGGGAGGAATGCTTGCCTCATATTGAATTTGCTTATAATCGTTCATTGCATTCTACTACTAAGATGTGCCCTTTTGAAGTTGTGTATGGTTTCCTACCTCGTGCACCTATTGATTTGTTGCCTCTTCCATCTTCGGAGAAGGTTAATTTTGATGCTAAACAACGTGCTGAATTGATTTTAAAAATGCATGAGTTAACTAAGGAAAACATTGAGCGTATGAATGCCAAATATAAACTTGCTGGCGATAAGGGTAGAAAACATGTTGTGTTTGCACCTGGAGATCTTGTTTGGTTACATTTGCATAAGGATAGATTTCCTGATTTGCGCAAATCAAAGCTCATGCCACGGGCTGATGGTCCCTTTAAGGTGTTAGAGAAAATAAATGATAATGCATATAAACTTGAGTTGCCTGCAGATTTTGGGGTTAGTCCCACTTTTAACATTGCAGATTTGAAGCCTGATTTGGGTGAGGAAGATGAACTTCCGTCGAGGACGACTTCATTTCAAGAAGGGGAGGATGATGAGGACATCAATACAATTGTTACACCCACAGGCCCTGCTGCTATACATACTGGACCAATTACTAGAGCTCGCACACGCCAATTAAATTACCAGGTACTTTCGTTTCTTCGTAATGATTCTAATGTTCATGAGATTATGATGCTGCCTAAATTGGATACATTTGTTTTGCTTACAAATGAAGGGCCTAGCTTGGAGAAGGATGAACATTGGAGCAAGAACACGCATGGAGTTGATGGCATGCGCAAGGGGATCAAGAACGGAGTTACAAGTGATGATTTCAGGACTTTGAAGCCGCCATAAGGAGTGCATGAGGCCTTGGACGAAATATACAAGATGCCACTTCATAATATTCGTCCATAGGCTATTCTAGGTGCTGCGTCACCTTATTAATGGGTCAGGCCCATGTAATTTCGAAATACTTAAGTATAGGCTATTTTTAGAGTCCATATGTGTGGGGAAACAAGAATTAGGGTTGGTTTCGGACCCCACCCTCAAGGGCCACGAAATTCCCCCCTCTTCCTCCATATATACAGCCCTTAGGGCGTCGTTTAGACTTTGGGTTTTGTTTAGATTAAAAGTTCGCCATAGCTGCAACTTCGCGTACTTCGTTTGTGTCCAATGACCAGACCAAGATGTCACAGAACACCACCTTGATCAATGAAGCTTTCATCTTATATTCGCAATATCTCGATTGCAATCTCAGTTTCTTGCTTGTTCTTCATTTGCTCGCAGGAAACAGACCCTCGTGGTCAGGTTGATCGTGCTCCGGCGTGGTCAATAACCCTCGGAAGTTGGTTTAGCGATTGCTAAGGCGTGACGTCTCGCACGTTCGTAGTCGGATCATCAAGGTCGACTCCCACAGAAAACGATAGCCACCATCTCATCGAAACATCGGGACACCTTAGCCTCTATCAAGTGGTATCAGATTTCCAGGTTGCTCGGTGAGATTTTACAGTTTTTCGTAGATTAGATCGAGTCTGTTCTTCATACCTACAGTCCACGAAAAAGCCAGAAAAAAAAATTAGGGTTAGTTCATCATATCCGAACCAATATGAGCCTTTGCATAATCTTTTTAGGGTTTTTGCTTTGTTGAATTTGTGGTTGCATCGTCGTGTCAAGTTGCTGGTCTTAGAGTCTAGTCTTTTAGAGTTTCAAGTTCTGGTCATAAGTTGTCACGCCCCCGCCGCACCATCATCATCGCCCATCTACCACTTTTACTTATCCGCCACCGCTCTGAATCCATATCCATATACCACCACCAATCCGTATCCATATACCACCACCAATCTGTATCCATATACCACCACCGCTACCATATACCACCACCGCTGCCATATACCACAACCATATATCCACCACCAATCTGAGTTCTTCTCATATTAGGTTTGTTCTTGAGATCAATCTAAATTCTGATTCGTGTTTCCTTGCCTGCGTAGGTCTCGAAAAAAAAGAGTCTGGAGACCCCCGGGCAGTTTTTAGGCCAAAATTTTCACGGGCAATTTTTTCCCTATCCTATTTTTAGGCTTTTCTGAGTCTTTTGAGCCACGTGCCATCATAGTGATTTTTTGTCGCACTTTTTCGTCGTCGCTGCCCTGATTTCCAAAAAAAAGTGAAAAAAAAATTCCGTGCCCATCCTATCAGTTTGACGAGGGAAGAGTTTTGAGACACTCGCCATTATTGTGATTTTTCGCAAAAAAAAAGAGGAGCGCAAAAAAAAGGAGCGCAAAAAAGCGAAAAAATAAGAGTTCCAGAGTGTGCTTTTCCCTTATTTACGTGCAGCGCCGTGATTTTGTTAGTGTTCTAGGCTCGCGTCTCTAGCACGGTCTAGCCTAGGACCAGCACAGTACCGTCGTTGAGCGTTTATTCAACTTTGCATCTCTGAATTGATTATTGCTGACCCTTTTTGCTACCATACTATAAGCCTTCCCAGCTCCACATACATCCACATCGTGCGTTTGACTCTCCCTGGCAATCTCTCTATCCAAGCTTTTGAGAAGTTTTGACTACAACGGTTGCCGATCACCGCCTGCTGCTGGGTAAGAACTGGTAAGAATTTGAGATTTGCTTGACGGATTTGTGACACCCGCCACCACCACCACTTGTTAGTAGTCTGTAGGATCATATTCTTGTGTGTTTCTATTGCTGCTAACCATGCCAGGATCACAAGCCGACGAGACTGACTAGGAGAACTTGACGAACAAGGAGCTTCATGATACGTTTCAGCAAATGATGAGTGGACAGGTGCAAGATGTGATAAACAGATTTGAAGAGGCCATGGAAAAGATAGATGGCATGGAGAAGACGTTTGAAACAAAGCTCGATAATAAGTTTGTTGAATTGCTTTCGCGTTTTCCACCACCACCACCGGCTGCTCCTACCGCACCTTTGCAACAACAGCAACAACATCGACTACCTCCACGTGGGGAACAGCCCTCCACCGAGCGAGCCGTGTCCCTCCTCAGTCGGGCCAAACTGCTGGTGCTGCTGTCGATACTTCTGTGGCTCCTACTGCTGATGTGGAGGAGGATGATTATGTGGGAGATTATGAGGATGAGGTTGATCAAAATCAGAACTACGTGCCACCACCAGCACAGCAACCATCAGGTCGTCCACATGCAAATAATGGCAATGGTAGGGCTCACCCTTAGGTACGAGATCATGACCATCTCCCTAAACTAAAATTGAATATTCCACCATTTGAGGGTAGATATGTTCCTGATATATATCTTACTTGGGAGTTAGAAACTAAACAACGATTTACATGTTTACAATATCCCGAGGAGAGACGTGTTCCTGCTGCTGTTTGTGCATTCACTAGTTTTGCATGTGTTTGGTGGTCTGAGCATTGTAGATTATATCCTATTCCGGCTACTTGGGCTGCTTTGAAAACTGCTATGCGTACTCGTTGGGTTCCACCATATTATCAACGTGAATTACTTCAAAAATTGCAGCGCTTAAGACAGGGAAAAAATTCTGTAGAAGAATATTATCAGGAATTACAAACTGGCATGATTAGATGTGGTATTGTTGAGGAGAATGAAGCTATGCTTGCACGTTTTATGGGTGGATTAAATAGAGAGATTCAGATGATTCTAGAGTATAAGGAGTATACTAATATCACTCATTTATTCCATCTTGCTTGTAAAGCTGAACGTGAAGTGCAGGATCGACAGGCATTGGCGCGGACTAACTTTTCTGCAGGTCGACCTTCATCATGGACACCACGTGCATCATCTACTTCCACACGTTCTGCTACACCGGCGCCTCCGTCGGCTGCCACCTCCAACCGTGATACAATAAAGCAGGCACAATCACCACTATCTGCCAAGAGCACACCTTCTGGGCCTGCAAAGAGCTCTTCTTCATCCATGGCATCAACAGGGCAAACACATGATATTATTTGTCGACGTTGCAAGGGTGGAGGTCATTATGCGAGAGAATGCCCATCTAAGCGTGTGATGATTGTTACTGAGGATGGTGGGTATGAGTCCGCTAGTGACTATGATGAGGAGACTTTGGCTCTTATTACACGTGAAGAACACGGTGGAGACGATTCTGATCATGAGATGCAATACATGGCTCCTAAAGATGCTGACAGGTATGAATGTTTAGTTGCTCAACGTGTTTTGAGTGTGCAGGTTACACAAGCTGAGCAAAATCAGAGGCATAATTTGTTCCATACAAAGGGAGTTGTGAAGGAACGTTCTGTTCGCGTGATCATAGATGGATGGAGCTGCAATAACTTGGCTAGCATGGAGATGGTGGAGAAGCTATCTCTCACCACAAGACCACATCCGCATCTTTACTACATCCAATGGTTCAACAACAGCGGCAAGGTTAAGGTAACACGTACTGTTCGTGTGCATTTTAGTATCTCTACATATGCTGATTATGTTGATTGTTGATGAGGACATCAATAAAATTGTTACACCCACAGCCCCTGCTGCTATACATATTGGACCAATTACTAGAGCTCGTGCACGCCAACTAAATTACCAGGTACTTTCGTTTCTTGGTAATGATTCTAATGTTCATGAGATTATGATGCTGCCTAAAATGGATACATTTGTTTTGCTTACAAATGAAGGGCCTAGCTTGGAGAAGGATGAACATTGGAGCAAGAACAAGCATGGAGATGATGGCATGCGCAAGGGGAACAAGAACGGAGTTACAAGTGATGATTTCAGGACTTTGAAGCCACCATAATGGGTGCATGAAGCCTTGGACGAAATATACAAGATGCCACTTCATAAATTTCGTCCCGAGGCTATTTTAGGTGCTGCATCACCTTATTATTGGACCAGGCCCATGTAATTTCGAAATACATAAGTATAGGCTATTTTTAGAGTCCGTATGTGTGGGGAAACAAGAGATAGGGTTGATTTCGGACCCCTCCACCAAGGGCCACGAAATTCCCCCCTCTTCCTCCATATATACAGCCCTTAGGGCATCGTTTAGACTTTGGGTTTTGTTTAGATTAAAAGTTCGCCATAGCTGCAACTTCGCGTACTTCGTTTGTGTTCAACGACCAGACAAAGGTGTCACAGAACCCCACCTTGATCAATAAAGCTTTCATCTTATATTCGCAATATCCAGATTGCAATCTTAGTTTCTTGCTTGTTCTTCGTTTGCTCGCAGGAAACAGACCCTCGTGGTCAGGTTGATCGTGCTCCGGCGTGGTCAATAACCTCTCGGAGTTGGTTTAGCGATTGCTAAGGCGCGACGTCCTCGCACGTTCGTAGTCGGATCGTCAAAGTCGACTTCCACCAAAGCGAAATCCACCATCTCATCGAAAGACGGGACACCTTTGCCTCTATCATACGGACTCTAAAAATAGCCTATACTTATGTATTTCGAAATTACATGGGCCTGGCCCAATAATAAGGTGACGCAGCACCTAAAATAGCCTCGGGACGAAATTTATGAAGTGGCATCTTGTATATTTCGTCCAAGGCTTCATGCATCCATTATGGTGGCTTCAAAGTCCTGAAATCATCACTTGTAACTCCGTTCTTGTTCCCCTTGCGCATGCCATCATCTCCATGCTTGTTCTTGCTCCAATGTTCATCCTTCTCCAAGCTAGGCCCTTCATTTGTAAGCAAAACAAATGTATCCAATTTAGGCAGCATCATATTCTCATGAACATTAGAATCATTACCAAGAAACGAAAGTACCTGGTAATTTAGTTGGCGTGCACGAGCTCTAGTAATTGGTCCAGTATGTATAGCACCAGGGGTTGTGGGTGTAACAATTGTATTGATGTCCTCATCATGGTGGTGGTATATGGCAGCGGTGGTGGTAGCGGTGGTAGTATATGGATATGGATCGGTGGTGGTATATGGACACGGATTGGTGGTGGTATATGGATACGGATTCGGTGCGGTGGTGGCAGATGGCAGGGGCGATGATGATGGTGCGGCGGCGGCGTGACAACTTATGACCAGAACTCGAAACTCTAAAAGACTAGACTCTAAGACCAGCAACTAGACACGACGATGCAACCGCAAATTCAACAAAGCAAAACCCTAAAAGATTATGCAAAGGCTCAGATTGGTTCGGATATGATGAACTAACCCTAATTTTTTTTGGCTTTTTCGTGGACTGTAGGTATGAAGAACAGACTCGATCTAAACTACGAAAAACTGTAAAATCTCACCGAGCAACCTGGAAATCTGATACCACTTGATAGAGGCGGAGGTGTCCCGTCTTTCGATGAGATGGTGGATTTCGCTTTGGTGGAAGTCGACTTTGACGATCCGACTACGAACGTGCGAGGACGTCGCGCCTTAGCAATCGCTAAACCAACTCCGAGAGGTTATTGACCACGCCGGAGCACGATCAACCTGACCACGAGGGTCTGTTTCCTGCGAGCAAACGAAGAACAAGCAAGAAACTAAGATTGCAATCTGGATATTGCGAATATAAGATGAAAGCTTTATTGATCAAGGTGGGGTTCTGAGACGCCTTTGTCTGGTCGTTGAACACAAACGAAGTACGCGAAGTTGCAGCTATGGCGAACTTTTAATCTAAACAAAACCCAAAGTCTAAACGATGCCCTAAGGGCTGTATATATGGAGGAAGAGGGGGGAATTTCGTGGCCCTTGGTGGAGGGGTCCGAAATCAACCCTATCTCTTGTTTCCCCACACATACGGACTCTAAAAATAGCCTATACTTATGTATTTCGAAATTACATGGGCCTGGTCCAATAATAAGGTGATGCAGCACCTAAAATAGCCTCGGGACGAAATTTATGAAGTGGCATCTTGTATATTTCGTCCAAGGCTTCATGCACCCATTATGGTGGCTTCAAAGTCCTGAAATCATCACTTGTAACTCCGTTCTTGTTCCCCTTGCGCATGCCATCATCTCCATGCTTGTTCTTGCTCCAATGTTCATCCTTCTCCAAGCTAGGCCCTTCATTTGTAAGCAAAACAAATGTATCCAATTTAGGCAGCATCATATTCTCATGAACATTAGAATCATTACCAAGAAACGAAAGTACCTGGTAATTTAGTTGGCGTGCACGAGCTCTAGTAATTGGTCCAGTATGTATAGCAGGAGGGGCTGTGGGTGTAACAATTGTATTGATGTCCTCATCAAGGTGGCTGCACGTAGTGCTGATTTTGATCGACCTCATCCTCATAATCTCCCACATAATCATCCTCCTCCGCATCAGCAGCAGGAGCCACAGAAGTATCAACAACAGCACCAACAGTTTGGCCAAACGCAAGAGGAACACGGCTCGCTCGGCGGAGATCTGTTTCGCGACGTGGAGGTAGTCGTTGTTGTTGTTGTTGGAGAGGTGCGTTAGGTGATGAGGACATCAATACCATTGTTACACCCATAGCCCCTACTTCTACATATACGGGACCAATTACTAGAGCTCGCGCACGCCAATTAAATTATCAGGTACTTTCGTTTCTTGGTAATGATTCTAATGTTCATGAGAATATGATGCTGCCTAAATTGGATACATTTGTTTTGCTTACAAATGAAGGGCCTAGCTTGGAGAAGGATGAACATTGGAGCAAGAACAAGCATGGAGATGATGCCATGCGCAAGGGGAACAAGAACGGAGTTACAAGTGATGATTTCAGGACTTTGAAGCCACCATAATGGGTGCATGAAGCCTTGGACGAAATATACAAGATGCCACTTCATAAATTTCGTCCCGAGGCTATTATAGGTGCTGCGTCACCTTTTTATTGGGCCAGGCCCATGTAATTTCGAAATACATAAGTATAGGCTATTTTTCGAGTCCGTATGTGTGGGGAAACAAGAGATAGGGTTGATTTCGGACCCCTCCACCAAGGGCCACGAAATTCCCCCTCTCTTCCTCCATATATACAACCCTTAGGGCACCGTTTAGACTTTGGGTTTTGTTTAGATTAAAAGTTCGCCATAGCTGCAACTTCGCGTACTTCGTTTGTGTTCAACGACCAGACAAAGGCGTCACAGAACCCCACCTTGATCAATAAAGCTTTCATCTTATATTCGCAATATCCAGATTGCAATCTCAGTTTCTTGCTTGTTCTTCGTTTGCTCGCAGGAAACAGACCCTCGTGGTCAGGTTGATCGTGCTCCGGCGTGGTCAATAACCTCTCGGAGTTGGTTTAGCGATTGCTAAGGCGCGACGTCCTCGCACGTTCGTAGTCGGATCGTCAAAGTCGACTTCCACCAAAGCGATATCCATCATCTCATCGAAAGACGGGACACCTTTGCCTCTATCAAGTGGTATCAGATTTCCAGGTTGCTCGGTGAGATTTTACAGTTTTTCGTAGATTAGATCGAGTCTGTTCTTCATACCTACAGTCCACGAAAAAGCCAGAAAAAAAAATTAGGGTTAGTTCATCATATCCGAACCAATATGAGCCTTTGCATAATCTTTTTAGGGTTTTTGCTTTGTTGAATTTGTGGTTGCATCGTCGTGTCAAGTTGCTGGTCTTAGAGTCTAGTCTTTTAGAGTTTCAAGTTCTGGTCATAAGTTGTCACGCCCCCGCCGCACCATCATCATCGCCCATCTACCACTTTTGCTTATCCGCCACCGCTCTGAATCCATATCCATATACCACCACCAATCCGTATCCATATACCACCACCAATCTGTATCCATATACCACCACCGCTGCCATATACCACAACCATATATCCACCACCAATCCGAGTTCTTCTCATATTAGGTTTGTTCTTGAGATCAATCTAAATTCTGATTCGTGTTTCCTTGCCTGCGTAGGTCTCGAAAAAAAAGAGTCTGGAGACCCCCGGGCAGTTTTTAGGCCAAAATTTTCACGGGCAATTTTTTCCCTATCCTATTTTTAGGCTTTTCTGAGTCTTTTGAGCCACGTGCCATCATAGTGATTTTTTGTCGCACTTTTTCGTCGTCGCTGCCCTGATTTCCAAAAAAAAGTGAAAAAAAATTCCGTGCCCATCCTATCAGTTTGACGAGGGAAGAGTTTTGAGACACCCGCCATTATTGTGATTTTTCGCAAAAAAAAGAGGAGCGCAAAAAAAAGGAGCGCAAAAAAGCGAAAAAATAAGAGTTCCAGAGTGTGCTTTTCCCTTATTTACGTGCAGCGCCGTGATTTTGTTAGTGTTCTAGGCTCGCGTCTCTAGCACGGTCTAGCCTAGGACCAGCACAGTACCGTCATTGAGCGTTTATTCAACTTTGCATCTCTGAATTGATTATTGCTGACCCTTTTTGCTACCATACTATAAGCCTTCCCAGCTCCACATACATCTACGTCGTGCGTTTGACTCTCCCTGGCAATCTCTCTATCCAAGCTTTTGAGAAGTTTTGACTACAACGGTTGCCGATCACCGCCTGCTGCTGGGTAAGAACTGGTAAGAATTTGAGATTTGCTTGACGGATTTGTGACACCCGCCACCACCACCACTTGTTAGTAGTCTGTAGGATCATATTCTTGTGTGTTTCTATTGCTGCTAACCATGCCAGGATCACAAGCCGACGAGACTGACTAGGAGAACTTGACGAACAAGGAGCTTCATGATACGTTTCAGCAAATGATGAGTGGACAGGTGCAAGATGTGATAAACAGATTTGAAGAGGCCATGGAAAAGATAGATGGCATGGAGAAGACGTTTGAAACAAAGCTCGATAATAAGTTTGTTGAATTGCTTTCGCGTTTTCCACCACCACCACCGGCTGCTCCTACCGCACCTTTGCAACAACAGCAACAACATCGACTACCTCCACGTGGGGAACAGCCCTCCACCGAGCGAGCCGTGTCCCTCCTCAGTCGGGCCAAACTGCTGGTGCTGCTGTCGATACTTCTGTGGCTCCTACTGCTGATGTGGAGGAGGATGATTATGTGGGAGATTATGAGGATGAGGTTGATCAAAATCAGAACTACGTGCCACCACCAGCACAGCAACCATCAGGTCGTCCACATGCAAATAATGGCAATGGTAGGGCTCACCCTTAGGTACGAGATCATGACCATCTCCCTAAACTAAAATTGAATATTCCACCATTTGAGGGTAGATATGTTCCTGATATATATCTTACTTGGGAGTTAGAAACTAAACAACGATTTACATGTTTACAATATCCCGAGGAGAGACGTGTTCCTGCTGCTGTTTGTGCATTCACTAGTTTTGCATGTGTTTGGTGGTCTGAGCATTGTAGATTATATCCTATTCCGGCTACTTGGGCTGCTTTGAAAACTGCTATGCGTACTCGTTGGGTTCCACCATATTATCAACGTGAATTACTTCAAAAATTGCAGCGCTTAAGACAGGGAAAAAATTCTGTAGAAGAATATTATCAGGAATTACAAACTGGCATGATTAGATGTGGTATTGTTGAGGAGAATGAAGCTATGCTTGCACGTTTTATGGGTGGATTAAATAGAGAGATTCAGATGATTCTAGAGTATAAGGAGTATACTAATATCACTCATTTATTCCATCTTGCTTGTAAAGCTGAACGTGAAGTGCAGGATCGACAGGCATTGGCGCGGACTAACTTTTCTGCAGGTCGACCTTCATCATGGACACCACGTGCATCATCTACTTCCACACGTTCTGCTACACCGGCGCCTCCGTCGGCTGCCACCTCCAACCGTGATACAATAAAGCAGGCACAATCACCACTATCTGCCAAGAGCACACCTTCTGGGCCTGCAAAGAGCTCTTCTTCATCCATGGCATCAACAGGGCAAACACATGATATTATTTGTCGACGTTGCAAGGGTGGAGGTCATTATGCGAGAGAATGCCCATCTAAGCGTGTGATGATTGTTACTGAGGATGGTGGGTATGAGTCCGCTAGTGACTATGATGAGGAGACTTTGGCTCTTATTACACGTGAAGAACACGGTGGAGACGATTCTGATCATGAGATGCAATACATGGCTCCTAAAGATGCTGACAGGTATGAATGTTTAGTTGCTCAACGTGTTTTGAGTGTGCAGGTTACACAAGCTGAGCAAAATCAGAGGCATAATTTGTTCCATACAAAGGGAGTTGTGAAGGAACGTTCTGTTCGCGTGATCATAGATGGATGGAGCTGCAATAACTTGGCTAGCATGGAGATGGTGGAGAAGCTATCTCTCACCACAAGACCACATCCGCATCTTTACTACATCCAATGGTTCAACAACAGCGGCAAGGTTAAGGTAACACGTACTGTTCGTGTGCATTTTAGTATCTCTACATATGCTGATTATGTTGATTGTTGATGAGGACATCAATACAATTGTTACACCCACAGCCCCTGCTGCTATACATATTGGACCAATTACTAGAGCTCGTGCACGCCAACTAAATTACCAGGTACTTTCGTTTCTTGGTAATGATTCTAATGTTCATGAGATTATGATGCTGCCTAAAATGGATACATTTGTTTTGCTTACAAATGAAGGGCCTAGCTTGGAGAAGGATGAACATTGGAGCAAGAACAAGCATGGAGATGATGGCATGCGCAAGGGGAACAAGAACGGAGTTACAAGTGATGATTTCAGGACTTTGAAGCCACCATAATGGGTGCATGAAGCCTTGGACGAAATATACAAGATGCCACTTCATAAATTTCGTCCCGAGGCTATTTTAGGTGCTGCATCACCTTATTATTGGACCAGGCCCATGTAATTTCGAAATACATAAGTATAGGCTATTTTTAGAGTCCGTATGTGTGGGGAAACAAGAGATAGGGTTGATTTCGGACCCCTCCACCAAGGGCCACGAAATTCCCCCCTCTTCCTCCATATATACAGCCCTTAGGGCATCGTTTAGACTTTGGGTTTTGTTTAGATTAAAAGTTCGCCATAGCTGCAACTTCGCGTACTTCGTTTGTGTTCAACGACCAGACAAAGGCGTCACAGAACCCCACCTTGATCAATAAAGCTTTCATCTTATATTCGCAATATCCAGATTGCAATCTTAGTTTCTTGCTTGTTCTTTGTTTGCTCGCAGGAAACAGACCCTCGTGGTCAGGTTGATCGTGCTCCGGCGTGGTCAATAACCTCTCGGAGTTGGTTTAGCGATTGCTAAGGCGCGACGTCCTCGCATGATGAGGACATCAATACAATTGTTACACCCACAGCCCCTGCTGCTATACATACTGGACCAATTACTAGAGCTCGTGCACGCCAACTAAATTACCAGGTACTTTCGTTTCTTGGTAATGATTCTAATGTTCATGAGAATATGATGCTGCCTAAATTGGATACATTTGTTTTGCTTACAAATGAAGGGCCTAGCTTGGAGAAGGATGAACATTGGAGCAAGAACAAGCATGGAGATGATGGCATGCGCAAGGGGAACAAGAACGGAGTTACAAGTGATGATTTCAGGACTTTGAAGCCACCATAATGGGTGCATGAAGCCTTGGACGAAATATACAAGATGCCACTTCATAAATTTCGTCCCGAGGCTATTTTAGGTGCTGCGTCACCTTATTATTGGGCCAGGCCCATGTAATTTCGAAATACATAAGTATAGGCTATTTTTAGAGTCCGTATGTGTGGGGAAACAAGAGATAGGGTTGATTTCAGACTCCTCCACCAAGGGCCACGAAATTCCCCCCCCTCTTCCTCCATATATACAGCCCTTAGGGCATCGTTTAGACTTTGGGTTTTGTTTAGATTAAAAGTTCGCCATAGCTGCAACTTCGCGTACTTCGTTTGTGTTCAACGACCAGACAAAGGCGTCACAGAACCCCACCTTGATCAATAAAGCTTTCATCTTATATTCGCAATATCCAGATTGCAATCTTAGTTTCTTGCTTGTTCTTCGTTTGCTCGCAGGAAACAGACCCTCGTGGTCAGGTTGATCGTGCTCCGGCGTGGTCAATAACCTCTCGGAGTTGGTTTAGCGATTGCTAAGGCGCGACGTCCTCGCACGTTCGTAGTCGGATCGTCAAAGTCGACTTCCACCAAAGCGATATCCATCATCTCATCGAAAGACGGGACACCTTTGCCTCTATCAATTGTGATGTGGTACCTATGCAAGCATGTTCCTTATTACTTGGTAGACCATGGCAATTTGATAAAAATTCTGTACACCATGGTAGAAACAATCAGTATACTCTTGTTCATAACGATAAAAATATTACTTTGCTTCCTATGACTCCTGATTCCATTTTTAAAGATGATATTAATAGAGCTAATAAAGCAAAACAGGAGACAAATAAGAGTGAAAATCAGATTGTGGTAAAAGAATTTGAGCACCAAATGAAGCCTAATAATAAACCATCTATTGTTGTTTCTGAAATTAAATTGAAAAGTGCATGTTTACTTGCCACCAAATCTGATATTGATGAGCTAGATTTTAGCAAATCTATTTGCTATGCTTTTGTGTGCAAAGAGGCATTATTTTCATTCGAGGACGTGCCTTCCTCTTTGCCCCCTGCTGTCACTAACATTTTGCAGGAGTTCGCTGACGTCTTTCCACAAGACGTGCCACCGGGATTACCACCTATTCGAGGGATTGAGCATCAAATTGACTTAATTCCCGGTGCTTCGCTACCCAACCGTGCACCATACTGTACCAATCTAGAGGAGACGTAGGAGATTATGCGTCAAGTACAAGAACTGCTCGACAAAGGTTATATATGCGAATCCCTTAGTCCTCGTGCTGTTCCTATCATTTTAGTGCCGAAAAAGGATGGTACGTCGTGTATGTGCGTTGATTGTAGAGGCATTAATAATATTACTATTCATTATCGTCATCCTATTCCTAGGCTAGATGATATGCTTGATGAATTGAGTGGCTCTACAATATTCTCCAAAGTTGATTTGCGTAGTGGATACCATCAAATTCGTATGAAATTGGGTGATGAATGGAAAACAGCATTTAAAACTAAGTTTGGATTATATGAGTGGTTAGTCATGCCTTTTGGGTTAACTAATGCACCTAGTACTTTCATGAGGTTAATGAACGAAGTTTTACGTGCTTTCATTGGATGATTTGTGGTAGTGTACTTTGATGACATATTGATTTATAGCAAATCTTTGGAGGAACATTTGGAACATTTACGTGCTGTTTTTATTGCTCTACGTGATGCACGTTTGTTTGGAAACCTTGGAAAGTGCACCTTTTGCACCGACCGAGTATCTTTTCTTGGCTATGTTGTTACTCCACAGGGAATTGAAGTTGATAAAGCCAAGATTGAAGCTATTGAGAGTTGGCCGCAGCCCAAAATGGCCACACAAGTGAGGAGTTTCCTTGGCCTCGCTGGTTTCTATAGGCGTTTTGTGAGAGATTTCAGCACCATTGCTGCACCTCTCAACGAGCTTACAAAGAAGGATGTGCCTTTTGTTTGGGGTACCGCACAGGAAGAAGCCTTCACGGTATTGAAAGATAAGTTGACACATGCTCCATTACTCCAACTTCCTAATTTCAATAAGACTTTTGAGCTTGAATGTGATGCTAGTGGAATTGGATTAGGAGGTGTGTTATTACAAGATGGAAAACCTGTTGCATACTTTTCTGAAAAATTGAGTGGGCCTAGTCTGAACTATTCTACTTATGATAAAGAATTATATGCTCTTGTTCGGACCTTAGAAACATGGCAACATTATTTATGGCCCAAGGAATTTGTTATACATTCTGATCATGAATCTTTGAAACACAATAAAAGTCAAGCAAAACTGAACCGTAGACATGCTAAATGGGTTGAATTCATTAAGACTTTCCCTTATGTCATTAAACACAAGAAGGGTAAAGAAAATGTTATTGCTGGTGCCCTGTCTCGTCGTTATACTATGCTTTCACAACTTGACTTTAAAATATTTGGTTTGGAGACCATCAAAGATCAATATGTTCATGATGCTGAATTTAAAGATGTATTGCAGAATTGTAAGGAAGGGAGAACTTGGAACAAGTTCGTTCTTAACGATGGATTTGTGTTTCGTGCTGACAAGCTATGCATTCCAGCTAGCTCCGTTCGTCTGTTGTTGTTGCAGGAGGCGCATGGAGGAGGCTTAATGGGACACTTTGGCATCAAGAAGATGGAGGATATACTTGCTACACATTTCTTTTGGCCAAAGATGAGACGGGATGTTGAGCGTTTTGTTGCTCGCTGCACTACATGTCAAAGAGCTAAGTCACGACTCAATCCTCATGGTTTATATATGCCTTTGCCTGTACCTAGTGTTCCTTGGGAGGATATATCTATGGACTTTGTTTTAGGTTTACCTCGAACAAAGAAGGGGAGGGATAGCATATTTGTTGTCGTGGATAGGTTCTCGAAAATGGCACACTTTATACCATGTCATAAAAGCGATGATGCTGTTAATGTTGCTGATTTGTTCTTTCGTGAAATTATTCGCTTACATGGTGTGCCAAATACTATTGTTTCAGATCGTGATACTAAATTTCTTAGCCACTTTTGGAGATGTTTATGGGCTAAGTTGGGGACTAAGCTGCTTTTTAGTACTACTTGTCACCCCCAAACTGATGGACAAACTGAAGTAGTCAATAGAACATTGTCTACTATGCTTAGGGCTGTTTTGAAGAATAACAAGAAAATGTGGGAAGAATGCTTGCCTCATATTGAATTTGTTTATAATCGTTCATTGCATTCTACTACTAAGATGTGCCCTTTTGAAATTGTGTATGGTTTCCTACCTCGTGCACCTATTGATTTGTTGCCTCTTCCATCTTCAGAGAAGGTTAATTTTGATGCTAAAGAACGTTCTGAATTGATTTTAAAAATGCATGAGTTAACTAAGGAAAACATTGAGCGTATGAATGCTAAATATAAACTTGCTGGAGATAAGGGTAGAAAACATGTTGTGTTTGCGCCTGGAGATCTTGTTTGGTTACATTTGCGTAAAGATAGATTTCCTAATCTGCGCAAATCAAAGCTAATGCCACGTGCTGATGGTCCTTTTAAGGTGTTAGAGAAAATAAATGATAATGCATATAAACTTGAGCTACCTGTAGATTTTGGGGTTAGTCCCACTTTTAACATTGCAGATTTGAAGCCTTATTTGGGTGAGGAAGATGCGCTTCCGTCGAGGACGACTTCATTTCAAGAAGGGGAGGATGATGAGGACATCAATACCATTGTTACACCCACAGCCCCTACTGTTACATATACTGGATGATAGAGGCAAAGGTGTCCCGTCTTTCGATGAGATGATGGATATCGCTTTGGTGGCAGTCGACTTTGACGATCCGACTACGAACGTGCGAGGACGTCGCGCCTTAGCAATCGCTAAACCAACTCCGAGAGGTTATTGACCACGCCGGAGCACGATCAACCTGACCACGAGGGTCTGTTTCCTGCGAGCAAACGAAGAACAAGCAAGAAACTGAGATTGCAATCTGGATATTGCGAATATAAGATGAAAGCTTTATTGATCAAGGTGGGGTTCTGTGACGCCTTTGTCTGGTCGTTGAACACAAACGAAGTACGCGAAGTTGCAGCTATGGCGAACTTTTAATCTAAACAAAACGCAAAGTCTAAACGATGCCCTAAGGGCTGTATATATGGAGGAAGAGGGGGGAATTTCGTGGCCCTTGGTGGAGGGGTCCGAAATCAACCCTATCTCTTGTTTCCCCACACATACGGACTCTAAAAATAGCCTATACTTATGTATTTCGAAATTACATGGGCCTGGCCCAATAATAAGGTGACGCAGCACCTAAAATAGCCTCGTGACGAAATTTATGAAGTGGCATCTTGTATATTTCGTCCAAGGCTTCATGCACCCATTATGGTGGCTTCAAAGTCCTGAAATCATCACTTGTAACTCCGTTCTTGTTTCCCTTGCGCATGCCATCATCTCCATGCTTGTTCTTGCTCCAATGTTCATCCTTCTCCAAGCTAGGCCCTTCATTTGTAAGCAAAACAAATGTATCCAATTTAGGCAGCATCATATTCTCATGAACATTAGAATCATTACCAAGAAACGAAAGTACCTGGTAATTTAGTTGGCGTGCACGAGCTCTAGTAATTGGTCCAGTATGTATAGCAGCAGGGGCTGTGGGTGTAACAATTGTATTGATGTCCTCATCAGAAACATGGCAACATTATTTATGGCCCAAAGAGTTTGTTATACATTCTGATCATGAATCTTTGAAACATATTAAAAGTCAAGCTAAACAGAATCGTAGACATGCTAAATGGGTTGAATTCATTGAGACTTTCCCTTATGTCATTAAACACAAGAAGGGAAAAGAAAATGTTATTGCTGATGCATTGTCTCGTCGCTATACTATGCTTTCACAACTTGACTTCAAAATATTTGGTTTGGAGACCATCAAAGATCAATATGTGCATGATGCTGATTTTAAAGATGTAATGCAGAATTGTAAAGAAGGAAGAATGTGGAACAAGTTTGTCGTTAACGATGGATTTGTGTTTCGTGCTAACAAGCTATGCATTCCAGCTAGCTCCGTTCGTCTTTTGTTGTTGCAGGAGGCGCATGGAGGAGGATTAATCGGACACTTTGGCGTGAAGAAGACGGAGGACGTACTTGCTACACATTTCTTTTGGCCAAAGATGAGACGGGATGTTGAGCGTTTTATTGCTCGCTGCACTACATGTCAAAAAGCTAAGTCACGACTCAATCCTCATGGTTTATATATGCCTTTGCCTGTACCTAGTGTTCCTTGGGAGGATATATCTATGGACTTTGTTTTAGGTTTACCTCGAACAAAGAAGGGGAGGGATAGCATATTTGTTGTCGTGGATAGGTTCTCGAAAATGGCACACTTTATACCATGTCATAAAAGCGATGATGATGTTAATGTTGCTGATTTGTTCTTTCGTGAAATTATTCGCTTACATGGTGTGCCAAATACTATTGTTTCAGATCGTGATACTAAATTTCTTAGCCACTTTTGGAGATGTTTATGGGCTAAGTTGGGGACTAAGCTGCTTTTTAGTACTACTTGTCACCCCCAAACTGATGGACAAACTGAAGTAGTCAATAGAACATTGTCTACTATGCTTAGGGCTGTTTTGAAGAATAACAAGAAAATGTGGGAAGAATGCTTGCCTCATATTGAATTTGCTTATAATCGTTCATTGCATTCTACTACTAAGATGTGCCCTTTTGAAATTGTGTATGGTTTCCTACCTCGTGCACCTATTGATTTGTTGCCTCTTCTATCTTCAGAGAAGGTTAATTTTGATGCTAAAGAATGTTCTGAATTGATTTTAAAAATGCATGAGTTAACTAAGGAAAACATTGAGCGTATGAATGCTAAATATAAACTTGCTGGAGATAAGGGTAGAAAACATGTTGTGTTTGCGCCTGGAGATCTTGTTTGGTTACATTTGCGTAAAGATAGATTTCCTAATCTGCGCAAATCAAAGCTAATGCCACGTGCTGATGGTCCTTTTAAGGTGTTAGAGAAAACAAACGATAATGCATATAAACTTGAGCTACCTGTAGATTTTGGGGTTAGTCCCACTTTTAACATTGCAGATTTGAAGCCTTATTTGGGTGAGGAAGATGCGCTTCCGTCGAGGACGACTTCATTTCAAGAAGGGGAGGATGATGAGGACATCAATACCATTGTTACACCCACAGCCCCTACTGTTACATATAGTGGACCAATTACTAGAGCTCGCACACGCCAATTAAATTACGAGGTACTTTCTTTCTTGGTAATGATTCAAATGTTCATGAGATTATGATGCTGCCTAAATTGGATACATTTGTTTTGCTTACAAATGAAGGGCCTAGCTTGGAGAAGGATGAACATTGGAGAAAGAACATGCATGGAGTTGATGGCATGCGCAAGGGGATCAAGAACGGAGTTACAAATGATGATTTCAGGACTTTGAAGCCGCCATAAGGAGTGCATGAGGCCTTGGACGAAATATACAAGATGTCACTTCATAATATTCGTCCATAGGCTATTCTAGGTGCTGCGTCACCTTATTAATGGGCCAGGCCCATGTAATTTCGAAATACTTAAGTATAGGTGATGAGGACATGACTACCTTGGATACGACCAAAAATATTGCATACATGCATATTTGTCAGGTGATTTCTAATGCAAATTATTCAATAGTCTATTTATGTTATCCAGAACAAAAATACTTCACACACTTTTGTGTTTTGTCTAATTGCAGGTGTATGGGACATTTGTACAATCCACATATGAAGATAAGGGAAAAGGAGATGTTTAGGTTGTGTTCAAAAAGTCCTCTCACGTCACTTTTGGGCCAAGAGAAGATAGAGTCCAAGTCTCTCACGTTCTGGATTCAGATTCGGACTGCACAGACATACCTGACTCAAAACGCCAACAAATTTTTCATACGGACTCCGAATTGGGTGATTCTTTTTTTGTTGGAAACTAGATTTCGTGCTCTTTCCGTCCCGATTGGATTCACCTTCAAATTCGTCCGGAGCGTTGAGTTACGGACGAAACAATCTGATGTTGCAGCAGAATCCGAGTCAAACTACAAGCCCAAAGGTGTTGCATCACCTCCACTTGGGCCCATGAGCCTTGTACGACCTAGGGTTAGTTTTAGGCTGCCTTGGGACGTCCTCCCACCTCCTTGGCCGCCACCCCTTGCTCCTATATAAGTAGATCCATCTAGTAGCTTTTTCCTTGGGATTTGTTTAGTTAAAAGTTAGCCATTGCAACTTCGTGTACTTCGTTTGTGTCCAACGACCAGACCAAGACCGCTTCCGGATCCCCACCATTATCAATACTTCATATATATTTGCGATATTCAGATTGCTTTATCATATTCTTGCTCGTTCTTCGATTGCTTGCAGGAATAGACCTTCGTGGTCAGGCTGACCGTGCTTCCAGCATCGTCAGTAACCTCAGGAGATTGGTTTAGCGGTTGCTAAGGCGCAACGTCGTGCATGTTTGTAGTCGGATCATCAAAGTCGTCTCCACCAAATCGATAGTTATCATCTCATCGAAAGATCGGGACCCTCGCCTCTATCAAGTGGTATCAGATTTCCAGGTTGCTCGGTGAGATTTTACAGTTTTTCGTAGTTTAGATCGAGTCTGTTCTTCATACCTATAGTCCACGAAAAAGCCAGAAAAAAAATTAGGGTTAGTTCATCATATCCGAACCAATCTGAGCCTTTGCATAATCTTTTTAGGGTTTTGCTTTGTTGAATTTGCGGTTGCATCGTCGTGTCTAGTTGCTGGTCTTAGAGTCTAGTCTTTTAGAGTTTCGAGTTCTGGTCATAAGTTGTCACGCCGCCGCCGCACCATCATCATCACCCCTGCCATCTACCACCACTGCTTATCCGCCACCGCTTCGAATCCGTATCCATATACCACCACAACTGTCATATACTACCACCGCTGCCATCTACCACCATATATCCACCACCAATCCGAGTTCTTGTCATATTAGGTTTGTTTTCGAGATCCATCTAGATTCCGATTCGTGTTTCCTTGCCGGAGTAGGTTTCGGAAAAAAAAAGAGTCCGGAAACCACGCTCCGTTTAGGCCCAAAATTTTTCGAAAACGCATTTTTCGAAAAAAATTCTGGCTATCCTATTTTTAGGTGTTTCTGAGTGTTTTGAGACAGGTGCCATTATAGGAAGTTTTTTTTGACCCGTTTCCAGTTTTTGGGTCCGGGCAGTAAAAAAAAAATTGGTCGAAAAAATTTCGTGCCCATCCTGTCAGTTTGAGCTAGGAAGAGTTTTGAGACACTCGCCATTATAGTGATTTTTCGCAAAAAAAAAGCAGCGCAAAAAAAAAGAGTGCAAAAAGAAAGAGCGAAAAAAAAATTCCAGAGTGTGCTTTTCCCTTGTTTATGTGCCGCGCCGTGATTTTGTTGGTGTTCTAGGCTCGCGTCTCTAGCACAGTCTAGCCTAGGACCAGCACAGTACCGTCGTTGAGCGTTTATTCAACTTTGCATCTCTGAATTGATTATTGCTGACCCTTTTTGCTACCATATTATAAGCCTTCCCAGCTCCACATACATCTACGTCGTGCGTTTGACTCTCCCTGGTAATCGCTCTATCCAAGCTTTGAGAGTTTTTGACTACAACGGTTGCCGATCACCGCCTGCTGCTGGGTAAGAACTGGTAAGAATTTGAGATTTGCTTGACGGATTTGTGACACCCACCACCACCTCTTGTTAGTAGTCTGTAGGATCATATTCTTGTGTGTTTCTATTGCTACTAACCATGCCAGGATCACAAGCCGACGAGACTGACTGGGAGAACATGACAAATAAGGATTTGCATGATAAATTTCAGCAAATGATGAGTGGACAGGTGCAAGACGTGCTAAACAGATTTGAAGAGGCCAAAGAGGTGGGAGGACGTCCCAAGGCAGCCTAAAACTAACCCTAGGTCGTACAAGGCTCATGGGCCCAATTGGAGGTGATGCAACACCTTTGGGCTTGTAGTTTGACTCAGATTCTGCTGCAACGTCAGATTGTTTCGTTCGTAACTCAACGCTCCGGACGAATTTGAAGGTGAATCCAATTGGGTTGGAAAGAGCACCAAATCTAGTTTCCAACAAAAAAAGAAACACCCAATTCGGAGTCCGTATGAAAAAGTTGTTGGCGTTTTGAGTTAGGTATGTCTGTGCAGTCCGAATCTGAATCCAGAACGTGAGAGACTTGGACTCTATCTTCTCTTGCCCCAAAAGTGACGTGAGAGGACTTTTTGAACACAACCTAAACTTCTCCTTTTCCCTTATCTTCATATGTGGATTGTACAAATGTCCCATACACCTGCAATTAGACAAAACACAAAAGTGTGTGAAGTATTTTTGTTTTGGATAACATAAATAGATTATTGAATAGATTGCATTAGAAATCACCTGACAAATATGCATGTATGCAATATTTTTGGTCGTATCCAAGGTATTCATGTCCTCATCATCCTCCCCTTTTTGAAAACAAAGCCGTCCTCGGCGTTGCTTAATCTGAAATGTGGCTAACAAAAGAGACAAGGTGTACATGTTGTATATGTATATGTCATGCAGTTTAACTTCCCTTGATTTTTGCACGTATGACACATGTATACATGAGTAACTTTCATAGTTCATAAAAACTAAAGCCAAAAAATTATCACAAGAAGTAGAAGGCATGAAAATATTAGAACTCAGTTTGCACATATAAGTGAAGCTCTTATTCATTTCAAAAGATTCGCAATGTTCATCCTTAAACCATCCCAACTTTGGTGAATAAACCTTACTTGCATCAAATTTACATGCTACAACATGCTTAAATAAGCAAACATGCAATAAGTCATTGGACACAGAATCATCACCAAGATTGGAGGCCATATCAAAATGATTAAACATTAGTTCTTTTGCATCAACAGTTAATTCAATGGGTGCACTCAAAATTGTTGATATTTCAGTTGTTTGATCACATGACGCATTCATGACAGTAACAAGATTCTCTAAAATAGGTGGTGTGCTCAAATCAACAGGTAACTCAATACATGACGCATTCAAGTTAACTAGGCATGCATCATTCTCATGTGAAGTTATATCATCAATACCTTTACTGTTACCTTGTGGCAAAGATGTAGCTGATGTAGGTACGGACGTTGACAATGTACCATACCCTTGAGATGATGCCGCGCTCATAATCCGAGGTGCAATGATGGAGGAACCCACCGGCCGTGGTGAGCATGAACTGGAATAGTAGTTGTTGTAGTCACCTAATGCATCCTCCTGTATCTGTCTCTCAAAGGTACAAGCACGGACATACATACCAGTAATGCAACGAGGAATATACTGAAATCTTGCCTGAATATCATGGTTCAAACCACCAAAAAATCTATTCATTGTATCATTCTCAGATTCTTCTATGTCACAATGATGCATATAAGATTTGAACTCTTGGTAGTAAGCATGAACAGTGTTGTTGCCTTGTTTAAATTGTTCAAATTTGTGAAGCAATTCACGACGATAATAAGGAGGGAAAAATTGTTGTCTCATTACAGCTTTCAAAATTTTCCAAGTTGTGGGTTGGTTATCAATGTTTTTCTTACAATGTACACTCCACCAAACAGAAGCAAAACCAGTAAATGCTCTAATGGTAGCTCGTACTCTCTCAAGTTCAGAAAAATCATGGTGACTAAAAACTTGTTCTACTTCAAGCTCCCAAGCTAGATAAATAGCAGGATTAAATCTACCCTCAAATGATGGTAAAGAGATAACCTGACCATATGCTTGTGTGTGTTGTCCCAACTCTCGTGATGGTGAAGATGTGTCCGTCATCCAAGAACTTCTATCTCTGGAACCTGTCATGATTAGTAGAAACAAGAACCAAAATTCGAGAATAATGTTCCTATGAACTACTAGGATGTGGTTGTAAAGTGCTCACAGTAAAGCAAATATCAATATCTTACAAGTTCTTACCATGTGGCAGGTGGTGACAAGCAACCAGCGGTGTCAAATAACTCCGAAGATTGTGTAAAACGATTGCCAGGGGAACGTACGTATACACGGTGTAGAAATATGTGGAGCTGGGTTGGCTATATATGGTAGCAAAAGATTAGCAATAATCAATTCAAAGATGCAATGTTGAATAAACGCTCAACGACGGTACTGTGCTGGTCCTAGGCTAGACCGTACTAGAGACGCGAGCCTAGAACACTAATGAGGTCACGGCGTAGCACAACTAGCATCAATGAATGATACTAAGTAGCTCTTGACAGCAAGATATAAGTGAAGATCACAACGGCAGTGAAGATAATGATGAAAAACAACTGCCAAGCAGGATATACAACAACTCTCTCTCCAACTTTCCTCTTGAAAAGTTTGAGACAATTTTCTGATAAATTCTTTCAAAGAATGCTACTAACTCAAGCTTTCCAATGCAAAAAGAATCACTCAATTCCGAGTTGATATGAGGAGTCAAAGAATTCTAAAACTGGCCTGAAAAATTGGAACAAGTTGTGTTCACGAACTTCGGAGGGCAAAAAGACCTATTTAGAAGCCGATTTTGAGGTGTCAAATATTGAACTAGCTTCTGCAACTATTTAGATGCGGCTCGTTGCTAGCTTCAATTTGAGTACTCACGGAGCCAAAACGGACTTCGTATGAGGAAGATACACCTGTTTTACTGAACAGTGCGCAAAACAGATTCCAATCCGAATTCAGGTACGAGATTGATTCTTTATAGATCCAATTTTTTTTTCTTCTCTCTTTTTTTCTCACGCTTTTTTTTCTTTTTCTTCTCTCTCTTTTTCTTTTTTTTCCTTTTTTCTCTTTTTTTTTCTCTATCTTTTTTTTTCAAGACAAACTAGATAAGATGCAGATTGGATCAGGCGAAGATGTGAATGACCTCAACTATGATTATGACAATGAACAGTGCGTAGCACGTGGTGGAAATTAATAGATGGGATGGTGGACAGCGGAAGGGATAATGATGCAGCGGCGGCGTGACTAATGTGAACAGAACTCGAAACTCTAAAGGAACTAGACGCTAAGACCAGCAACTTACACGACGATGCAACCGATAATTCAACTATGCAAGCAATGAATAGAAAATTGCAAAGGCTCAGACTGGCTTGGATAAAGGATGAACAGATCTAACTTTTTCTTTGTGTGGCTTTTTCTTGGACAATAGGTAAGAAAATAAATCTAATCTAGGAAAACTGGAACTTCTCACCGAGCAACCTGAAAACTGATACCACTTGATAGAGGCAAAGGTGTCCCGTCTTTCGATGAGATGGTGGATTTCGCTTTGGTGGAAGTCGACTTTGACGATCCGACTACGAACGTGCGAGGACGTCGCGCCTTAGCAATCGCTAAACCAACTCCGAGAGGTTATTGACCACGCCGGAGCACGATCAACCTGACCACGAGGGTCTGTTTCCTGCGAGCAAACGAAGAACAAGCAAGAAACTAAGATTGCAATCTGGATATTGCGAATATAAGATGGAAACTTTATTGATCAAGGTGGGGTTCTGTGACGCCTTTGTCTGGTCGTTGAACACAAACGAAGTACGCGAAGTTGCAGCTATGGCGAACTTTTAATCTAAACAAAACCCAAAGTCTAAACGATGCCCTAAGGGCTGTATATATGGAGGAAGAGGGGGGAATTTCGTGGCCCTTGGTGGAGGGGTCCGAAATCAACCCTATCTCTTGTTTCCCCACACATACGGACTCTAAAAATAGCCTATACTTATGTATTTCGAAATTACATGGGCCTGGCCCAATAATAAGGTGATGCAGCACCTAAAATAGCCTCGGGACGAAATTTATGAAGTGGCATCTTGTATATTTCGTCCAAGGCTTCATGCACCCATTATGGTGGCTTCAAAGTCCTGAAATCATCACTTGTAACTCCGTTCTTGTTCCCCTTGCGCATGCCATCATCTCCATGCTTGTTCTTTGATAGAGGCGAGGGTCCCGATCTTTCGATGAGATGATAACTATCGATTTGGTGGAGACGACTTTGACAATCCGACTACAAACATGCACGACGTTGCGCCTTAGCAATCGCTAAACCAATCTCCTGAGGTTACTGACGATGCTGGAAGCACGGTCAGCCTGACCACGAAGGTCTATTCCTGCAAGCAATCGAAGAACGAGCAAGAATATGATAAAGCAATCTGAATATTGCAAATATATATGAAGTATTGATAATGGTGGGGATCCGGAAGCGGTCTTGGTCTGGTCGTTGGACACAAACGAAGTACACGAAGTTGCAATGGCTAACTTTTAACTAAACAAATCCCAAGGAAAAAGCTACTAGATGGATCTACTTATATAGGAGCAAGGGGTGGCGGCCAAGGAGGTGGGAGGACGTCCCAAGGCAGCCTAAAACTAACCCTAGGTCGTACAAGGCTCATGGGCCCAAGTGGAGGTGATGCAACACCTTTGGGCTTGTAGTTTGACTCGGATTCTGCTGCAACGTCAGATTGTTTCGTCCGTAACTCAACGCTCCGGATGAATTTGAAGGTGAATCCAATTGGGTTGGAAAGAGCACGAAATCTAGTTTCCAACAAAAAAAGAATCACCCAATTCAGAGTCCGTATGAAAAAGTTGTTGGCGTTTTGAGTCAGGTATGTCTGTGCAGTCCGAATCTGAATCCAGAACGTGAGAGACTTGGACTCTATCTTCTCTTGGCCCAAAAGTGACGTGAGAGGACTTTTTGAACACAACCTAAACTTCTCCTTTTCCCTTATCTTCATATGTGGATTGTACAAATGTCCCATACACCTGCAATTAGACAAAACACAAAAGTGTGTGAAGTATTTTTGTTCTGGATAACATAAATAGATTATTGAATAGTTTGCATTAGAAATCACCTGACAAATATGCATGTATGCAATATTTTTGGTCGTATCCAAGGTATTCATGTCCTCATCATCCTCCCCTTTTTGAAAACAAAGCCGTCCTCGGCGTTGCTTAATCTGAAATGTGGCTAACAAAAGAGACAAGGTGTACATGTTGTATATGTATATGTCATCCAGTTTAACTTCCCTTGATTTTTGCATGTATGACACATGTATACATGAGTAACTTTCATAGTTCATAAAAACTAAAGCCAAAAAATTATCACAAGAAGTAGAAGGCATGAAAATATTAGAACTCAGTTTGCACATATAAGTGAAGCTCTTATTCATTTCAAAAGATTCGCAATGTTCATCCTTAAACCATCCCAACTTTGGTGAATAAACCTTACTTGCATCAAATTTACATGCTACAACATGCTTAAATAAGCAAACATGCAATAAGTCATTGGACACAGAATCATCACCAAGATTGGAGGCCATATCAAAATGATTAAACATTAGTTCTTTTGCATCAACAGTTAATTCAATGGGTGCACTCAAAATTGTTGATATTTCAGTTGTTTGATCACTCTCTAAAATAGGTGGTGTGCTCAAATCAACAGGTAACTCAATACATGACGCATTCAAGTTAACTAGGCATGCATCTGTCTTGATAGAGGCGGGGTGTCCCGATCTTTCGATGAGATGATAACTAACGATTTGGTGGAGACGACTTTGACGATCCGACTACAAACGTGCACGACGTTGCGCCTTAGCAATCGCTAAACCAACTCCGAGAGGTTATTGACCACGCCGGAGCACAATCAACCTGACCACGAAGGTCTATTCCTGCAAGCAATCGAAGAACAAGCAAGAATATGATAAAAGCAATCTGAATATTGCGAGTATATATGAAGTATTGATAAAGGTGGGGATCCGTAAGCGGTCTTGGTCTGGTCGTTGGACACAAACGAAGTACACGAAGTTGCAATGGCTAACTTTTAACTAAACAAATCCCAAGGAAAAGCTACTAGATGGATCTACTTATATAGGAGCAAGGGGTGGCGGCCAAGGAGGTGGGAGGACGTCCCAAGGCAGCCTAAAACTAAATCTAGGTCGTACAAGGCCAATGGGCCCAAGTGGAGGTGATGTAACACCTTTGGACTTGTAGTTTGACTCGGATTCTGCTGCAGCATCAGATTGTTTCGTCCACAACTCAACGCTCCGGACGAATTTGAAGGTGATTCCAATTGGGTTGGAAAGTGCACGAAATCTAGTTTCCAAAAAAAAAAGAATCACCCAATTCGGAGTCCATATGAAAAACTTGTGTGCGTTTTGAGTTAGGTGTGTCTGTGCAGTCCGAATCTGAATCCAGAACGTGAGAGACTTGGACTCTATCTTCTCTTGGACCAAAAGTGACGTGAGAGAACTTTTTGGACAGCAAATAAACATCTCTTTCTTCCTTATCTTCATATTTGGATTGTACAAATGTCCCATACACCTGCAATTAGACAAAACACAAAAGTGTGTGAAGTATTTTTGTTCTGTATAACATAAATAGATTATTGAATAGTTTGCACTAGAAATCACCTGACAAATATGCATATATGCAATATTTTTGGTCATATCCAAGGTAGTCATGTCCTCATCATGTCTCATGTGAAGTTATATCATCAATATCTTTACTGTTACCTTGTGGCAAAGATGTAGCTGATGTAGGTACGGACGTTGACAATGTACCATACCCTTGAGATGATGCCGCGCTCATAATCCGAGGTGCAATGATGGAGGAACCCACCGGCGGTGGTGATCATGAACTAGAATAGTAGTTGTTGTAGTCACCTAATGCATCCTCCTGTATCTGTCTCTCAAAGGTACAAGCACGGACATACATACCAGTAATGCAACAAGGAATATACTGAAATCTTGCCTGAATATCATGGTTCAAACCACCAAAAAATCTATTCATTGTATCATTCTCAGATTCTTCTATGTCACAATGATGCATATAAGATTTGAACTCTTGGTAGTAAGCATGAACAGTGTTGTTTCCTTGTTTAAATTGTTCAAATTTGCGAAGCAATTCACGATGATAATAAGGAGGGAAAAATTGTTGTCTCATTACAGCTTTCAGAACTTTCCAAGTTGTGGGTTGGTTATCAATGTTTTTCTTACAATGTACACTCCACCAAACAGAAGCAAAATCAGTAAATGCTCTAGTGGCTGCTCGCACTCGCTCAAGTTCAGAAAAGTCATGGTGACTAAAAACTTGTTCTACTTCAAGCTCTCAAGCTAGATAAGCAGTAGGATTAAATCTACCCTCAAATGACGGTAAAAAGACAACCTGACCATGTGCTAGTGTTTGTTGTCCCAACTCTCGTGATGGTGAAGATGTGTCCATTTTGGGCTGCGGCCAACTCTCAATAGCTTCAATCTTGGCTTTATCAACTTCAATTCCCTGTGGAGTAACAACATAGCCAAGAAAAGATACTCGGTCGGTGCAAAAGGTGCACTTCCCAAGGTTACCAAACAAACGTGCATCACGTAGAGCAATAAAAACAGCACGTAAATGTTCCAAATGTTCTTCCAAAGATCTGCTATAAATCAATATGTCATCAAAGTAAACTACCACAAATCGTCCAATGAAAGCACGTAAAACTTCGTTCATTAATCTCATGAAAGTATTAGGTGCATTAGTTAACCCAAAAGGCATGACTAACCACTCATATAATCCAAACTTAGTTTTAAATGCTGTTTTCCATTCATCTCCCAATTTCATACGAATTTGATGGTAGCCACTACGCAAATCAACTTTGGAGAATATTGTAGAGCCACTCAATTCATCAAGCATATCATCTAGCCTAGGAATAGGATGACGATAACGAATAGTAATATTATTAATGACTCTACAATCAACACACATACGTGATGTACCATCCTTTTTCGGCACTAGAATAATAGGAACAGCACAAGGACTAAGGGATTCGCGTATATAACCTTTGTCGAGAAGCTCTTGTACTTGACGCATAATCTCCTTCGTCTCCTCTGGATTGGTACGGTATGGTGCACGGTTTGGCAGTGAAGCACCGGGAATTAAGTCAATCTGATGCTCAATCCCTCGAATAGGCGGTAATCCCGGTGGCACGTCTTGTGGAAAAACGTCAGCGAACTCCCGCAAAATGTTAGTGACAGCAGGAGGTGATAGAGGCGAAGGTGTCCCGTCTTTCGATGAGATGATGGATATCGCTTTGGTGGCAGTCGACTTTGACGATCCGACTACGAACGTGCGAGGACGTCGCGCCTTAGCAATCGCTAAACCAACTCCGAGAGGTTATTGACCACGCCGGAGCACGATCAACCTGACCACGAGGGTCTGTTTCCTGCGAGCAAATGAAGAACAAGCAAGAAACTGAGATTGCAATCTGGATATTGCGAATATAAGATGAAAGCTTTATTGATCAAGGTGGGGTTCTGTGACGCCTTTGTCTGGTCGTTGAACACAAACGAAGTACGCGAAGTTGCAGCTATGGCGAACTTTTAATCTAAACAAAACCCAAAGTCTAAACGATGCCCTAAGGGCTGTATATATGGAGGAAGAGGGGGGAATTTCGTGGCCCTTGGTGGAGGGGTCCGAAATCAACCCTATCTCTTGTTTCCCCACACATACGGACTCTAGAAATAGCCTATACTTATGTATTTCGAAATTACATGGGCCTGGCCCAATAATAAGGTGACGCAGCACCTAAAATAGCCTCGGGACGAAATTTATGAAGTGGCATCTTGTATATTTCGTCCAAGGCTTCATGCACCCATTATGGTGGCTTCAAAGTCCTGAAATCATCACTTGTAACTCCGTTCTTGTTTCCCTTGCGCATGCCATCATCTCCATGCTTGTTCTTGCTCCAATGTTCATCCTTCTCCAAGCTAGGCCCTTCATTTGTAAGCAAAACAAATGTATCCAATTTAGGCAGCATCATATTCTCATGAACATTAGAATCATTACCAAGAAACGAAAGTACCTGGTAATTTAGTTGGCGTGCACGAGCTCTAGTAATTGGTCCAGTATGTATAGCAGCAGGGGCTGTGGGTGTAACAATTGTATTGATGTCCTCATCAACGTAGAGCAATAAAAACAGCACGTAAATGTTCCAAATGTTCTTCCAAAGATCTGCTATAAATCAATATGTCATCAAAGTAAACTACCACAAATCGTCCAATGAAAGCACGTAAAACTTCGTTCATTAATCTCATGAAAGTACTAGGTGCATTAGTTAACCCAAAAGGCATGACTAACCACTCATATAATCCAAACTTAGTTTTAAATGCTGTTTTCCATTCATCTCCCAATTTCATACGAATTTGATGGTAGCCACTACGCAAATCAACTTTGGAGAATATTGTAGAGCCACTCAATTCATCAAGCATATCATCTAGCCTAGGAATAGGATGACGATAACGAATAGTAATATTATTAATGCCTCTACAATCAACACACATACGTGATGTACCATCCTTTTTCGGCACTAGAATAATAGGAACAGCACAAGGACTAAGGGATTCACGTATATAACCTTTGTCGAGAAGCTCTTGTACTTGACGCATAATCTCCTTCGTCTCCTCTGGATTGGTACGGTATGGTGCACGGTTTGGCAGTGAAGCACCGGGAATTAAGTCAATCTGATGCTCAATCCCTCGAATAGGCGGTAATCCCGGTGGCACGTCTTGTCGAAAAACGTCAGCGAACTCCTGCAAAATGTTAGTGACAGCAGGAGGCAAAGAGGAAGGCACGTCCTCGAATGAAAATAATGCCTCTTTGCACAGAAAAGCATAGCAAACAGATTTGCTAAAATCTAGCTCATCAATATCAGATTTGGTGGCAAATAAACATGCACTTTTCAATCTAATTTCAGAAGCAACACTAGATGGTTTATTATTAGGCTTCATTTGTTGCTCAAATTCTTTTGCCACAATCTGATATTCACTCTTATTCTTCTCCTGTTTTGCTTTATTAGCTCTATTAATATCATCTTTCAAAATGGAATCAGGAGTCATAGGAAGCAAAGTAATATTTTTATCCTTATGAACAAGAGTATAGTGATTGTTTCTACCATGGTGTACAGAATTTTTATCAAATTGCCATGGTCTACCAAGTAATAAGGAACATGCTTGCATAGGTACCACATCACAATCAACATAATCAGCATATGTAGAGATACTAAAATGCACACGAACAGTACGTGTTACCTTAACCTTGCCGCTGTTGCTGAACCATTGGATGTAGTAAGGATGTGGATGTGGTCTTGTGGTGAGAGAAAGCTTCTCCACCATCTCCATGCTAGCCAAGTTGTTGCAGCTCCCTCCGTCTATTATGACGCGCACAGAACGTTCCTTCACAACTCCCTTGGTATGGAACAAATTGTGCCTCTGATTTTGCTCAGCTTGTGTGACCTGCACACTCAAAACACGTTGAGCAACTAAACATTCATACCTGTCAGCGTCTTCAGGAGCCATGTATTGCGTCTCATGATCAGAATCATCTCCACCATGTTCTTCACGTGTAATAAGAGCCAATGTCTCCTCATCATAGTCACTAGCGGACTCATATCCACCACCCTCGGTAGCAATCATCACACGCGGAGATTTCCATTCTCTCGCATAATGACCTCCTCCCTTACAACAACGACAAATAATATCACTTGTGTGCCCTGTTGATGCCCTGGAAGAAGAAGAACTCTGTGCAGGCCCGGCAGGTGCGCGCTTGGCAGATAATGGTGGTTGTTCCTGTTTTCTTGTATCACGACTGTAGGAGGCACCTGATTGAGGTGCTGGTGCAGTTGAAGTAGAAGATGCACGCGGTGTCCATGATGAAGGTCGGCCTGCAGAAAAGTTAGTTCGCGCCAATGCTTGTCGATCCTGCACTTCACGTTCAGCTTTACAAGCAAGATGGAATAAACGAGTGATATTAGTATACTCCTTATAGTCTAGAATGGTCTGAATCTCTCTATTTAATCCACCCAGAAAACGTGCAAGCATAGCTTCATTCTCCTCAACAATACCACATCGAATCATGCCAGTTTGTAATTCCTGATAATATTCTTCTACAGAATTTTTTCCTTGTCTTAAACGCTGCAATTTTTGAAGCAATTCACGTTGATAATATGGTGGAACCCGACGCGTACGCATAGAAGTTTTCAAAGCAGCCCAAGTAGTTGGAATAGGATATAATCTACAATGTTCAGACCACCAGACACATGCAAAACTAGTGAAAGCACAAACAGCAGCAGCAACCCGTCTCTCCTCGGGATATTGTAAACATGTAAAACGTTGTTCAGTTTCTAACTCCCAAGTAAGATATATATCAGGAACAACCACCACCCCTTGGCCGCAGGAGAAATCTTGTTGCAAGTAATTATGTGAACTTGATATGTGTTCGATATTTGATGGTATGTATGTTGTGATTCCCTTAGTGGTGTCATGCGAACGTTGACTACATGACACTTCACCATATATGGTCCTAAGGGAATTCATTGTGGAGTAGTTATTAGATGATGGGTTGCGAGAGTGACAAAAGCTTAAACCCCAGTTTATGCGCTATTCCGTTACGGACCGATTGGATCCAAAAGTTTAATGCTATGGTTAGAATTTATTCTTAATACTTTTCTCGTAGTTGCGGATGCTTGTGAGGGGGTTAATCACAAGTAGGAGGTTTGTTCAAGTAAGAACATCACCTAAGCACCGGTCCACCCACATATCATGTACCTCTTCCTTTTCAGGGTTTTGGAGTGTTCTCGAAGGTTTCTTTTATGTGTTCCTCCTGTGTTATGGTTTGGATAATGTTAGTTTCAACATTAATAGGCGTCCTTGAAATATAGTGTTTAATTCTTTGTCCATTGACCACCATCGGGTTGGTACCTTCAGCTTTATTAATCTTGATAGCTCCAGAGTGATAAACTTCTTCGATGATATATGGTCTTTCCCATTTGGAAAGAAGTTTTCCTACAAAAAATCTAAAACGGGAATTGTACAATAGAACATGTTCACCAACTTTGAATTCCCGCTTTTGGATTCTTTTGGCATGCCATGTTCTAACTTTCTATTTAAATAGTTTGGCACTTTCATAAGCTTGGGTTGTCCATCCATCTAGTGAGCTAATATCAAATAAACTCTTTTCACCAGCAAGTTTGAAATCATAATTGAGTTATTTATTTGCCCAATATGCTTTATGTTCTAACTTGAGAGGAAAATGGCAACCCTTTCCATAAACCATTTAATATGGAGACATACCCATAGGGTTTTTATAAGCTGTTCTATAGGCCAAAGTGCAACATCAAGTTTCTTAGACCAATTCTTTTGGGGCCTAATGACAGTCTTTTGCAAAATTGATTTTATTTCTCTATTGCTAAGTTCAACTTGACCACTAGTTTGATGATGATAGGGTGATGCAATTCTATGGTTAACATCAAATTTAGCAAGCATTTTATGGAAACCACCATGAATAAAGTGTGAACCACCATCAGTGATTAAATATCTAGGGACTCCAAACCTTGGGAAAATAACTTCTTTAAGCATTTTAATGGAGGTGTTGTGATTATCACTACTAGTTGGAATAGCTTCTACCCACTTAGTGACATAATCGACAACAACCAAAATATGTGTATAACCATTAGAGGAAGGAAAGGTCCCATATAATCAAAGCCACAAACATCTATGGTTCAACAACAAGTGAATAATTCATAGGCATTTCCTGACGCTTACCAATATTACCAATTCTTTGACATTCATCACAAGATAAGAAAAACTTACGAGCGTCTTTGAAGAGGGAAGGCCAATAAAAACCAGATTGTAATACATCATGCATAGTTCTATCTCCTGCATGATGTCCTCCGTAGGCTTGGAAGTGACATTTCCGTAGGATTTGTTCCTGTTCTTGCCCAGGTACACAATGTTTAATAATACCATCTACTCCTTCTTTATCAATATGTGGGTCATCCCAAAAGTAATGTCTTAAGTCATAGAAGAATTTTTTTTCTTTTCTTGGTATGTAAAACTAGGTGGTATAAATTTAGTAACAATGTAATTAGAATAGTCAGCATACCAAGGAGTGTTATGAGAAGCATTTAACTAGTTGTTTATCAGGAAAACTATCATCATTAGGTAGTGGGTCATCAAGAACATTTTCTAACATAACAAGTTATCAGCTACGGGGTTCTCAGCTCCTTTCCAATCAGTAATATGCAAGTCAAATTCTTGAAACAAGAGAACGCACCTAATGAGTCTAGGTTTAGCATCTTTCTTTTCCATAAGATATTTAATAGCAGCATGATTGGTGTGAACAATTACTTTGGAATCAACAATGTAAGATCTGAATTTATCACAAGCAAACACAACTGCTAAAAATTATTTCTCAGTAGTAGCATTTCTTTGGGCACTGTCTAGAGTTTTACTAGCATAATGGATAACCTTTAATTTCTTATCAACTCTTTGACCTAGAACAACACCAACAACATAATAACCAGCATCACACATAATTTCAAAGGGTAGGTTCCAATCAGGTGGTTGAACTATAGGTGCAGAAGTTAAGGCTTTCTTAAGTTTTCAAATGCTTTTACACAATCATCATAAAAACAAATGGAACATCCTTTTGTAAAAGATTAGTAAGAGGCCCAGAAATTTTAGAGAAGTCTTTAATGAACCTCCTATAGAAACCAGCATGAGCAAGGAAACTACGAATACCTTAATGTCTTTCGAACATGACATTTTCTCAATTGCATCAACTTTAGCTTTATCCACCTCCATACCTCGTTCAGAAATTTTATGCCCCAAGACAATGCCTTCATTAACCATAAAGTGGCACTTCTCCCAATTCAAGACAAGATTAGTTTGTTCACATCTCTGCAAATCTCGATCAAGGTTACTTAAGCAATTATCAAAAGAAGTTTTGTAAACGAAAAAATCATCCATGAAAACCTCAACAATATTTTCACAAAAATCAGAGAATATAACAGTCATGCATATTTGAAAGGTAGCAGCTGCATTACATAAACCAAAAGGCACATGTCTATAAGCATAAGTTCCAAAAGTGATAGAGGCTAAGGTGTCCCGATGTTTCGATGAGATGGTGGCTATCGTTTTCTGTGGGAGTCGACCTTGACGATCCGACTACGAACGTGCGAGACGTCGCGCCTTAGCAATCGCTAAACCAACTTCCGAGGGTTATTGACCACGCCGGAGCACGATCAACCTGACCACGAGGGTCTGTTTCCTGCGAGCAAACGAAGAACAAGCAAGAAACTGAGATTGCAATCGGGATATTGCGAATATAAGATGAAAGCTTTATTGATCAAGGTGGGGTTCTGTGACGTCTTGGTCTGGTCGTTGGACACAAACGAAGTACACGAAGTTGCAGCTATGGCGAACTTTTAATCCAAACAAAACCCAAAGTCTAAACAACGCCCTAAGGGCTGTATATATGGAGGAAGAGGGGGGAATTTCGTGGCCCTTGAGGGTGGGGTCCGAAACCAACCCTAACTCTTGTTTCCCCACACATACAGACTCTAAAAATAGCCTATACTTAAGTATTTCGAAATTACATGGGCCTGGCCCATTAATAAGGTGACGCAGCACCTAGAATAGCCTATGGACGAATATTATGAAGTGACATCTTGTATATTTCGTCCTAGGCTTCATTCACTCCTTATGGCGGCCTCAAAGTCCTGAAATCATCACTTGTAACTCCGTTCTTGATCCCCTTGCGCATGCCATCAACTCCATGCGTGTTCTTGCTCCAATGTTCATCCTTCTCCAAGCTAGTCCCTTCATTTGTAAGCAAAACAAATGTATCCAATTTAGGCAGCATCATAATCTCATGAACACTAGAATCATTACCAAGAAACGAAAGTACCTGGTAATTTAATTGGCGTGCGCGAGCTCTTGTAATTGGTCCAGTATATGTAACAGTAGGGGCTGTGGGTGTAACAATGGTATTGATGTTCTCATCATCCTCCCCTTCTTGAAATGAAGTCGTCCTCGACGGAAGCGCATCTTCCTCACCCAAATAAGGCTTCAAATCTGCAATGTTAAAAGTGGGACTAACCCCAAAATCTACAGGTAGCTCAAGTTTATATGCATTATCATTTATTTTCTCTAACACCTTAAAAGGACCATCAGCACGTGGCATTAGCTTTGGTTTGCGTAGATTAGGAAATCTATCTTTACGCAAATGTAACCAAACAAGATCTCCAGGCGCAAACACAACATGTTTTCTACCCTTATCTCCAGCAAGTTTATATTTAGCATTCATACGCTCAATGTTTTCCTTAGTTAACTCATGCATTTTTAAAATCAATTCAGAACGTTCTTTAGCATCAAAATTAACCTTCTCTGAAGATGGAAGAGGCAACAAATCAATAGGTGCACGAGGTAGGAAACCATACACAATTTCAAAGGGCACATCTTAGTAGTAGAATGTAATGAATGATTATAAGCAAATTCAATATGAGGCAAGCATTCTTCCCACATTTTCTTGTTATTCTTCAAATCAGCCCTAAGCATAGTAGACAATGTTCTATTGACTATTTCAGTTTGTCCATCAGTTTGGGGGTGACAAGTAGTACTAAAAAGTAGCTTTGTCCCCAACTTAGCCCATAAACATCTCCAAAAGTGGCTAAGAAATTTAGTATCACGATCTGAAACAATAGTATTTGGCACACCATGTAAGCGAATAATTTCACGAAAGAACAAATCAACAACATTAACAGCATCATCGCTTTTATGACATGGTATAAAGTGTGCCATTTTTGAGAACCTATCCACGACAACAAATATGCTATCCCTCCCCTTCTTTGTTCGAGGTAAACCTAAAACAAAGTCCATAGATATATCCTCCCAAGAAACACTAGGTACAGGCAAAGGCATATATAAACCATGAGGATTGAGTTGTGACTTAGCTCTTTGACATGTAGTGCAGCGAGCAACAAAACGCTCAACATCCCGTCTCATGTTTGGCCAAAAGAAATGTGTAGCAAGTATATCCTCTGTCTTCTTGACGCCAAAGTGTCCCATTAATCCTCCTCCATGCGCCTCCTGCAACAACAAAAGACGAACGGAGCTAGCTGGAATGCATAGCTTGTTAGCACGATCACAAATCCATCGTTAAGAACGAACTTGTTCCAAGTTCTCCCTTCCTTCCAATTCTGCAATACATCTTTAAATTCAGCATCATGAACATATTGATCTTTGATGGTCTCTAAACCAAATATTTTAAAGTCAAGTTGTGAAAGCATAGTATAACGACGAGACAAGGCATCGGCAATAACATTTTCTTTACCCTTCTTGTGTTTAATGACATAAGGGAAAGTCTCAATGAATTCAACCCATTTAGCATGTCTACGGTTCAGTTTTGCTTGACTTTTAATGTGTTTCAAAGATTCATGATCAAAATGTATAACAAATTCCTTGGGCCATAAATAATGTTGCCATGTTTCTAAGGTCCGAACAAGAGCATATAATTCTTTATCATAAGTAGAATAGTTCAGACTAGGCCCACTCAATTTTTCAGAAAAGTATGCAACATGTTTTCCATCTTGTAATAACACACCTCCTAATCCAATTCCACTAGCATCACATTCAAGCTCAAAAGTCTTATTGAAATTAGGAAGTTGGAGTAAAGGAGCATGTGTCAACTTATCTTTCAATACCGTGAAGGCTTCTTCCTGTGCGGTACCCCAAACAAAAGGCACATCATTCTTTGTAAGCTCGTTGAGAGGTGCAGCAATGGTGCTGAAATCTCTCACAAAATGCCTATAAAAACCAGCGAGGCCAAGGAAACTCCTCACTTGTGTGACCATTTTGGGCTGCGGCCAACTCTCAATAGCTTCAATCTTGGCTTTATCAACTTCAATTCCCTGTGGAGTAACAACATAGCCAAGAAAAGATACTCGGTCGGTGCAAAAGGTGCACTTTCCAAGGTTTCCAAACAAGCGTGCATCACGTAGAGCAATAAAAACAGCACGTAAATGTTCCAAATGTTCCTCCAAAGATTTTCTATAAATCAATATGTCATCAAAGTAAACTACCACAAATCGTCCAATGAAAGCACGTAAAACTTCATTCAGTAACCTCATGAAAGTACTAGGTGCATTAGTTAACCCAAAAGGCATGACTAACCACTCATATAATCCAAACTTAGTTTTAAATGTTGTTTTCCATTCATCACCCAATTTCATACGAATTTGATGGTATCCACTACGCAAATCAACTTTGGAGAATATTGTGGAGCCACTCAATTCATCAAGCATATCATCTAGCCTAGGAATAGGATGACGATAATGAATAGTAATATTATTAATGCCTCTACAATCAACGCACATACGCGACGTACCATCCTTTTTCGGCACTAAAATGATAGGAACAGCACGAGGACTAAGGGATTCGCATATATAACCTTTGTCGAGCAGTTCTTGTACTTGACGCATAATCTCCTTCGTCTCCTCTGGATTGGTACGGTATGGTGCACGGTTGGGTAGCGAAGCACCGGGAATTAAGTCAATTTGATGCTCAATCCCTCGAATAGGTGGTAATCCCGGTGGCACGTCTTGTGGAAAGACGTCAGCGAACTCCTGCAAAATGTTAGTGACAGCAGGGGGCAAAGAGGAAGGCACGTCCTCGAATGAAAATAATGCCTCTTTGCACACAAAAGCATAGCAGACAGATTTGCTAAAATCTAGCTCATCAATATAAGATTTGGTGGCAAGTAAACATGCACTTTTCAATTTAATTTCAGAAACAACAGTAGATGGTTTATTATTAGGCTTCATTTGGTGCTCAAATTCTTTTGCCACAATCTGATTTTCACTCTTATTTGTCTCCTGTTTTGCTTTATTAGCTCTATTAATATCATCTTTCAAAATGGAATCAGGAGTCATAGGAAGCAAAGTAATATTTTTATCGTTATGAACAAGAGTATATTGATTGTTTCTACCATGGTGTACAGAATTTTTATCAAATTGCCATGGTCTACCAAGTAATAAGGAATATGCTTGCATAGGTACCACATCACAATCAACATAATCAGCATATGTAGAGATACTAAAATGCACACGAACAATACGTGTTACCTTAACCTTGCCGCTGTTGTTGAACCATTGGATGTAGTAAGGATGTGGATGTGGTCTTGTGGTGAGAGATAGCTTCTCCACCATCTCCATGCTAGCCAAGTTATTGCAGATCCCTCCATCTATGATCACACGAACAGAACGTTCCTTCACAACTCCCTTTGTATGGAACAAATTATGCCTCTGATTTTGCTCAGCTTGTGTAACCTGCACACTCAAAACACGTTGAGCAACTAAACATTCATACCTGTCAGCATCTTCAGGAGCCATGTATTGCGTCTCATGATCAGAATCGTCTCCACCGTGTTCTTCACGTGTAATAAGAGCCAAGGTCTCCTCATCATAGTCACTAGCGGACTCATACCCACCATCCTCAGTAACAATCATCACACGCTTAGATGGGCATTCTCTCGCATAATGACCTCCACCCTTGCAACATCGACAAATAATATCATGTGTTTGCCCTGTTGATGCCATGGATGAAGAAGAGCTCTTTGCAGTCCCAGAAGGTGTGCTCTTGGCAAATAGTGGTGATTGTGCCTGCTTTATTGTATCACGGTTGGAGGTGGCAGCCGACGGAGGCGCCGGTGTAGCAGAACGTGTGGAAGTAGATGATGCACGTGGTGTCCATGATGAAGGTCGACCTGCAGAAAAGTTAGTCCGTGCCAATGCCTGTCGATCCTGCACTTCACATTCAGCTTTACAAGCAAGATGGAATAAACGAGTGATATTAGTATACTCCTTATACTCTAGAATCGTCTGAATCTCTCTATTTAATCCACCCATAAAACGTGCAAGCATAGCTTCATTCTCCTCAACAATACCACATCTAATCATGCCAGTTTGTAATTCCTGGTAATATTCTTCTACAGAATTTTTTCCCTGTCTTAAGCGCTGCAATTTTTGAAGTAATTCACGTTGATAATATGGTGGAACCCAACGAGTACGCATAGCAGTTTTCAAAGCAGCCCAAGTAGCAGGAATAGGATATAATCTACAATGCTCAGACCACCAAACACATGCAAAACTAGTGAATGCACAAATAGCAGCAGGAACACGTCTCTCCTCGGGATATTGTAAACATGTAATTGTTGTTCAGTTTCTAACTCCCAAGTAAGATATATATCAGGAACATATCTACCCTCAAATGGTGGAATATTCAATTTTAGTTTAGGGAGATGGTCATGATCTCGTACCTGAGGGTGAGCCCTACCATTGCCATTATTTGCATGTGGACGACCTGGTGGTTGCTGTGCTGGTGGTGGCACGTAGTTTTGATTTTGATCAACCTCATCCTCATAATCTCCCACATAATCATCCTCCTCCACATCAGCAGTAGGAGCCACAGAAGTATCAACAGCAGCACCAGCAGTTTGGCCCGACTGAAGAGGGACACGGCTCGCTCGGCGGAGGGCTGTTTCCCGACGTGGAGGTAGTCGATGTTGTTGCTGTTGTTGCAGAGGTGCGGCAGGAGCAGCCGGTGGTGGTGGTGGAAAACGCGAAAGCAGTTCAGCAAACTTGTTATCGAGCTTTGTTTCAAACGTCTTCTCCATGCCATCTATCTTCTCCATGGCCTCTTCAAATCTGTTTATCACATCTTGCACCTGTCCACTCATCATTTGCTGAAACGTATCATGAAGCTCCTTGTTCGTCAAGTTCTCCCAGTCAGTCTCGTCGGCTTGTGATCCTGGCATGGTTAGCAGCAATAGAAACACACAAGAATATGATCCTACAGACTACTAACAAGTGGTGGTGGTGGCGGGTGTCACAAATCCGTCAAGCAAATCTCAAATTCTTACCAGTTCTTACCCAGCAGCAGGCGGTGATCGGCAACCGTTGTAGTCAAAACTTCTCAAAAGCTTGGATAGAGCGATTGCCAGGGAGAGTCAAACGCACGACGTAGATGTATGTGGAGCTGGGAAGGCTTATAGTATGGTAGCAAAAATGGTCAGCAATAATCAATTCAGAGATGCAAAGTTGAATAAACGCTCAACGTCGGTACTGTGCTGGTCCTAGGCTAGACCGTGCTAGAGACGCGAGCCTAGAACACTAACAAAATCACGGCGCTGCACGTAAATAAGGGAAAAGCACACTCTAGAACTCTTTTTTTCGCTCTTTTTTTTGCGCTCCTTTTTTTTGCGCTCCTCTTTTTTTTGCGAAAAATCACTATAATGGCGAGTGTCTCAAAACTCTTCCCTCGTCAAACTGATAGGATGGGCACGAAATTTTTTTTCACTTTTTTTTCGGAAATCAGGGCAGCGACGATGAAAAAGTGCGACAAAAAATCACTATGATGGCACGTGGCTCAAAAGACTCAGAAAGGCCTAAAAATAGGATAGGGAAAAAAAATTTGCCCGTGAAAATTTTGGCCTAAAAACTGCCCGGGGGTCTCCAGACTTTTTTTTTTTCGAGACCTACGCAGGCAAGGAAACACGAATCAGAATTTAGATTGATCTCAAGAACAAACCTAATATGAGAAGAACTCAGATTGGTGGTGGATATATGGTTGTGGTATATGGCAGCGGTGGTAGTATATGGATACAGATTGGTGGTGGTATATGGATACGGATTGGTGGTGGTATATGGATATGGATTCAGAGCGGTGGCGGATAAGCAAAAGTGGTAGATGGGCGATGATGATGGTGCGGCGGCGGCGTGACAACTTATGACCAGAACTCAAAACTCTAAAAGACTAGACTCTAAGACCAGCAACTTGACACGACGATGCAACCGCAAATTCAACAAAGCAAAAACCCTAAAAAGATTATGCAAAGGCTCAGATTGGTTCGGATATGATGAACTAACCCTAATTTTTTTCTGGCTTTTTCGTGGACTGTAGGTATGAAGAACAGACTCGATCTAATCTACAAAAAACTGTAAAATCTCACCGAGTAGCCTGGAAATCTGATACCACTTGATAGAGGCTAAGGTGTCCCGATGTTTCGATGAGATGGTGGCTATCGTTTTGTGTGGGAGTCGACCTTGACGATCCGACTACGAACGTGCGAGACGTCGCGCCTTAGCAATCGCTAAACCAACTTCCGAGGGTTATTGACCACGCCGGAGCACGATCAACCTGACCACGAGGGTCTGTTTCCTGCGAGCAAACGAAGAACAAGCAAGAAACTGAGATTGCAATCGGGATATTGCGAATATAAGATGAAAGCTTTATTGATCAAGGTGGGGTTCTGTGACGTCTTGGTCTGGTCGTTGGACACAAACGAAGTACGCGAAGTTGCAGCTATGGCGAACTTTTAATCTAAACAAAACCCAAAGTCTAAACGACGCCCTAAGGGCTGTATATATGGAGGAAGAGGGGGGAATTTCGTGGCCCTTGAGGGTGGGGTCCGAAACCAACCCTAACTCTTGTTTCCCCACACATACGGACTCTAAAAATAGCCTATACTTAAGTATTTCGAAATTACATGGGCCTGGCCCATTAATAAGGTTACGCAGCACCTAGAATAGCCTATGGACGAATATTATGAAGTGGCATCTTGTATATTTCTTCCAAGGCTTCATGCACTCCTTATGGCGGCTTCAAAGTCCTGAAATCATCACTTGTGCATGCCATCAACTCCATGCGTGTTCTTGCTCCAGTGTTCATCCTTCTCCAAGCTAGGCCCTTCATTTGTAAGCAAAACAAATGTATCCAATTTAGGCAGCATCATAATCTCATGAACATTAGAATCATTACCAAGAAACGAAAGTACCTGGTAATTTAATTGGCGTGCGCGAGCTCTAGTAATTGGTCCAGTATATGTAACAGTAGGGGCTATGGGTGTAACAATGGTATTGATGCCCTCATCAAAAAGGACAGGTAAAGGTGGTTTTCTCTTGATTGGGTTGTGATACAGGTATTTGAGAGGAACTGGAATATCCATCAAGAAAAGAAAAGTGTGTGTGTTTTGACAACCTTTCTAACATTTGAATAATGAAAGGCAGAGGGCAGTGATCTTTTCTAGTAGCTTTATTTAATTTTCTAAACTCAATTGCCATTCAATAGCCAGTCACTATTCTTTGTGGAATAAGTTCATTTTTATCATTAGGAACAACAGTAATACCTCCTTTCTTAGGGACACAATGAACATGACTTACCCATCAACTATCAGCTATGGGATAGATTATACCTGCTTCCAGAAGTTTTAGTATTTCAGTTCTTACCACTTCCTTCATCTTAGGATACGATCGTCGTTGGTGATCAACAACGGGTTTAGCATCAGGTTCCATATTAATCTTGTGTTGACAAAGAGTGGGACTAATTCCCTTAAGATCATCAAGAGTATATCCAATAGCAGCACTGTGCTTCCTCGGAGTTCTTAATAATCTCTCTTCTTCGTGTTGTGAAAGGATAGCACTAATAATAACAGGATATATCTTTTTCTCATCAAGATAAGCATACTTCAAAGTGTCAGGCAATTGCTTTAATTCAAACACAGGATCACCTTTAGGTAGAGGAGGACCTCCTAGAGTTTCAATAGGCAAATTGTGTTTAAGGACAGGTTGTTGTTCAAAAAATATTTTATCTATTTCATTTCTTTCATGCAAGTGCATATAATTTTCATGGTCTAGCAAATATTGTCCTAGTGGATCAGTGGGAGGTATGGCAATAGAAGCAAGACCAATTATTTCATCCTTACTAGGTAACTCTTTATCATGAGGTTGTCTACGAAATTTTGAGAAATTAAACTCGTGAGACACATCGCCAAAACTAACACTGATAGTTTCTTTCTCACAATCTATCTCAGCATTGACAGTGTTCAAGAAAGGTCTACCAAAAATTATGGGACAAAAGTCATCTTGTGGAGAACCAAGAACTAGAAAATCAGTAGGATGTTTTATTTTCCCACACAAGACTTCAACATCTCTAACAATCCCAAGTGGTATGATGGTATCTCTATTGGCAAGTTTAATAGGAACATCTATGTCTTCTATTTCAGCGGGTGCTATATCATTCATATTTTCTTAGTATAAAGTAAAAGGGATAGCACTCACACTAGCACCTAAGTCACATAAACCATGATAGCAATGATCTCCTATTTTAACTGAGACGTCAGGCATGCCAACAACATGCTTGTTCTTATCTTTAGTATCGGGTTTGGCAATTCTAGTAGCTTCATCACAGAAATAAATAACATGCCCATCGACCAAGAGATCTTTAACCATAGCAACACTAGTTTCTACTTTGATTTATCCAGGGGGTTTAGGTGCTTTCATATTACTTTTGTGAACCACCGTTGACATCTTAGCATGTTCCTTTATCTTAACAAGGAAAGGTGGTTTTTCAGTATAAGCAGTAGGAATTACTATAAACATTGTAAATTATAGTTTCATCTTTAACTATTACCGGTTCTTTAATTTCTCCTTTAATAGGGGCTGATATTTAAACCACTTCTCCTTTGGGAGATCAACATGAGTAGAAAATGATTCACAAAAAGAGGCTACTATCTCAGAGTCGAGTCCATATTTAGTGCTAAACTTGTGAAAAGCATCGTATTCATAAAAGATTTAACACAATCAAACTCAAGCTTCATACCTGACTCTTTACCTTCGTTGAGTTCCCAATATTCAGAGTTGCATTTAATTCTTTCTAAAAGATCCAACCTGAATTCAATAGTCTTCTTCATAAAAGCACCAGCATAAGAAGTATCGAGCATGGATTGATCATTACGAGAAAGCCGAGCATAAAAATTCTGAATGATAATTTCTCTTGAGAGCTCATGATTGGGGCATGAATATAACATTGACTTAAGCCTCCCCCAAGCTAGAGTGGTACTTTCTCCTTCACAAGGCCAAAAATTATATATATAATTATGATCATGATGAACTAGATGCATAGGATAAAACTTTTGGTGAAATTCCAATTTCAATCGATTCCAATTCCAAGATCCGATATCATTGCATAGCCTATACCATGTCAATGCTTTTCCCCCCAAAGATAAAGGGAAAACCTTCTTCTTAACTTCATCTCCGGGTGAACCTGCAAGCTTAAACAATCCACAAATTTCATCCACATGTATCAAATGCATATCAGGATGCTTCATTCCGTCTCCTGCATAAGGATTAGCTAGCACTCGCTCTAGCATACCAGAAGGAATTTCATAACTAATATTTTTAGTAGATGCAGTAGGTTGAGGGGCAACTATTTGTGTTTCGGTTCGAGGTGACGATACCCCGAACAAACCCCTCAAAGGATTGTTTTCCATAGTAACAAGTAAAAATAAATTCCAACACGTAGTATATATTTTTCCTTACCGATTTCCACTTACCAAGAGCGCTTCACTCCCTGGCAACAGCGCCAGGAAAGAGTCTTGATGACCCACAAGTATAGGGGATCAATCGTAGTCCTTTCAATAAGTAAGAGTGTCGAACACAACAAGGAGCAGAAGGAAATGATAAGTGGTTTTCAGCAAGGTAATTTCTACAAGCACTGAAATTCTCGGTAACAGGTAGTTTGATAGCAAGATAATTTGTAGCAAGTAACAATAAGTGTAGTAGGGTAGCCCAACTTTTTTGATGGTGAAGGACAAGCCAGAACAGTCTCACATAATAAGTAAAGCATTCTTAAGGTCACACTGGAATTTCATCTAGTCACTTTCATCATGTTGGTTTGATTTGCGTTTGCTACTTTGATAATTTGATATGTGGGTGGACTGGTGCTTGGGTGTTGTTCTTACTTGAACAACCCTCCCACTTATGATTAACCTCCTCACAAGCATCCGCAACTGTGAAAGAAGTATTAAGATAACAATCTAACCATAGCATTAAATAAATGGATCCAAATCAGCCCCTTATGATATAGCGCATAAACTAGGGTTCAAGCTTCTGTCACTCTAGCAACCCATCATTTAATAACTACTCCACAATGCATTCCCTTAGGCCCAAAGATGGTGAAGCATCATGTAGTCGACGTTCACATAACACCACTAAGGGAATCACAACATACATATCATCAAAATATCGAACGAATATCAAATTCACATGATGACTTGCAACATGACTTCTCCCGTGGCCTCAAGAACAAGGGCAACTACTCAAAAATAATATCCATGCTCAAGATCAGAGGGATATTAAATAGCATAATGGATCTGAACATATAATCTTCCACCAAATAAACCATACATCATCAGCCACAAGATGTAATCAACACTACTAATCACCCACAGGTACCAATTAGAGGTTCCGGTACAAAGATTGAACACAAGAGATGAACTAGGGTATTGAGATGAGATGGTGTTGTTGAAGATGCTGATGAAGACTGTCCTCCCAAAGATGGGAGGGTTGTTGGTGATGACGATGGCTTCAATTTCCCCCTTGGGGAGGGAAGTTCCTCCGGCGGAATCGCTCCGCTAGAGGGAAAAAGTGCTCCTGCCCAAGTTTCGCCTCAAAACGGCGGAGCTCCCTCCCTAAAGTCCTCTCCTTACTTTTTCTAGGTCAAAAAGATCTTATGTACCAGAAGATGGGCATCAGAGGTGGTCCGAGGGGCCCACTACCCCCCTGGCGCGCCCTGGTGCCTTGTGGCCACCTAGCAGCCCCCTATGGTAGTTCTTTTCTCCAGTATTTATTATATTTTCCAAAATAATTCTCCGTAAAATTTCAGATCATTTGGAGGTGTGCAGAATAGGTATCTCTAGCATAGCTTTTTTAGGTCCAGAATTCCAGGTGTCGGAATCTCCCTCTTTGTGTAAACCTTGCATATTATGAGAGAAATGCATTAGAATTACTCCATAAAGTGTTATAAAGAATAAAAACACTATAAAGAACAGTAAGAAAACATGATGCAAAACGGATGTATCAATATGGGACACTTCCGCTAAATGACCATGTTGTATATCTCCTCCCAGAGCCCACTTTGGTCTTCATAGCCACTAGCAGATCCACCAGATAGCCATAGATCTCATCGATTTCCAACCTTGGTCTGAAGCACATTTTTGAACACACGATGCATAATATCATAAACCTTCTCCAAATCCTTGGACTCACCAAGCACACCACGCCCTCGAATGTATAGGGGGCAAGCTTCTCCTTAGCCATGGAGGTGGGACGGTTGTGAGGACGGATGCCACCATTCCCGGTGAGACCATACCATCATACCCAAGAGCATTGCAGAAAGCTCTCCAACGAACGTGAAAGGACTCATCACGGCACATGAAGGACAGAGTACGAGCCTCATCATTGCTGAAATGGACGGTGTCATAGAACTGATGAATAAGTTGCACATCAAAACCATAGTTGATAGACATGAGCTTGATCAAGTCAAACTCCTCGCATAGTAGCAAGGCCTCATCGAAGTAATCCATGTTGCTTCTCAAGTGATCAAGGTCAATGGTCCACTGCTTGGGGTACCGGTTCTTGTGATGCTCAAAAAGAGCATGCACAATCCTCATTTGCATCTCATTCTTGAACTGAATGATGGTCCACCAAGGAACAACGAGGACCTCATAGGGATTCTAAATGTGGAATTTTCCCCAGTCCGGTTGCTTCCATCTGTGCATAGGCGAGGCCACACATTGCTTGGCAGTCGATGACTTCTCTCGACGGGTCGGCTTGTGGGAATCACCACTTCCTTTTCTTCCATAGTGCCATCAGTGCGCTTGCACCTACGAGATCGCTTCTTAGTCTTCTGACGAGGAGCAAAGAGAGAACCAGAGTTACCTGCACACACACGGGAAGCATACAAGATAACTCGGAAAAGATGAGATGATTGCACACAAGAAAGGAGGAATAGATTGCTTTTGAATTAGAGAAAACAAAATAGCACTATGAGGTTCAGAAATGCCGGTTGTACTGGTCCTTCAACCGGTGGTACCACCGATGTGGTTATACCACCCATGATGAGCGGTTGTACCATCGTCTATGGGCAGTTCGACCCGTGGAAGAGTACGTACAAGCAAGATTCGAATCTAATAGCAATATTTCAACTTATAAATATGCACAAACAATATATAGTAGAATAGAGATCTCTTTCACCAAATAGTTTAGCTAAAAACGTGGGATATCAAGTAATGCCCTAACAATGTTGGATTCAAATATTGAAACTATAGGAGAAGGAAGAATGTGGCATTAGCGACATCCATGGGAAGAGATCGGGGAGGAGGAGGACACCACGGAGCAAATCCAAGAGAGACCCACAGATTTGGGGCACCGAAGGGCACTCCAGGGCGAGGGAGACGGCAACCGGCAGCTAGGGCAGTAGAAGAGGACGGGCATGAAGGGGAAAAAGAGATGCCCCTTCGACCCGATCCCTTAAATACCCCCTAGACGATGAAGCGGTTGTACCACCCCCTGGTACTACCCTGGGTTTACAAACCGCGCGTGTGTGTGTTGATGAAGCCAATTGGGTTAAGTCAGATGACTTGACATGATGATCAAGTTGGATTGGTGTCCAACTCTGCTTATATTGATACCTACAACTTGTTCATAGGGATATTTGTACCCTCATGATGCATACTTTACAGGTTGATAGATCATGTCATCGCACCCAAAACTAGCTTTCTGCAAACTACCTACTTAGAGCTATATCATTGCATTATTGTGCCTTGTTCCAATCATGGGTTGCTTGCGAGTACATTCAAAGTACTCATTGGCTTGCCACTGGTTATTTAATTGGCCAGGCATGGAAGAACAGGGGTTCAAAGAAGAATTCTTTGGAGATGAACATGCGAACTAGGACGTTCCCCAGTCAGAATGCCCGTAGGGTTAAGGCAGATGGCATGGGTTCTACTTATCGACGAAGATTTCCGCTACTTAAGTTTATTTGGTATTCGGCCCTTGTGGCTTTATCTATGTAATACTTGACCATAATGGTCATAATTTGTGTAAGACGGTATGTATGGATGTAAGACTCTTGTTATTCAGCTTCTGTGTGTTCAGTGAGCATTGATCTCTGGGATCACTGTACACACGCATTCAGTGATCATGACTCATGATTCGGGGTCCCCATAGAGCTGGTATCAGAGCTATCTTGACTGTAGGAAGCCTTAGTTAGTATGGGAGTTAGTTAGGATAAAACCCGTTTTGCAAAACCCTCTATACTCCTCTTCTTTTCTATGCTTACCAAACCTAAGATATATTGACCTCTCCCATTCAACCTTTGTAGATGGCTGTTGTACCCGAAGATTTCCTGACCACCGGATTTCCCGTGCTTCTCAAGGATAGCCTCAGGAAGTGCCAGTTTCACCGAGCCCCCATTTTCACCTACCATGAGCATTGGATCAACGACACCGAGACGGAGTATCATGTGGAAGTGATCGTGAAGGCTAATGACTCTCCAACAAGCTGGTTCTTCGAGGGACCCCAGATGGCAACACTGGTTCTTGCCTTCAAGACGGCAACCCTGAAGGCACTCACCCGCCTCCGAGACCTTCTCCCCGAGATGGCGGACGAGTTGGCAACCCGCTTCTTGCCTTATCGGAAGGAGGGTGAGGACGAGAGCAGTGCACCAGCTCCACCATTGGAGGAAGGACATCCACTCCGATTCCAGACCTACTTCAGCCTTTGTGCCGATAGCTTGGCAAAACACTTGGCTTCGGAATCAATGGAGCTCCGAAAGGAACTTCATGAGACCAAGGCACTTCTTCGCCAAGCACAAGGGAAGACAGATAGGATCAAGAAAGAAGGTGCTCCCCCTGGATAGCCCGCAATCGCCTACCGAGGCGGAAGACCCCCGAAGAATGGAGGACCCCCACGGCAACACCGCATGAGCGCAAGGGACTATTGCAAGCTCTTCGCACCACCGGCAAAGCAACGTCGTGTTGAGCTCCTCCACTCCCCCACTCCTTCAAGTGAAGGGGGTAGTCAGCATGTTGATGATGAGGAGGAAGACCCAGAAGATCCAGACTACGCGACCGAGCATTCCACCACTTAGGCATCATCCGAACCCGGATATGCTAGTTCGTAACCCCTATGGTAGGATAGGTCGTGTATCTCCTATGCGAAGTCGAGTCCTTGTAATGGTTCATATGAAACCATGTAGTGTTGTGTTTGCTTTTGATGTGTTTGATGGATGTCGTACTTTCCTTCAGGAACTTGTAAACGACTACATCACCCATTTGGATTTTAATGAATATGTTTTGCCCCCTTTCGGGCCCCTGCATAACATCAACTTATGTCATACCGACCCCCTTACTAGGCATCCTATCTATATTGCCTTCCCTCATCTTCCCCAATTATGAGACCTTGACCGCTCCAACAGGATGCCTGTTGTAACCCGTACTGGTGCCTCTACCCAGCAGCAAGAAGCCGGAGGGTCCACCCAAGGAGAAGCCAGCCAGGACCAAACCCAAGGACAAGATCCACCACTGCCACCACCTCCAAACATGGACATGGCGCAGCTTCTCCAAGCCTTCTGAGAGGAACGCCAAGCCAACACTATAGCCCTCCAGATGATTGCTCAGGCTGTCAATCGCCAGCTGGTGGGGAACGGCAATGGACGTTCCACGTTGGCGGAGTTCAAGAAGCATGCACCACCCACCTGCATCGAGACTGCTGAACCCCTAGATGCAGACGACTGGGTCCGCACCATTGAGGATCTGCTGGAACTAGTCGACTGCACTGAAGACTGTGAGAAGGTGGCATATGCTGCTCACTGCCTCTGGGGAACTACCAGAGCTTGGTGGGATGGATTCAAGGTCATGCATGCTGGGCAAAACATCACTTGGAATGACTTCAAGGAAGAATTCCGCAAGGCCCACATTCCTTCCGGAATCATGGTCATCAGGAAGCGTGAGTTCCGAGCCTTGAAGCAAGGAAGTGGCACTATCAAGGAGTACATGCAGAAGTTTAGTGTTCTGTCAAGGTATGCTCCTGAAGATGTCAGCACTGATGCTGCCAAAAGAGAGCGCTTCATGGAAGGCCTTAACCAGACTCTGTAGTACTCGCTTGTTGTGTGTGACTGCCCAACCTTTCCTGACCTAGTGAACAAGGCACTCATGCTTGAGGACAAGCGACGTGCTTTGGATGATACCCGTAAGCGCAAGATGATCAGCAAGGGCAGCTCCAGCAACCAGAAGCCTCGCCCGTGGTAGCCAGCCCCGGTCAGGCCAACCTATCAGCAGCCAAGAGCCCTTGCACCCCGCACCAACTATCAGCCTCAGCAGTATGCCAACCCCAGGCCAGCTTTCAACAACCCCAATAACAATGCCTGATGAGGACATCAATACAATTGTTACACCCACAGCCCCTGCTGCTATACATACTGGACCAATTACTAGAGCTCGTGCACGCCAACTAAATTACCAGGTACTTTCGTTTCTTGGTAATGATTCTAATGTTCATGAGAATATGATGCTGCCTAAATTGGATACATTTGTTTTGCTTACAAATGAAGGGCCTAGCTTGGAGAAGGATGAACATTGGAGCAAGAACAAGCATGGAGATGATGGCATGCGCAAGGGGAACAAGAACGGAGTTACAAGTGATGATTTCAGGACTTTGAAGCCACCATAATGGGTGCATGAAGCCTTGGACGAAATATACAAGATGCCACTTCATAAATTTCGTCCCGAGGCTATTTTAGGTGCTGCGTCACCTTATTATTGGGACAGGCCCATGTAATTTCGAAATACATAAGTATAGGCTATTTTTAGAGTCCGTATGTGTGGGGAAACAAGAGATAGGGTTGATTTCGGACCCCTCCACCAAGGGCCACGAAATTCCCCCCTCTTCCTCCATATATACAGCCCTTAGGGCATCGTTTAGACTTTGGGTTTTGTTTAGATTAAAAGTTCGCCATAGCTGCAACTTCGCGTACTTCGTTTGTGTTCAACGACCAGACAAAGGCGTCACAGAACCCCACCTTGATCAATAAAGCTTTCATCTTATATTCGCAATATCCAGATTGCAATCTCAGTTTCTTGATTGTTCTTCGTTTGCTCGCAGGAAACAGACCCTCGTGGTCAGGTTGATCGTGCTCCGGCGTGGTCAATAACCTCTCGGAGTTGGTTTAGCGATTGCTAAGGCGCGACGTCCTCGCACGTTCGTAGTCGGATCGTCAAAGTCGACTTCCACCAAAGCGAAATCCATCATCTCATCGAAAGACGGGACACCTCCGCCTCTATCAGCCTCGCTGGATTCTATAGGCGTTTTGTGAGAGATTTCAGCACCATTGCTGCACCTCTCAATGAGCTTACAAAGAAAGATGTGCCTTTTCTTTGGGGTACCGCACAGGAAGAAGCCTTCTCGGTATTGAAAGATAAGTTGACACATGCTCCTTTACTCCAACTTCCTGATTTTAATAAGACTTTTGAGCTTGAATGTGATGCTAGTGGAATTGGATTAGGCGGTGTGTTATTACAAGATGGCAAACCTGTTGCGTACTTTTCTGAAAAATTGAGTGGGCCTAGTCTGAATTATTCTACTTATGATAAAGAATTATATGCTCTTGTTCGGACTTTAGAAACATGGCAACATTATTTATGGCCCAAAGAATTTGTTATACATTCTGATCATGAATCTTTGAAACATATTAAAAGTCAAGCTAAACTGAATCGTAGACATGCTAAATGGGTTGAATTCATTGAGACTTTTCCTTATGTCATTAAACACAAGAAGGGAAAAGAAAATGTTATTGCTGATGCATTGTCTCGCCGCTATACTATGCTTTCACAACTTGACTTCAAAATATTTGGTTTGGAGACCATCAAAGATCAATATGTGCATGATGCTGATTTTAAAGATGTAATGCAGAATTGTAAAGAAGGAAGAATGTGGAACAAGTTTGTTGTTAACGATGGATTTGTGTTTCGTGCTAACAAGCTATGCATTCCAGCTAGCTCCGTTCGTCTTTTGTTGTTGCAAGAGGCGCATGGAGGAGGATTAATGGGACACTTTGGCGTGAAGAAGACGGAGGACGTACTTGCTACACATTTCTTTTGGCCAAAGATGAGACGGGATGTTGAGCGTTTTATTGCTCGCTGCACTACATGTCAAAAAGCTAAGTCACGACTCAATCCTCATGGTTTATATATGCCTTTGCCTGTACCTAGTGTTCCTTGGGAGGATATATCTATGGACTTTGTTTTAGGTTTACCTCGAACAAAGAAGGGGAGGGATAGCATATTTGTTGTCGTGGATAGATTCTCAAAAATGGCACACTTTATACCATGTCATAAAAGCGATGATGCTGTTAATGTTGCTGATTTGTTCTTTCGTGAAATTATTCACTTGCATGGTGTGCCAAATACTATTGTTTCAGATCGTGATACTAAATTTCTTAGCCACTTTTGGAGATGTTTATGGGCTAAGTTGGGGACTAAACTGCTTTTTAGTACTACTTGTCACCCCCAAACTGATGGACAAACTGAAGTAGTCAATAGAACATTGTCTACTATGCTTAGGGCTGTTTTGAAGAATAATAAGAAAATGTGGGAGGAATGCTTGCCTCATATTGAATTTGCTTATAATCGTTCATTGCATTCTACTACTAAGATGTGCCCTTTTGAAGTTGTGTATGGTTTCCTACCTCGTGCACCTATTGATTTGTTGCCTCTTCCATCTTCGGAGAAGGTTAATTTTGATGCTAAACAACGTGCTGAATTGATTTTAAAAATGCATGAGTTAACTAAGGAAAACATTGAGCGCATGAATGCTAAATATAAACTTGCTGGAGATAAGGGTAGAAAACATGTTGTGTTTGCACCTGGAGATCTTGTTTGGTTACATTTGCGTAAGGATAGATTTCCTGATTTGCTGATGAGGACATCAATACAATTGTTACACCCACAGCCCCTGCTGCTATACATACTGGACCAATTACTAGAGCTCGTGCACGCCAACTAAATTACCAGGTACTTTCGTTTCTTGGTAATGATTCTAATGTTCATGAGAATATGATGCTGCCTAAATTGGATACATTTGTTTTGCTTACAAATGAAGGGCCTAGCTTGGAGAAGGATGAACATTGGAGCAAGAACAAGCATGGAGATGATGGCATGCGCAAGGGGAACAAGAACGGAGTTACAAGTGATGATTTCAGGACTTTGAAGCCACCATAATGGGTGCATGAAGCCTTGGACGAAATATACAAGATGCCACTTCATAAATTTCGTCCCGAGGCTATTTTAGGTGCTGCGTCACCTTATTATTGGGCTAGGCCCATGTAATTTCGAAATACATAAGTATAGGCTATTTTTAGAGTCCGTATGTGTGGGGAAACAAGAGATAGGGTTGATTTCGGACCCCTCCACCAAGGGCCACGAAATTCCCCCCTCTTCCTCCATATATACAACCCTTAGGGCATCGTTTAGACTTTGGGTTTTGTTTAGATTAAAAGTTCGCCATAGCTGCAACTTCGCGTACTTCGTTTGTGTTCAACGACCAGACAAAGGCGTCACAGAACCCCACCTTGATCAATAAAGCTTTCATCTTATATTCGCAATATCCAGATTGCAATCTCAGTTTCTTGCTTGTTCTTCGTTTGCTCGCAGGAAACAGACCCTCGTGGTCAGGTTGATCGTGCTCCGGCTTGGTCAATAACCTCTCGGAGTTGGTTTAGCGATTGCTAAGGCGCGACGTCCTCGCACGTTCGTAGTCGGATCGTCAAAGTCGACTGCCACCAAAGCGATATCCATCATCTCATCGAAAGACGGGACACCTTTGCCTCTATCAAGTGGTATCAGATTTCCAGGTTGCTCGGTGAGATTTTACAGTTTTTCATAGTTTAGATCGAGTCTGTTCTTCATACCTATAGTCCACGAAAAAGCGACAAAAAAAATTAGGGTTAGTTCATCATATCCGAACCAATCTGAGCCTTTGCATAATCTTTTTAGGGTTTTGCTTTGTTGAATTTGCGGTTGCATCGCCGGTCTAGTTGCTGGTCTTAGAGTCTAGTCTTTTAGAGTTTCAAGTTCTGGTCATAAGTTGTCACGCCGCCGCCGCACCATCATCATCACCCCTGCCATCTACCACCACCGCTTATCCGCCACCGATTCGAATCTGTATCCATATACCACCACAGCTGTCATATACCACCACCGCTGCCATCTACCACTATATATCCACCACCAATCCGAGTTCTTGTCATATTAGGTTTGTTTTCGAGATCCATCTAGTTTCCGATTCATGACACCATATACCTCAGGTATACTCCGGCAAGGAAACACGGATCGGAATCTAGAAGGATCTCGAAAACAATCCTAATATGACAAGAACTCGGATTGGTGGTGGATATATGGTGGTAGATGGCAGCGGTGGAGGTATATGACAGCTGTGGTGGTATATGGATACAGATTTGAAGCGGTGGCGGATAAGCGGTGGTGGTAGATGGCAGGGGTGATGATGATAGTGCGGCGGCGGCGTGACAACTTATGACCAGAACTCGAAACTCTAAAAGAGTAGACTCTAAGACCAGCAACTAGACACGACGATGCAACCGCAAATTCAACAAAGCAAAACCCTAAAAAGATTATGCAAAGGCTCAGATTGGTTCGGATATGATGAACTAACCCTAATTTTTTTGTGGCTTTTTCGTGGACTGTAGGTATGAAGAACAGACTCGATCTAAACTACGAAAAACTATAAAATCTCACCGAGCAACCTGGAAATCTGATACCACTTGATAGAGGCGGAGGTGTCCCGTCTTTCGATGAGATGATGGATTTCGCTTTGGTGGCAGTCGACTTTGACGATCCGACTACGAACGTGCGAGGACGTCGCGCCTTAGCAATCGCTAAACCAACTCCGAGAGGTTATTGACCACGCCGGAGCACGATCAACCTGACCACGAGGGTCTGTTTCCTGCGAGCAAACGAAGAACAAGCAAGAAACGGAGATTGCAATCTGGATATTGCGAATATAAGATGAAAGCTTTATTGATCAAGGTGGGGTTCTGTGACGCCTTTGTCTGGTCGTTGAACACAAACGAAGTACGCGAAGTTGCAGCTATGGCGAACTATTAATCTAAACAAAACCCAAAGTCTAAACGATGCCCTAAGGGCTGTATATATGGAGGAAGAGGGGGGGAATTTCGTGGCCCTTGGTGGAGGGGTCCGAAATCAACCCTATCTCTTGTTTCCCCACACATACGGACTCTAAAAATAGCCTATACTTATGTATTTCGAAATTACATGGGCCTGGCCCAATAATAAGGTGACGCAGCACCTAAAATAGCCTCGGGACGAAATTTATGAAGTGGCATCTTGTATATTTCGTCCAAGGCTTCATGCACCCATTATGGTGGCTTCAAAGTCCTGAAATCATCACTTGTAACTCCGTTCTTGTTCCCCTTGCGCATGCCATCATCTCCATGCTTGTTCTTGCTCCAATGTTCATCCTTCTCCAAGCTAGGCCCTTCATTTGTAAGCAAAACAAATGTATCCAATTTAGGCAGCATCATATTCTCATGAACATTAGAATCATTACCAAGAAACGAAAGTACCTGGTAATTTAGTTGGCGTGCACGAGCTCTAGTAAGTGGTCCAGTATGTATAGCAGCAGGGGCTATGGGTGTAACAATTGTATTGATGTCCTCATCACAAGCTGAGCAAAATCAGAGGCACAATTTGTTCCATACCAAGGGAGTTGTGAAGGAACGTTCTGTGCGCGTCATCATAGACGGAGGTAGTTGCAACAACTTGGCTAGCATGGAGACGGTGGAGAAGCTTTCTCTCACCACAAGACCACATCCACATCCTTACTACATCCAATGGTTCAACAACAGCGGCAAGGTTAAGGTAACACGTACTGTTCGTGTGCATTTTAGTATCTCTACATATGCTGATTATGTTGATTGTGATGTGGTACCTATCCAAGCATGTTCCTTATTACTTGGTAGACCATGGCAATTTGATAAAAATTCTGTACACCATGGTAGAAACAATCACTATACTCTTGTTCATAAGGATAAAAATATTACTTTGCTTCCTATGACTCCTGATTCCATTTTGAAAGATGATATTAATAGAGCTAATAAAGCAAAACAGGAGAAGAATAAGAGTGAAAATCAGATTGTGGCAAAAGAATTTGAGCAACAAATGAAGCCTAATAATAAACCATCTAGTGTTGCTTCTGAAATTAAATTGAAAAGTGCATGTTTATTTGCCACCAAATCTGGTATTGATGAGCTAGATTTCAGCAAATGTGTTTGCTATGCTTTTGTGTGCAAAGAGGCATTATTTTCATTCGAGGACGTGCCTTCCTCTTTGCCTCCTGCTGTCACTAACATTTTGCAGGAGTTCGCTGACGTTTTTCCACAAGACGTGCCACCGGGATTACCGCCTATTCGAGGGATTGAGCATCAGATTGACTTAATTCCCGGTGCTTCACTGCCAAACCGTGCACCATACCGTACCAATCCAGAGGAGAGGAAGGAGATTATGCATCAAGTACAAGAGCTTCTCGACAAAGGTTATATACGCGAATCCCTTAGTCCTTGTGCTGTTCCTATTATTCTAGTGCCGAAAAAGGATGGTACATCACGTATGTGTGTTGATTGTAGAGGCATTAATAATATTACTATTCGTTATCGTCATCCTATTCCTAGGCTAGATGATATGCTTGATGAATTGAGTGGCTCTACAATATTCTCCAAAGTTGATTTGCGTAGTGGCTACCATCAAATTCGTATGAAATTGGGAGATGAATGGAAAACAGCATTTAAAACTAAGTTTGGATTATATGAGTGGTTAGTCATGCCTTTTGGGTTAACTAATGCACCTAGTACTTTCATGAGATTAATGAACGAAGTTTTACGTGCTTTCATTGGACGATTTGTGGTAGTTTACTTTGATGACATATTGATTTATAGCAGATCTTTGGAAGAACATTTGGAACATTTACGTGCTGTTTTTATTGCACTACGTGATGCACGTTTGTTTGGTAACCTTGGGAAGTGCACCTTTTGCACCGACCGAGTATCTTTTCTTGGCTATGTTGTTACTCCACAGGGAATTGAAGTGATAAAGCCAAGATTGAAGCTATTGAGAGTTGGCCGCAGCCCAAAACGGTCACACAAGTGAGGAGTTTTCTTGGCCTCACTGGATTCTATAGGCGTTTTGTGAGAGATTTCAGCACCATTGCTGCACCTCTCAATGAGCTTACAAAGAAAGATGTGCCTTTTCTTTGGGGTACCGCACAGGAAGAAGCCTTCACGGTATTGAAAGATAAGTTGACACATGCTCCTTTACTCCAACTTCCTGATTTTAATAAGACTTTTAAGCTTGAATGTGATGCTAGTGGAATTGGATTAGGAGGTGTGTTATTACAAGATGGCAAACCTGTTGCATACTTTTCTGAAAAATTGAGTGGGCCTAGTCTGAATTATTCTACTTATGATAAAGAATTATATGCTCTTGTTCGGACTTTAGAAACATGGCAACATTATTTATGGCCCAAAGAATTTGTTATACATTCTGATCATGAATCTTTGAAACATATTAAAAGTCAAGCTAAACTGAATCGTAGACATGCTAAATGGGTTGAATTCATTGAGACTTTCCCTTATGTCATTAAACACAAGAAGGGAAAAGAAAATGTTATTGCTGATGCATTGTCTCGTCGCTATACTATGCTTTCACAACTTGACTTCAAAATATTTGGTTTGGAGACCATCAAAGATCAATATGTGCATGCTGCTGATTTTAAAGATGTAATGCAGAATTGTAAAGAAGGAAGAATGTGGAACAAGTTTGTCGTTAACGATGGATTTGTGTTTCGTGCTAACAAGCTATGCATTCCAGCTAGCTCCGTTCGTCTTTTGTTGTTGCAGGAAGCACATGGAGGAGGATTAATGGGACATTTTGGCGTGAAGAAGACGAAGGACGTACTTGCTACACATTTCTTTTGGCCAAAGATGAGACGGGATGTTGAGCGTTTTATTGCTCGATGCACTACATGTCAAAAAGCTAAGTCACGACTCAATCCTCATGGTTTATATATGCCTTTGCCTGTACCTAGTGTTCCTTGGGAGGATATATCTATGGACTTTGTTTTAGGTTTACCTCGAACAAAGAAGGGGAGGGATAGCATATTTGTTGTCGTGGATAGATTCTCGAAAATGGCACACTTTATACCATGTCATAAAAGCGATGATGCTGTTAATGTTGCTGATTTGTTCTTTCGTGAAATTATTCGCTTGCATGGTGTGCCAAATACTATTGTTTCAGATCGTGATACTAAATTTCTTAGCCACTTTTGGAGATGTTTATGGGCTAAGTTGGGGACTAAACTTCTTTTTAGTACTACTTGTCACCCCCAAACTGATGGACAAACTGAAGTAGTCAATAGAACGTTGTCTACTATGCTTAGGGCTGTTTTGAAGAATAATAAGAAAATGCGGGAGGAATGCTTGCCTCATATTGAATTTGCTTATAATCGTTCATTGCATTCTACTACTAAGATGTGCCCTTTTGAAGTTGTGTATGGTTTCCTACCTCGTGCACCTATTGATTTGTTGCCTCTTCCATCTTCGGAGAAGGTTAATTTTGATGCTAAACAATGTGCTGAATTGATTTTAAAAATGCATGAGTTAACTAAGGAAAACATTGAGCGTGTGAATGCTAAATATAAACTTGCTGGAGATAAGGGTAGAAAACATGTTGTGTTTGCACCTGGAGATCTTGTTTGGTTACATTTGCGTAAGGATAGATTTCCTGATTTGCGCAAATCAAAGCTAATGCCACGTGCTGATGGTCCCTTTAAGGTGTTAGAGAAAATAAATGATAATGAATATAAACTTGAGCTGCCTGCAGATTTTGGGGTTAGTCCCACTTTTAACATTGCAGATTTGAAGCCTTATTTGGGTGAGGAAGATGGACTTCCGTCGAGGACGACTTCATTTCAAGAAGGGGAGGATGATGAGGACATCAATACAATTGTTACACCCACAGCCCCTGCTGCTATACATACTGGACCAATTACTAGAGCTCGTGCACGCCAACTAAATTACCAGGTACTTTCGTTTCTTGGTAATGATTCTAATGTTCATGAGAATATGATGCTGCCTAAATTGGATACATTTGTTTTGCTTACAAATGAAGGGCCTAGCTTGGAGAAGGATGAACATTGGAGCAAGAACAAGCATGGAGATGATGGCATGCGCAAGGGGAACAAGAACGGGATTTATAGCAGATCTTTGGAAGAACATTTGGAACATTTACGTGCTGTTTTTATTGCTCTACGTGATGCACGTTTGTTTGGTAACCTTGGGAAGTGCACCTTTTGCACCGACCGAGTATCTTTTCTTGGCTATGTTGTTACTCCACAGGGAATTGAAGTTGACAAAGCCAAGATTGAAGCTATTGAGAGTTGGCCGCAGCCCAAAACGGTCACACAAGTGAGGAGTTTTCTTGGCCTCGCTGGATTCCATAGGCGTTTTGTGAGAGATTTCAGCACCATTGCTGCACCTCTCAACGAGCTTACAAAGAAGGATGTGCCTTTTGTTTGGGGTACCGCACAGGAAGAAGCCTTCACGGTATTGAAAGATAAGTTGACACATGCTCCTTTACTCCAACTTCCTGATTTTAATAAGACTTTTGAGCTTGAATGTGATGCTAGTGGAATTGGATTAGGAGGTGTGTTATTACAAGATGGCAAACCTGTTGCATACTTTTCTGAAAAATTGAGTGGGCCTAGTCTGAATTATTCTACTTATGATAAAGAATTATATGCTCTTGTTCGGACTTTAGAAACATGGCAACATTATTTATGGCCCAAAGAATTTGTTATACATTCTGATCATGCATCTTTGAAACATATTAAAAGTCAAGCTAAACTGAATCGTAGACATGCTAAATGGGTTGAATTCATTGAGACTTTCCCTTATGTCATTAAACACAAGAAGGGAAAAGAAAATGTTATTGCTGATGCATTGTCTCGTCGCTATACTATGCTTTCACAACTTGACTTCAAAATATTTGGTTTGGAGACCATCAAAGATCAATATGTGCATGATGCTGATTTTAAAGATGTAATGCAGAATTGTAAAGAAGGAAGAATGTGGAACAAGTTTGTTGTTAACGATGGATTTGTGTTTCGTGCTAACAAGCTATGCATTCCAGCTAGCTCCGTTCGTCTTTTGTTGTTGCAGGAGGCGCATGGAGGAGGATTAATGGGACACTTTGGTGTGAAGAAGACGGAGGACGTACTTGCTACACATTTCTTTTGGCCAAAGATGAGACGGGATGTTGAGCGTTTTATTGCTCGCTGCACTACATGTCAAAAAGCTAAGTCACGACTCAATCCTCATGGTTTACATATGCCTTTGCCTGTACCTAGTGTTCCTTGGGAGGATATATCTATGGACTTTGTTTTAGGTTTACCTCGAACAAAGAAGGGGAGGGATAGCATATTTGTTGTCGTGGATAGATTCTCGAAAATGGCACACTTTATACCATGTCATAAAAGCGATGATGCTGTTAATGTTGCTGATTTGTTCTTTCGTGAAATTATTCGCTTGCATGGTGTGCCAAATACTATTGTTTCAGATCGTGATACTAAATTTCTTAGCCACTTTTGGAGATGTTTATGGGCTAAGTTGGGGACTAAACTGCTTTTTAGTACTACTTGTCACCCCCAAACTGATGGACAAACTGAACTAGTCAATAGAACGTTGTCTACTATGCTTAGGGCTGTTTTGAAGAATAATAAGAAAATGTGGGAGGAATGCTTGCCTCATATTGAATTTGCTTATAATCGTTCATTGCATTCTACTACTAAGATGTGCCCTTTTGAAGTTGTGTATGGTTTCCTACCTCGTGCACCTATTGATTTGTTGCCTCTTCCATCTTCGGAGAAGGTTAATTTTGATGCTAAACAACGTGCTGAATTTTTTAAAAATGCATGAGTTAACTAAGGAAAACATTGAGCGTATGAATGCTAAATATAAACTTGCTGGAGATAAGGGTAGAAAACATGTTGTGTTTGCACCTGGAGATCTTGTTTGGTTACATTTGCGTAAGGATAGACTTCCTGATTTGCGCAAATCAAAGTTAATGCCACGTGTTGATGGTCCCTTTAAGGTGTTAGAGAAAATAAATGATAATGCATATAAACTTGAGCTGCCTGCAGATTTTGGGGTTAGTCCCACTTTTAACATTGCAGATTTGAAGCCTTATTTGGGTGAGGAAGATGAACTTCCGTCGAGGACGACTTCATTTCAAGAAGGGGAGGATGATGAGGACATCAATACAATTGTTACACCCACAGCCCCTGCTGCTATACATACTGGACCAATTACTAGAGCTCGTGCACGCCAACTAAATTACCAGGTACTTTCGTTTCTTGGTAATGATTCTAATGTTCATGAGAATATGATGCTGCCTAAATTGGATACATTTGTTTTGCTTACAAATGAAGGGCCTAGCTTGGAGAAGGATGAACATTGGAGCAAGAACAAGCATGGACATGATGGCATGCGCAAGGGAAACAAGAACGGAGTTACAAGTGATGATTTCAGGACTTTGAAGCCACCATAATGGGTGCATGAAGCCTTGGACGAAATATACAAGATGCCACTTCATAAATTTCGTCCCGAGGCTATTTTAGGTGTTGCGTCACCTTATTATTGGGCCAGGCCCATGTAATTTCGAAATACATAAGTATAGGCTATTTTTAGAGTCCGTATGTGTGGGGAAACAAGAGATAGGGTTGATTTCGGACCCCTCCACCAAGGGCCACGAAATTCCCCCCTCTTCCTCCATATATACAACCCTTAGGGCATCGTTTAGACTTTGGGTTTTGTTTAGATTAAAAGTTCGCCATAGCTGCAACTTCGCGTACTTCGTTTGTGTTCAACGACCAGACAAAGGCGTCACAGAACCCCACCTTGATCAATAAAGCTTTCATCTTATATTCGCAATATCCAGATTGCAATCTCAGTTTCTTGCTTGTTCTTCGTTTGCTCGCAGGAAACAGACCCTCGTGGTCAGGTTGATCGTGCTCCGGCGTGGTCAATAACCTCTCGGAGTTGGTTTAGCGATTGCTAAGGCGCGACGTCCTCGCACGTTCGTAGTCGGATCGTCAAAGTCGACTGCCACCAAAGCGATATCCATCATCTCATCGAAAGACAGGACACCTTTGCCTCTATCAATGCCGGCAAGAGCAACAACTCCAATCAAGTCACTTGCTTTGGATGTGGTCAGTCAGGACACTATTGCAAGAATTGCCCCAACAAGAAGCCAGATGCACCGCGCCCCAATGCGCAGAACCAAGGCCAAGGCCATGGGATGCCACCAAGGAACCAAGCTGCCCGCAACCCGCCCAACAATGGCAAGGGGCGTGTGAATCACGTCACTACAGAAGAAGCTCAGGAAGACCCGACCATCGTGCTGGGTACGTTCCTTGTTAACTCAGCACCTGCAACTGTCTTGTTTGATTCAGGAGCCACGCATTCATTTGTCACCCAAGAGTTTGCACTAAAAAGTGGCATGAACCCTACACCCCTAAATAACCCTATGGTGGTACAAACCCCCGGAGCAGAGACGAGAGCCAAGGTAGGCTGTAAGGGAGTCAGAATCGTCATTAACGGGGTAGACTTCATAGCATACATTGGCGTCTTAAGATCACAAGGCTTGGATGTGATCTTAGGAATGAATTGGCTCATCAAGCACCAAGTCTTGTTAGGTTGTGCCAACCGTATAGTCACTGTGACCAATGACCAAGGAGTCCGGGTTATATTTACCTCCAACTTGATGAGGACATCAATACAATTGTTACACCCACAGCCCCTGCTGCTATAAATACTGGACCAATTACTAGAGCTCGTGCACGCCAACTAAATTACCAGGTACTTTCGTTTCTTGGTAATGATTCTAATGTTCATGAGAATATGATGCTGCCTAAATTGGATACATTTGTTTTGCTTACAAATGAAGGGCCTAGCTTGGAGAAGGATGAACATTGGATTAAGAACAAGCATGGAGATGATGGCATGCGCAAGGGGAACAAGAGCGGAGTTACAAGTGATGATTTCAGGACTTTGAAGCCACCATAATGGGTGCATGAAGCCTTGGATGAAATATACAAGATGCCACTTCATAAATTTCGTCCCGAGGCTATTATAGGTGCTGCGTCACCTTATTATTGGGCCAGGCCCATGTAATTTCGAAATACATAAGTATAGGCTATTTTTAGAGTCCGTATGTGTGGGGAAACAAGAGATAGGGTTGATTTCGGACCCCTCCACCAAGGGTCACGAAATTCCCCCCTCTTCCTCCATATATACAGCCCTTAGGGCATCGTTTAGACTGTGGGTTTTGTTTAGATTAAAAGTTCGCCATAGCTGCAACTTCGCGTATTCGTTTGTGTTCAACGACCAGACAAAGGCGTCACAGAACCCCACCTTGATCAATAAAGCTTTCATCTTATATTCGCAATATCCAGATTGCAATCTCAGTTTCTTGCTTGTTCTTCGTTTGCTCGCAGCAAACAGACCCTCGTGGTCAGGTTGATCGTGCTCCGGCGTGGTCAATAACCTCTCGGAGTTGGTTTAGCGATTGCTAAGGCGCGACGTCCTCGCACGTTCGTAGTCGGATCGTCAAAGTCGACTGCCACCAAAGCGATATCCATCATCTCATCGAAAGACGGGACACCTTTGCCTCTATCAAGTGGTATCAGATTTCCAGGTTGCTCGGTGAGATTTTACAGTTTTTCGTAGTTTAGATCGAGTCTGTTCTTCATACCTACAGTCCACGAAAAAGCCACAAAAAATTAGGGTTAGTTCATCATATCCAAACCAATCTGAGCCTTTGCATAATCTTTTTAGGGTTTTGCTTTGCTGAATTTGCGGTTGCATCGTCGTGTCTAGTTGCTGGTCTTAGAGTCTAGTCTTTTAGAGTTTCGAGTTCTGGTCATAAGTTGTCACGCCGCCGCCGCACCATCATCATCGCCCCTGCCATCTACCACCGCCGCTTATCCGCCACCGCTTCGAATCCGTATCCATATACCACCACCACTGTCATATACCACCACCGCTGCCATCTACTACCATATATCCACCACCAATCCGAGTTCTTGTCATATTAGGTTTGTTTTCGAGATCCATCTAGATTCCGATTCGTGTTTCCTTGCCGGAGTAGGTTTCGGAAAAAAAAAGAGTCCGGAAACCACCCTCCGTTTAGGCCCAAAATTTTTCGAAAACGCATTTTTTGAAAAAATTTCTGGCTATCCTATTTTTAGGTGTTTCTGAGTGTTTTGAGACAGGTGCCATTATAGGAAGTTTTTTTGACCCGTTTCCAGTTTTTGGGTCCGGGCAGTCGAAAAAAAAATTTGGTCAAAAAAATTTCATGCCCATCCTGTCAGTTTTACCTAGGAAGAGTTTTGAGACACTCGCCATTATAGTGATTTTTCGCAAAAAAAAGAGGAGCGCAAAAAAAAGGAGCGCAAGAATTTTTTGTTAGTGTTCTAGGCTCGCGTCTCTAGCACAGTCTAGCCTAGGACCAGCACAGTACCGTCGTTGAGCGTTTATTCAACTTTGCATCTCTGAATTGATTATTGCTGACCCTTTTTGCTACCATATTATAAGCCTTCCCAGCTCTACATACATCTACGTCGTGCGTTTGACTCTCCCTGGTAATCGCTCTATCCAAGCTTTGAGAGTTTTTTACTACAGCGGTTGCCGATCACCGCCTGCTGCTGGGTAAGAACTGGTAAGAATTTGAGATTTGCTTGACGGATTTGTGACACCCACCACCACCTCTTGTTAGTAGTCTGTAGGATCATATTCTTGTGTGTTTCTATTGCTGCTAACCATGCCAGGATCACAAGCCGACGAGACTGATTGGGAGAACATGACGAATAAGGATTTGCATGATAAATTTCAGCAAATGATGAGTGGACAGGTGCAAGATGTGCTAAACAGATTTGAAGAGGCCATGGAGAAGATAGATGGCATGGAGAAGACGTTCGAAACAAAGCTCGATAACAAGTTTAATGAATTGCTCGCGCGTCTTCCACCACCACCACCCGCTGCACCTAACGCACCTCTCCAACAACAACAACAACGACTACCTCCACGTCGCGAAACAGATCTCCGCCGAGCGAGCCGTCTTCCTCTTGCGTTTGGCCAAACTATTGGTGCTGCTGTTGATACTTCTGTGGCTCCTGCTGCTGATGCGGAGGAGGATGATTATGTGGGAGATTACGAGGATGAGGTTGCTCAAAATCAGAACTACGTGCAACCACCTGCACCACAACCACCAGGTCGTCCACATGCAAATAATCTCAATGGTAGGGCTTTCCCTCAGGTACGAGATCATGACCATCTTCCTAAACTGAAATTGAATATTCCACCTTTCGAGGGTAGATATGTTCCTGATATATATCTTACTTGGGAGTTAGAAACTGAACAACGATTTACATGTTTACAATATCCCGAGGAGAGACGGGTTGCCGCTGCTGTTTGTGCTTTCACTAGTTTTGCATGTGTATGGTGGTCTGAACATTGTAGATTATATCCTATTCCAACTACTTGGGCTGCTTTGAAAACTGCTATGCATACTCGTTGGGTTCCACCATATTATCAACGTGAATTGCTTCAGAAATTACAGCGCTTAAGACAAGGAAAAAATTATGTAGAAGAATATTATCAGGAATTACAAACTGGCATGATTAGATGTGGTATTGCTGAGGAGAATGAAGCTATGCTTGCACATTTTCTGGGTGGATTAAATAGAGAGATTCAGACCATTCTAGACTATAAGGAGTATACTAAGATCACTCGTTTATTCCATCTTGCTTGTAAAGCTGAACGTGAAGTGCAGGATCGTCAAGCATTGGCGCGAACTAACTTTTCTGCAGGCCGACCTTCATCATGGACACCGCGTGCATCTTCTACTTCAACTGCACCAGCACCTCAATCAGGTGTCTCCTCCAGTCGTGATACAAGAAAACAGGCACAACCACCATTATCTGCCAAGAGCGCACCTGCTGGGCCTGCACAGAGTTCTGCTTCTTCCATGGCATCAACAGGGCACACAAGTGATATTATTTGTCATCGTTGTAAGGGAGGAGGTCATTATGCGAGAGAATGCAAATCTCCGCGTGTGATGATTGCTACCGCGGATGGTGGATATGAGTCCGCTAGTGACTATGATGAGGAGACTTTGGCTCTTATTACACGTGAAGAACATGGTGGAGATGATTCTGATCATGAGACGCAATACATGGCTCCTGAAGACGCTGACAGGTATGAATGTTTAGTTGCTCAACGTGTTTTGAGTGTGCAGGTCACACAAGCTGAGAAAAATCAGAGGCACAATTTGTTCCATACCAAGGGAGTTGTGAAAGAACGTTCTGTGCGCGTCATCATAGATGGAGGGAGCTGCAACAACTTGGCTAGCATGGAGATGGTGGAGAAGCTTTCTCTCACCACAAGACCACATCCACATCCTTACTACATCCAATGGTTCAACAACAGCGGCAAGGTTAAGGACGTGCCACTGGGATTACCGCCTATTCGAGGGATTGAGCATCAGATTGACTTAATTCCCGGTGCTTCGCTTCCAAACCGTGCACCATACCGTACCAATCCAGAGGAGACGAAGGAGATTATGCGTCAAGTACAAGAGCTTCTCGACAAAGGTTATATACGCGAATCCCTTAGTCCTTGTGATGTTCCTATTATTCTATTGCCCAAAAAGGATGGTACATCACGTATGTGTGTTGATTGTAGAGGCATTAATAATATTACTATTCGTTATCATCATCCTATTCCTAGGCTCGATGATATGCTTGATGAATTGAGTGGCTCTACAATATTCTCCAAAGTTGATTTGCGTAGTGGATACCATCAAATTCGTATGAAATTGGGAGATGAATGGAAAACAACATTTAAAACTAAGTTTGGATTATATGAGTGGTTAGTCATGCCTTTTGGGTTAACTAATGCACCTAGTACTTTCATGAGATTAATGAACGAAGTTTTACGTGCTTTCATTGGACGATATGTGGTAGTTTACTTTGATGACATATTGATTTATAGTAGATCTTTTGAAGAACATTTGGAACATTTACGTGTTGTTTTTATTGCTCTACGTGATGCACGTTTGTTTGGTAACCTTGGGAAGTGCACCTTTTGCACCGACTGAGTATCTTTTCTTGGCTATGTTGTTACGCCACAGGGAATTGAAGTTGATAAAGCCAAGATTGAAGCTATTGAGAGTTGGCCGCAGCCCAAAACGGTCACACAAGTGAGGAGTTTTCTTGGCCTCACTGGATTCTATAGGTGTTTTGTGAGAGATTTCAGCACCATTGCTGCACCTCTCAATGAGCTTACAAAGAAAGATGTGCCTTTTCTTTGGGGTACCGCACAGGAAGAACCCTTCTCGGTATTGAAAGATAAGTTGACACATGCTCCGTTACTCCAACTTCCTGATTTTAATAAGACTTTTGAGCTTGAATGTGATGCTAGTGGAATTGGATTAGGCGGTGTGTTATTACAAGATGGCAAACCTGTTGCATACTTTTCTGAAAAATTGAGTGGGCCTAGTCTGAATTATTCTACTTATGATAAAGAATTATACGCTCTTGTTCGGACTTTAGAAACATGGCAACATTATTTATGGCCCAAAGAATTTGTTATACATTCTGATCATGAATCTTTGAAACATATTAGAAGTCAAGCTAAACTGAATCGTAGACATGCTAAATGGGATGAATTCATTGAGACTTTTCCTTATGTCATTAAACACAAGAAGGGAAAAGAAAATGTTATTGCTGATGCAATGTCTCGCCGCTATACTATGCTTTCACAACTTGACTTCAAAATATTTGGTTTGGATACCATCAAAGATCAATATGTGCATGATGCTGATTTTAAAGATGTAATGCAGAATTGTAAAGAAGGAAGAATGTGGAACAAGTTCGTTGTTAACGATGGATTTGTGTTTCGTGCTAACAAGCTATGCATTTCAGCGAGCTCCGTTCATCTTTTGTTGTTGCAGGAGGCGCGTGGAGGAGGATTAATGGGGCACTTTGGCGTGAAGAAGACGGAGGACGTACTTGCTACACATTTCTTTTGGCCAAAGATGAGACGGGATGTTGAGCGTTTGATGAGGACATGACTACTTTGGATATGACCAAAAATATTGCATATATGCATATTTGTTAGGTGATTTCTAGTGAAAACTATTCAATAATCTATTTTTATGTTATCCAGAACAAAAATACTTCACACACTTTTGTGTTTTGTCTAATTGCAGGTGTATGGGACATTTGTACAATCCACATATGAAAATAAGGAAGAAAGAGATGTTTATTTGTTGTCCAAAAAGTTCTCTCACGTCACTTTTGCCCCAAGAGAAGATAGAGTCCAAGTCTCTCACGTTCTGGATTCAGATTCGGACTGCACAGACATACCTGACTCAAAACGCACACAAGTTTTCCATACGGACTCCGAAATGGGTGATTCTTTTTTTGTTGGAAACTAGATTTCGTGCACTTTCCAACCCAATTGGAATCATCTTCAAATTCGTCCGGACGTTGAGTTGTGGACGAAACAATCTGATGCTGCAGCAGAATCCGAGTCAAACTACAAGTCCAAAGGTGTTACATCACCTCCACTTGGGCCCATTGGCCTTGTACGACCTAGATTTAGTTTTAGGCTGCCTTGGGACGTCCACCCACCTCCTTGGCCTCCACCCCTTGCTCCTATATAAGTAGATCCATCTAGTAGCTTTTCCTTGGGATTTGTTTAGTTAAAAGTTAGCCATTGCAACTTCTTGTACTTCGTTTGTGTCCAACGACCAGACCAAGACCGCTTCCGGATCCCCACCATTATCAATACCTCATATATATTTGCAATATTCAGATTGCTTTGTCATATTCTTGCTCGTTCTTCGATTGCTTGCAGGAATAGACCTTCGTGGTCAGGCTGACCGTGCTTCCGGCATCGTCAGTAACCTCAGGAGATTGGTTTAGCGATTGCTAAGGCGCAACGTCGTGCACGTTTGTAGTCGGATCGTCAAAGTCGTCTCCACCAAATCGATAGTTATCATCTTATCGAAAGATCGGGACACCCCGCCTCTATCAAGTGGTATCAGTTTTTAGGTTGCTCGGTGAGAATTTCCAATTTTTTCTAGATTAGATTTATTTTCTTACCTATTGTCCAAGAAAAAGCCACAAAACAAAAGTTAGATCCATTCATCCTTTGTCCTAGCCAGACTGAGCCTTTGCAATTTTCTTTTCATTGTTTGCATTATTGAATTATCGGTTGCATCGCCGTGTCGAGTTGCTGGTCTTAGTGTCTAGTTCCTTTAGAGTTTCGAGTTCTGTTCACATTAGTCACGCAGCCGCTGCATCATTATCCCATCCGCTGTCCACCATCCCATCCACGAATTTCCACCATGTGCTACGCACTGTTTATTGTCATAATCATAGTTGAGGTCACTCACATCTTCGCCTGATCGAATCTGCATCTTATCTAGTTTGTCTTGGAAAGAGGGAGAAAAAGAAGATAAAGAAAAAAAAAGAGAGAGAAAAGGAAAGAAAAAAAAGAAAAAGAGGGAGAAGAAAAAGAAAAAAAGGCATGAGAAAAAAAAAAGAAGAAAAAAAATTGGATCTATCTAGAATCAATCTCGTACCTGAATTCGGATTGGAATCTGTTTTGCGCACTGTTCAGTAAAACAGGTGTATCTTCCTCATACGAAGTCAGTGTTGGCTCCGTGAGTACTCAAATTGAAGATAGCGACGAGCCGCATCTAAATAGTTGCAGAAACTAGTTCAATATTTGACACCTCAAAATCGGCTTCTAAATAGGTCTTTTTGCCCTCCGAAGTTCGTGAACACAACTTGTTCCAATTTTTCAGGCCAGTTTTAGAATTCTTTGACTCCTCATATCAACTCGGAATTGAGTGATTCTTTTTGCATTGGAAAGCTTGAGTTAATAGCATTATTTGAAAGAATTTATCAGAAAATTGTCTCAAACTTTTCAAGAGGAAAGTTGGAGAGAGAGTTGTTGTATATCCTGCTTGGCAGTTGTTTTTTCATCATTATCTTCACTGCCGTTGTGATCTTCACTTATATCTTGCTGTCAAGAGCTACTTAGTATCCTTCATTGATGCTAGTTGTGCTACGCTGTGACCTCATTAGTGTTCTAGGCTCGCGTCTCTAGTACGGTCTAGCCTAGGACCAGCACAGTACCGTCGTTGAGCGTTTATTCAACATTGCATCTTTGAATTGATTATTGCTAATCTTTTGCTACCATATATAGCCAACCCAGCTCCACATATTTCTACACCGTGTATACGTACGCTCCCCTGGCAATCGCTTTACTCAATATTCAGAGTTACTTGACACCGCTGGTTGCCGATCACCGCCTGCTGCATGGTAAGAACTTGTAAGACATTGATATTTGCTTTACTGTGAGCGTTTTACCACCACATCCTAGTAGTTATAGGAACATTATTTTTGGGTTTTGTTTCTTGTTCTACTAATCATGATAGGATCCAGAGTCAATTCATGGGCTTTGTCGATCGCGGGGGACGTGCCACCACCTTTGCAAATACCACAACCGTCACGAGAGGTGCACAAACATCCAAATGCACATGATCAGGTTAATGTATCTATACCACCATTTAATGGCCGTTTTAAACCTGCTTTATATATTGAATGGGAGTTCGACATAAAAAATATATTTGCTTCCCATAATTTCGATGAACATAAAAAGGTTAAGGTTGCGGTTGGTTCTTTCACTGGTTATGCTTTGGTTTGGTGGAGTGAATATTGTCGGTTACACCCTGATTATATACCTACTACTTGGGATGATTTGAAACTTACCATGCGACATACTTTCGTCCCTGCTTATTATACTCGTGACATGATTAAGAAGTTGCAACACTTAAAACAAGGTAGTGAAACTGTAACAAAATATTATGATGATTTACAAACTACCTTGTTGCATTCCTCTTTAGAAGAAAGTTGATGAGGACACCAATACAATTGTTACACCCACAGCCCCTGCTGCTATACATACTGGACCAATTACTAGAGCTCGTGCACGCCAACTAAATTACCAGGTACTTTCGTTTCTTGGTAATGATTCTAATGTTCATGAGAATATGATGCTGCCTAAATTGGATACATTTGTTTTGCTTACAAATGAAGGGCCTAGCTTGGAGAAGGATGAACATTGGAGCAAGAACAAGCATGGAGATGATGGCATGCGCAAGGGGAACAAGAACGGAGTTACAAGTGATGATTTCAGGACTTTGAAGCCACCATAATGGGTGCATGAAGCCTTGGATGAAATATACAAGATGCCACTTCATAAATTTCGTCCCGAGGCTATTTTAGGTGCTGCGTCACCTTATTATTGGGCCAGGCCCATGTAATTTCGAAATACGTAAGTATAGGCTATTTTTAGAGTCCGTATGTGTGGGGAAACAAGAGATAGGGTTGATTTCGGACTCCTCCACCAAGGGCCACGAAATTCCCCCCTCTTCCTCCATATATACAGCCCTTAGGGCATCGTTTAGACTTTGGGTTTTGTTTAGATTAAAAGTTCGCCATAGCTGCAACTTCGCGTACTTCGTTTGTGTTCAACGACCAGACAAAGGCGTCACAGAACCCCACCTTGATCAATAAAGCTTTCATCTTATATTCGCAATATCCAGATTGCAATCTTAGTTTCTTGCTTGTTCTTCGTTTGCTCGCAGGAAACAGACCCTCGTGGTCAGGTTGATCGTGCTCCGGCGTGGTCAATAACCTCTCGGAGTTGGTTTAGCGATTGCTAAGGCGCGACGTCCTCGCACGTTCGTAGTCGGATCGTCAAAGTCGACTTCCACCAAAGCGAAATCCACCATCTCATCGAAAGACGGGACACCTTTGCCTCTATCACCGTGTATACGTACGCTCCCCTGGCAATCGCTTTACTCAATATTCGGAGTTACTTCACACCGCTGGTTGCCGATCACCGCCTGCTGCATGGTAAGAACTTGTAAGACATTGATATTTGCTTTACTGTGAGCGTTTTACCACCACATCCTAGTAGTTATAGGAACATTATTTTTGGGTTTTGTTTCTTGTTCTACTAATCATGACAGGATCCAGAGTCAATTCATGGGCTTTGTCGATCGCGGGAGACGTGCCACCACCTTTGCAAATACCACAACCGTCACGAGAGGTGCACAAACATCCAAATGCACATGATCAGGTTAATGTATCTATACCACCATTTAATGGCCGTTTTAAACCTGCTTTATATATTGAATGGGAGTTCGACATAAAAAATATATTTGCTTCCCATAATTTCAATGAACATAAAAAGGTTAAGGTTGTGGTTGGTTCTTTCACTGGTTATGCTTTGGTTTGGTGGAGTGAATATTGTCGGTTACACCCTGATTATATACCTACTACTTGGGATGATTTGAAACTTGCCATGCGACATACTTTCGTCCCTTCTTATTATACTCGTGACATGATTAAGAAGTTGCAACACTTAAAACAAGGTAGTGAAACTGTAACAAAATATTATGATGATTTACAAACTACCTTGTTGCATTCCTCTTTAGAAGAAAGTGAAGATGATTTTATGGATAGATTTTGGGGAGGATTAAACCGTGATATTCAAGAGATACTAATTCATGAAGAGTGTTATCCTATGAACCATTTGTTTCATCTTGCTTGCAAAGCTGAACAGGAAATAAAACGATGTGTTGGCCACGAGGAGAACAAGCGCACGGTGCACATTCCAAGAGTTGATATGATTGTTCCTTCAACTACTTGGCATACTATGACAACCACATCCGTTGTTGTCAGGACTACATCACCTCCACCATGTGACACATCGCCCCCGAGAGTGGCTACATCATCTGAGTTGATCATAAGAGGTAATGACAAAGGTACTGATCTTCCATCTCTACATGAGAATGATGAATGCCTTGTCAATTTGAATGCACCATCTGATGAGCTACCCACTACTTTGATCACACCACCTATTTTAGAGGACTACGTTGATAATTTGACTTTGCCATGTGATCAAACAACTGAAATACCAACAATTTTGAGTGCACCCATTGAATTAACTATTGATGCAAAAGAACCAATGTTTAATCATTTTGATATGACCTCTAATCTTGGTGATGATTCTGTGTTGAATGACTTATTGCATGTTTGCTTATTTAAGCATGTTGTAGCATGTAAATTTGATGCAAGTAAGGTTTATTCACCAAAATTGGGATGGTTTAATGATGAACATTGTCAATCTTTTGAAATGAATAAGAGCTTCACTTATATGTGTAAACTGAGTTGCAATATTTTCATGCCTTCTACTTCTTATGCTAATTTTTTGGCTTTAGATTTTATGAACTATGCAAGTTACTCATCTATTAATGTGTCATATATGCAAAAATCAAGGGAAGTAAAAATGGATGACATATACATATACAACATGTACACCTTGTCTCTTTTGTTAGCCACATTTCAGATTAAGCAACGCCGAGGATGGCTTTATTTTCAAGAAGGGAAGGATGATGAGGACATGACTACCTTGGATATGACCAAAAATATTGCATATATGCATATTTGTCAGGTGATTTCTAGTGCAAACTATTCAATAATCTATTTATGTTATCCAGAACAAAAATACTTCACACACTTTTGTGTTTTGTCTAATTGCAGGTGTATGGGACATTTGTACAATCCACATATGAAGATAAGGAAGAAAGAGATGTTTATTTGCTGTCCAAAAAGTTCTCTCACGTCACTTTTGGCCCAAGAGAAGATAGAGTCCAAGTCTCTCACGTTCTGGATTCAGATTCGGACTGCACAGACATACCTGACTCAAAATGCACACAAGTTTTTCATACGGACTCCGAACTGGGTGATTCTTTTTTTGTTGGAAACTAGATTTCGTGCACTTTCCAAGCCAATTGGAATCACCTTCAAATTCTTCCGGAGCGTTGAGTTGTGGACGAAACAATCTGATGCTGCAGCAAAATCCGAGTCAAACTACAAGTCCAAAGGTGTTACATCACCTCCACTTGGGCCCATTGGCCTTGTACGACCTAGATTTAGTTTTAGGCTGCCTTGGGACGTCCTCCCACCTCCTTGGCCGCCACCCCTTGCTCCTATATAAGTAGATTCATCTAGTAGCTTTTCCTTGGGATTTGTTTAGTTAAAAGTTAGCCATTGCAACTTCGTGTACTTCGTTTGTGTCCAACGACCAGACCAAGACCGCTTACGGATCCCCACCATTATCAATACCTCATATATATTTGCAATATTCAGATTGCTTTATCATATTCTTGCTCGTTCTTCGATTGCTTGCAGGAATAGACCTTCGTGGTCAGGCTGACCGTGCTTCCGGCATCGTCAGTAACCTGAGGAGATTGGTTTAGCGATTGCTAAGGCGCAACGTCGTGCACGTTTGTAGTCGGATCGTCAAAGTCGTCTCCACCAAATCAATAGTTATCATCTCATCGAAAGATCGGGACACCCCGCCTCTATCAGTGTTTTATTGCACGCTGCACTACATGTCAAAAAGCTAAGTCACGACTCAATCCTCATGGTTTATATATGCCTTTGCCTGTACCTAGTGTTCCTTGGGAGGATATATCTATGGACTTTGTTTTAGGTTTACCTCGAAAAAAGAAGGGGAGGGATAGCATATTTGTTGTCGTGGATAGATTCTCGAAAATGGCACACTTTATACAATGTCATAAAAGCGATGATGCTGTTAATGTTGCTGATTTGTTCTTTCGTGAAATTATTCGCTTGCATGGTGTGCCAAATACTATTGTTTCAGATCGTGATACTAAATTTCTTAGCCACTTTTGGAGATGTTTATGGGCTAAGTTGGGGACTAAATTGCTTTTTAGTACTACTTGTCACCCCCAAACTGATGGACAAACTGAAGTAGTCAATAGAACGTTGTCTACTATGCTTAGGGCTGTTTTGAAGAATAATAAGAAAATGTGGGAGGAATGCTTGCCTCATATTGAATTTGCTTATAATCGTTCATTGCATTCTACTACTAAGATGTGCCCTTTTGAAGTTGTGTATGGTTTCCTACCTCGTGCACCTATTGATTTGTTGCCTCTTCCATCTTCGGAGAAGGTTAATTTTGATGCTAAACAACGTGCTGAATTGATTTTAAAAATGCATGAGTTAACCAAGGAAAACATTGAGCGTATGAATGCTAAATATAAACTTGCTGGAGATAAGGGTAGAAAACATGTTGTGTTTGCACCTGGAGATCTTGTTTGGTTACATTTGCGTAAGGATAGATTTCCGGATTTGCGCAAATCAAAGTTAATGCCACGTGCTGATGGTCCCTTTAAGGTGTTAGAGAAAATAAATGATAATGCATATAAACTTGAGCTGCCTGCAGATTTTGGGGTTAGTCCCACTTTTAACATTGCAGATTTGAAGCCTTATTTGGGTGAGGAAGATGAACTTCCGTCGAGGACGACTTCATTTCAAGAAGGGGAGGATGATGAGGACATCAATACAATTGTTACACCCACAGCCCCTGCTGCTATACATACTGGACCAATTACTAGAGCTCGCGCACGCCAACTAAATTACCAGGTACTTTCTTTTCTTGGTAATGATTCTAATGTTCATGAGAATATGATGCTGCCTAAATTGGATACATTTGTTTTGCTTACAAATGAAGGGCCTAGCTTGGAGAAGGATGAACATTGGAGCAAGAACAAGCATGGAGATGATGGCATGCGCAAGGGGAACAAGAACGGAGTTACAAGTGATGATTTCAGGACTTTGAAGCCACCATAATGGGTGCATGAAGCCTTGGACGAAATATACAAGATGCCACTTCATAAATTTCGTCCCGAGGCTATTTTAGGTGCTGCGTCACCTTATTATTGGGCCAGGCCCATGTAATTTCGAAATACATAAGTATAGGCTATTTTTAGAGTCCGTGTGTGTGGGGAAACAAGAGATAGGGTTGATTTCGGACCCCTCCACCAAGGGCCACGAAATTCCCCCCTCTTCCTCCATATATACAACCCTTAGGGCATCGTTTAGACTTTGGGTTTTGTTTAGATTAAAAGTTCGCCATAGCTGCAACTTCGCGTACTTCGTTTGTGTTCAACGACCAGACAAAGGCGTCACAGAACCCCACCTTGATCAATAAAGCTTTCATCTTATATTCGCAATATCCAGATTGCAATCTCAGTTTCTTGCTTGTTCTTCGTTTGCTCGCAGGAAACAGACCCTCGTGGTCAGGTTGATCGTGCTCCGGCGTGGTCAATAACCTCTCGGAGTTGGTTTAGCGATTGCTAAGGCGCGACGTCCTCGCACGTTTGTAGTCGGATCGTCAAAGTCAACTGCCACCAAAGCGATATCCATCATCTCATCGAAAGACGGGACACCTTTGCCTCTATCAATAAATTTCGTCCCGAGGCTATTATAGGTGCTGCGTCACCTTATTATTGGGCCAGGCCCATGTAATTTCGAAATACATAAGTATAGGCTATTTTTAGAGTCCGTATGTGTGGGGAAACAAGAGATAGGGTTGATTTCGGACCCCTCCACCAAGAGTCACGAAATTCCCCCCTCTTCCTCCATATATACAGCCCTTAGGGCATAGTTTAGACTTTGGGTTTTGTTTAGATAAAAAGTTCGCCATAGCTGCAACTTCGCATACTTCGTTTGTGTTCAACGACCAGACAAAGGCGTCACAGAACCCCACCTTGATCAATAAAGCTTTCATCTTATATTCGCAATATCCAGATTGCAATCTTAGTTTCTTGCTTGTTCTTCGTTTGCTCGCAGGAAACAGACCCTCGTGGTCAGGTTGATCGTGCTCCGGCGTGGTCAATAACCTCTCGGAGTTGGTTTAGCAATTGCTAAGGCGCGACGTCCTCGCACGTTCGTAGTCGGATCGTCAAAGTCGACTTCCACCAAAGCGATATCCATCATCTCATCGAAAGACGGGACACCTTTACCTCTATCAAAGATCAAGGCAGGCAAAGCCCAGGGTTCTCAGAAGATGAGAAAGGAGTTGTGTGGTTCGGGAATCGCATTTGCGTACCCAACAAAGTTGAGCTCAAGAACTTGATCTTGAAAGAAGCTCATGACACTCCATGTTGCATCCATCCTGGAGGAACCAAGATGTATCAAGACCTTAAGGCAAAATTTTGGTGGCATGGCATGAAGAGAGAAAAGGCTACTTTTGTCGCTAAGTGTGACATATGCCAGAGAGTCAAGGCTGAGCATCAACGACCCGCTGGATTGTTGCAACCTCTCAAGGTTCATGAATGGAAGTGGGACAAGGTTGGAATGGACTTCATCACCAGGTTACCTAAGTCAAGCAAAGGGCATGATTCCATCTGGGTCATTGTCGATCACTTGACCAAAGTAGCCCATTTCATTCCAGTCAAGACCACCTATGATGGAATCTAGCTAGCCGGCCTCTACATCAACCAGATCGTAAGCCTCCATGGAGTTCCTAAGGAGATTGTGTCTGACCGAGGTACCCAGTTTACCTCAAGGTTCTGGAAAAGGTTCCAAGAAGCCTTGGGGACCAAACTATCGTTCAGTACCGCTTTCCACCCCCAGACCGGAGGACAGCCAGAACGAGTTAACCAGATACTTGAACACATGCTTCGTGCATGTGTGATAGCATATGGAGCCAAGTGGTAAGATTGCCTGCCCTTTGTCGAGTTCTCCTACAACAACAGTTATCAGTCAAGCCTCCAGATGGCACCATTTGAGGTGTTGAACGGACGCAAGTGTCGCACACCCCTCAATTGGTCACAAACCGGAGAAGGGCTAGTCTTTTGACCAGATGTTCTCCGTGAGGTGGAAGAGCAAGTTCAGCTAGTCAGAGAGCGACTGAAGACCGCCAAGTCAGGATAGAAGAGTTTGCTGATACTCGTCGCCGACAAGTAGACTTCCAAGTCGGAGACCATGTATACCTTTGAGTAACTCCTCTTAAGGGAACCAAGTGTTTCCACATTAAGGGAAAGCTCGCACCAAGATTTATCGGCCCCTTCGAGATCACCGCACGACGCGGGGAAGTTGCATACCAGTTGGAAATACCACCTGAACTATCCGATGTGCACAACGTGTTCCACGTGTCACAACTCCAGAGGTGTCTCCAAGTTCCAGATAGGCCCGATCTCTACAAGGACGTCGATCACCAAGCCATTGAGCTTCAGCCTGATTTGACCTACTGTGAGAGGCCCATCTGCATTTTGGATGAGGCTGAATGACGCACTCGAAGCCGCACCATCAAGTACTTCAAGGTGCAGTGGAGCAACCACACTGAAGTAGAAGCAACCTGAGAACGCGAAGACTACCTTAGATCCGAGTTTCTAGATCTCTTTAGAGCCTAGTTTGGGAATCTCGGGGACGAGATTCTCATAAGGGGGTAGGTCTGTCACACCCTGCATTTTGTAACATGTCATTTGCAGTATTAAATCATGAAAAATTTGGACCAACAATTTTTTTTGCATTATTTGGCTTTTTATTTGGAGTTGGTTTTCTCTCTCTGATTTTCAAGTGTTCTTTAAAGTCAACACAACTCCAACTTCTATACTTCATCTCCTTGCCCCAAAATTCTTCCCAATGATCATGCCATGTGTATAGTACAATATAGTATTTTCTTAAAAAAATAATTTGGCAAATAGTATTTTCCAAAAATAATTTTCCAAAAACCCCTGAATTGAGGTTTGCACTACAAGTACTTGATTTGGGGTATGAAAAATAATTCAAAGAGTATATTTGAAACCTATTAGATATAGGACTCCCATAAACCACAAAAATATAATTTTAAAAGTAATTTTTCCTATTTTATTTAAAGGCTTTTTCTTTAGGCCATAAATGGTCTTTAATAGGTTAAAATTATTTAGAAGCTTCAAAAGAATTTGAGAAAAATCAGGGAAACTCAGTGGACATATATTTTCCATATATACGAGTTTCAACACATGGTCATGTTAAAAATATTGGGCAAAATCCTCCAAAACCATTTTTGTCCATTTCAAGTATTTGAAATATTTCTACAAGAAATATTTTCCAATAACTCGAGGAAAATTCTAGCAAGTCACATATGCATAATATGATGACCTTGCAAAGTTTCAGCTCAATCCAAACTATTTTGGTTCACCAAAGTGCCCCAAAACCATCTCTGTCCAGATTCAAGTTTGAACAACTTTACATTGCCAACTTATTCCAAATGCCCCTAAACTCTGTGGTCATCCTCAAAAGCCCAAATGATGACACTACACCAAGTGGTGCATCAAGCGGATTGGTTTTGCATGACTAGATCTTGGTGAATGCATTTTTGTTGATTTCTAGGGTTTACAAAAGTTGCATTGGCAACTTTGCCCAAATGAGCTCAAAATTGGTGGAAGGCCCTAATTATATGTGCCATTTCACCTTGTGGAGTCTTATGCCAATTGGAGTTCATTTGCTTACCCAAACAAGCAACAAACACCTTCTGCCACATTTCCAAAAACACCATTCTGACACCTTCCACTAATCTCCATGGGCTCAAAGTTTTACCATAGCCCCTCCTAGTCCCCTTGCACCTCCAGTAACAATGTCAAATCCACAGCTCAATTATTGGAGGGGTAAAACCTCACTTCCTCTCTCTGGATAGCCCATTTCCCTCTCTATCAACCCCACTCCTCTCCTACTGGCCCTCTAGAGCACCCAATGCTCCTCCCTCTTCTTTACTTCCCCCTAGGGCAGCCAGGCCACAGTGGCCGTGCCCACAAGGCATATAAAATTCCATGGCATATGCCATTTGCACGCTCCAGAGCGCGCTACAGTGCGGCCAGGCACTGTAGCCGCCCCCTGCCAACCACCTCCGACCACCTCGGGCCTCCCCAGCACGCTCGACGATGTGCCTTGGCGTTCGAGACACGGCAGCTCGTTGCGCCCTCCTTCCTCTCTCTCTCTCCTGCCCCTGCTCGCACGTGCACCAGCCGCCCGAGAGCTCAAGTGAGCGGCCTCACACGCGCGGGTCCTCTGCCCTCCCCCTGCTCTCTCTCTCTTCACTCCCCTCGCCCTAGACCAACCCCACAAGCACCCCCGATACCTCGTTGCGAGCCCCCGTGACCCGTAGGGGCGGCAATGACCTCGCCGACGCACTGGTCCACGGTGGACCATCGCTCGCCTATATAAGGCCTCCCCGAAGCCTCCTCTCCTCACCACTCACCCCCTGCAGCTCCAAACCAACCCCCTACACCCCCAGTTCATCTCCAGGAGCGCCTGAGCTCGAGATCGAGCTCGAGCTCCGCCGCCTCGGGTCGCCATCGATCTCGCGGTACATACCTCCTCCGCCCCCATTCTTTCCCGATCTGGAGCCGCCTCACCTCGCTGACCCCTTTCCCTCTCCTTTCTGAGTTGTTTTCAGCCGGAGACTGCCAGTGCGACCACCTCCCGGCGCGTCGCCGCCCTGCCTCCTTGTCACCGATAAACCAAGCAGCTCCGGCGACATCGACCACCTCCTCTCGAACAGCGACTCGATGCTGAGTCCAGTCGTGCCATCAGCTCACCCCGCCGTGCCTAGAAACGTCACCGGTGAGCTCGCCGGCCCTCTACCGCGGGGTTAGGGATGACAGGCGGGCCCCGCCTGTCAGCCTCTCCTCTCCATTGCCCCTGTCTCGCTCGCTGACGCCTGGGCCCCACCCGTCAGGTTTAAACCTGGCACGCGCGCGTGCACCAGTGCGCTGGGCTGCCTCTCTGGCCGGGCTTGCTGCATTGCGACTGTTCTGGCCCAGCAGACACAGTGCCCCTTCTCCTTTTTCTTTTCTGTCAAACTTGTAAAAATTCCACAGGATTAAATTTTAATCCAAATGCAATAATTCCAGTTCCTAAAATCTTGTAAAAATCCCACCTATTTAATGGTATAACTTTCATTCATTCCAACCAACTTTTAGGTACCGTTCATATTCAAATTCTAATTTGAATATATTTAAGCCCCTCTGAAAATCCATTTCATCTATTCTGCTACTCCAAGTCCAAAACTAGGAGTTTTCCCCTTCTTAGTTTTCACCCTAGTATTTAACAAAAATGAGTTGACATTTTTCTGAGCACTTTGGTTTTTCTAATTTATTATTGCCTTATTTTCTCGTTATTATTTTTTGATGATAGATTGAGTTGCTGACGAAGGAGTTGGACCAGAAGACTTTGAACACCCAGAAGACTTTGCTGAGCCAGGCAAGCAGCCCTTTCACCATGTCTATGAAACCCCCTTTTACGCATGTCATATAGCACTTCATTATTGTTGCATCGGAATCATGATGAGATGGTAGCCACTTCGGTGGGTTGCCTTCGTTTCCTCGTTGATAATTGCATTGTGCATGACCCTACCCTTCTATGAGGGTTATGCGAGTGGGTGTAGTTAGGATGCTAAGAAGCTGCTACGCAAATGGGATGGGTATATGCATCATGAAGGAAACCAAGTTGTTTTCAAAGGCTTTTCAAAAAAACCATTGGGTGCCACTTATGCCCGAGGGAGATAATGAGTTGGTTAACCACTTGATGACGAAGTGGTGTACCGAGGCAAGTGTGTGTGTTGTTTTCGAAAGCGGATTAGATTTAAGATTTGTCGACTGTCCCAACCTTACATGCACAACCAATCTACCCTTATATGGGAAAGGGCATTATTGATTACCTAGGCCGATACTAGATTGGAGCCCGCATTACTAGTGACGGGAGAGTCATTGTTGCGCTCTCTCGTGACGGGGTCGTGCTAGGTAGGGCAGCCATGACTGTTTTTACAGGGCACCGGACACACCGTTAGTACCCCGTGCTTGTGGTATGTGATGAATATGGGAGCGAGGCTCCACAATTTTAAGATGTGAAATGTTGGTCACGGGGGTTACTACCAATCGAGTTGACTCTATGTTAGTGTTGACTAGGGAAAGATAGTGATCGGGTGCTTACCCCGGGTACTTGAGGTACCGCGGGTCGTGGATGAGACGGAAGTTCCCCGGATCTTGTGGGTAAAGTGTGCAACCTCTGCAGAGTGTAAAACTACTCGAATAGCCGTGTCCATGGTCAAGGTGATGAGGACATGACTACCTTGGATGTGACCAAAAATATTGCATATATGCATATTTGTCAGGTGATTTCTAGTGCAAACTATTCAATAATCTATTTATGTTATCCAGAACAAAAATACTTCACACACTTTTGTGTTTTGTCTAATTGCAGGTGTATGGGACATTTGTACAATCTACATATGAAGATAAGGAAGAAAGAGATGTTTATTTGCTGTCCAAAAAGTTCTCTCACGTCACTTTTGGCCCAAGAGAAGATAGAGTCCAAGTCTCTCACGTTCTGGATTCACATTCGGACTGCACAGACACACCTGACTCAAAACGCACACAAGTTTTTCATACGGACTCCGAATTGGGTGATTCTTTTTTTGTTGGAAACTAGATTTCGTGCACTTTCCAACCCAATTGGAATCACCTTCAAATTCGTCCGGAGCGTTGAGTTGTGGACGAAACAATCTGATGCTGCAGCAGAATCCGAGTCAAACTACAAGTCCAAAGGTGTTACATCACCTCCACTTGGGCCCATTGGCCTTGTACGACCTAGATTTAGTTTTAGGCTGCCTTGGGACGTCCTCCCACCTCCTTGGCCGCCACCCCTTGCTCCTATATAAGTAGATCCATCTAGTAGCTTTTGCTTGGGATTTGTTTAGTTAAAAGTTAGCCATTGCAACTTCGTGTACTTCGTTTGTGTCCAACGACCAGACCAAGACCGCTTACGGATCCCCACCATTATCAATACCTCATATATATTTGCAATATTCAGATTGCTTTATCATATTCTTGCTCGTTCTTCGATTGCTTGCAGGAATAGACCTTCGTGGTCAGGCTGACCGTGCTTCCGGCATCGTCAGTAACCTCAGGAGATTGGTTTAGCGATTGCTAAGGCGCAACGTCGTGCACGTTTGTAGTCGGATCGTCAAAGTCGTCTCTACCAAATCGATAGTTATCATCTCATCGAAAGATCGGGACACCCCGCCTCTATCAAGTGGTATCAGTTTTCAGGTTGCTCGGTGAGAATTTCCAGTTTTTCTTAGATTAGATTTATTTTCTTACCTATTGTCCAAGAAAAAGCCACAAAAAAAAGTTAGATCTGTTCATCCTTTATCCAAGCCAGTCTGAGCCTTTGCAATTTTCTATTCATTGCTTGCATAGTTGAATTATCGGTTGCATCGTCGTGTCAGTTGCTGGTCTTAGTGTCTAGTTCCTTTAGAGTTTCGAGTTCTGTTCACATTAGTCACGCCGCCGCTGCATCATTATCCCTTCCGCCGTCCACCATCCCATCTATTAATTTCCACCACGTGCTACGCACTGTTCATTGTCATAATCATAGTTGAGGTCATTCACATCTTCGCCTGATCCAATCTGCATCTTATCTAGTTTGTCTTGGCAAGAGGGAGAAAAAAAGAGAGAGAAAAAAAGAGAAAAAAGGAAAGAAAAAAAAAAGAAACAGAGAGAGAAGAAAAAGAAAAAAAGCGTGAGAAAAAAAAAGAGAGAAGAAAAAAAATTGGATCTATCTAGAATCAATCTCGTACCTGAATTCGGATTGAAATCTGTTTTGCGCACTGTTGAGTAAAACAGGTGTATCTTCCTCATACGAAGTCCGTTTTGGCTCCGTGAGTACTCAAATTGAAGATAGCGACAAGCCGCATCTAAATAGTTGCAGAAGCTAGTTCAATATTTGACACCTCAAAATCGTCTTCTAAATAGGTCGTTTTGCCCTCCGAAGTTCGTGAACACAGCTTGTTCCAATTTTTCAGGCCAGTTTTAGAATTCTTTGACTCCTCATATCAACTCGGAATCGAGTGATTCTTTTTTCATTGGAAAGCTTGAGTTAATAGCATTCTTTGAAAGAATTTATCAGAAAATTGTCTTAAACTTTTCAAGAGGAAAGTTGGAGAGAGAGTTGTTGTATATCCTGCTTGGCAGTTGTTTTTCATCATTATCTTCACTGCCGTTGTGATATTCACTTATATCTTGCTGTCAAGAGCTACTTAGTATCCTTCATTGATGCTAGTTGTGCTACGCCATGACCTCATTAGTGTTCTAGGCTCGCGTCTCTAGTACGGTCTAGCCTAGGACCAGCACAGTACCGTCGTTGAGCGTTTATTCAACATTGCATCTTTGAATTGATTATTGCTAATCTTTTGCTACCATATATAGTGATGAGGACATGACTACCTTGGATATGACCAAAAATATTGCATATATGCATATTTGTCAGGTGATTTCTAGTGCAAACTATTCAATAATCTATTTATGTTATCCAGAACAAAAATACTTCACACACTTTTGTGTTTTGTCTAATTGTAGGTGTATGGGACATTTGTACAATCCACATATGAAGATAAGGAAGAAAGAGATGTTTATTTGCTGTCCAAAAAGTTCTCTCACGTCACTTTTGGCCCAAGAGAAGATAGAGTCCAAGTCTCTCACGTTCTGGATTCAGATTCGGACTGCACAGACATACCTGACTCAAAACGCACACAAGTTTTTCATACGGACTCCGAATTGGGTGATTCTTTTTTTGTTGGAAACTAGATTTCGTGCACTTTCCAACCCAATTGGAATCACCTTCAAATTCGTCCGGAGCGTTGAGTTGTGGACGAAACAATCTAATGCTGCAGCAGAATCCGAGTCAAACTACAAGTCCAAAGGTGTTACATCACCTCCACTTGGGCCCATTGGCCTTGTACGACCTAGATTTAGTTTTAGGCTGCCTTGGGACGTCCTCCCACCTCCTTGGCCGCCACCCCTTGCTCCTATATAAGTAGATCCATCTAGTAGCTTTTCCTTGGGATTTGTTTAGTTAAAAGTTAGCCATTGCAACTTCGTGTACTTCGTTTGTGTCCAACGACCAGACCAAGACCGCTTACGGATCCCCACCTTTATCAATACTTCATATATACTCGCAATATTCAGATTGCATTTATCATATTCTTGCTTGTTCTTCGATTGCTTGCAGGAATAGACCTTCGTGGTCAGGTTGATTGTGCTCCGGCGTGGTCAATAACCTCTCGGAGTTGGTTTAGCGATTGCTAAGGTGCAACGTCGTGCACGTTTGTAGTCGGATCGTCAAAGTCGTCTCCACCAAATCGATAGTTATCATCTCATCGAAAGATCGGGACACCCCTATCTTTGACTCCTCATATCAACTCGGAATTGAGTGATTCTTTTTGCATTGGAAAGCTTGAGTTAGTAGCATTCTTTGAAAGAATTTATCAGAAAATTGTCTCAAACTTTTCAAGAGGAAAGTTGGAGAGAGAGTTGTTGTATATCCTGCTTGGCAGTTGTTTTTCATCATTATCTTCACTGCCGTTGTGATCTTCACTTATATCTTGCTGTCAAGAGCTACTTAGTATCCTTCATTGATGCTAGTTGTGCTACGCCGTGACCTCATTAGTGTTCTAGGCTCGCGTCTCTAGTCCGGTCTAGCCTAGGACCAGCACAGTACCGTCGTTGAGCGTTTATTCAACATTGCATCTTTGAATTGATTATTGCTAATCTTTTGCTACCATATATAGCCAACCCAGTTCCACATATTTCTACACCGTGTATACGTACGCTCCCCTGGCAATCGCTTTACTCAATATTCGGAGTTACTTGACACCGCTGGTTGCCGATCACCGCCTGCTGCATGGTAAGAACTTGTAAGACATTGATATTTGCTTTACTGTGAGCGTTTTACCACCACATCCTAGTAGTTATAGGAACATTATTTTTGGGTTTTGTTTCTTGTTCTACTAATCATGACAGGATCCAGAGTCAATTCATGGGCTTTGTCGATCGCGGGAGACGTGCCACCACCTTTGCAAATACCACAACCGTCACGAGAGGTGCACAAACATCCAAATGCACATGATCAGGTTAATGTATCTATACCACCATTTAATGGCCGTTTTAAACCTGCTTTATATATTGAATGGGAGTTCGACATAAAAAATATATTTGCTTCCCATAATTTCAATGAACATAACAAGGTTAAGGTTGCGGTTGGTTCTTTCACTGGTTATGCTTTGGTTTGGTGGAGTGAATATTGTCGGTTACACCCTGATTATATACCTACTACTTGGGATGATTTGAAACTTGCCATGCGACATACTTTCGTCCCTGCTTATTATACTCGTGACATGATTAAGAAGTTGCAACACTTAAAACAAGGTAGTGAAACTGTAACAAAATATTATGATGATTTACAAACTACCTTGTTGCATTCCTCTTTAGAAGAAAGTGAAGATGATTTTATGGATAGATTTTGGGGAGGATTAAACCGTGATATTCAAGAGATACTAATTCATGAAGAGTGTTATCCTATGGACCATTTGTTTCATCTTGCTTGCAAAGCTGAACAGGAAATAAAACGACGTGTTGGCCACGAGGAGAACAAGCGCACGGTGCACATTCCAAGAGTTGATATGATTGTTCCTTCAACTACTAAGCATACTATGACAACCGCATCCGTTGTTGTCAGGACTACATCACCTCCACCATGTGACACATCGCCCCCGAGAGTGGCTACATCATCTGAGTTGCTCATAAGAGGTAATGACAAAGGTACTGATCTTCCATCTCTACATGAGAATGATGAATGCCTTGTCAATTTGAATGCACCATCTGATGAGCTACCCACTACTTTGATCACACCACCTATTTTAGAGGACTACGTTGATAATTTGACTTTGCCATGTGATCAAACAACTGAAATACCAACAATTTTGAGTGCACCCATTGAATTAACTATTGATGCAAAAGAACCAATGTTTAATCATTTTGATATGACCTCTAATCTTGGTGATGATTCTGTGTTGAATGACTTATTGCATGTTTGCGTATTTAAGCATGTTGTAGCATGTAAATTTGATGCAAGTAAGGTTTATTCACCAATGTTGGGATGGTTTAATGATGAACATTGTCAATCTTTTGAAATGAATAAGAGCTTCACTTATATGTGCAAACTGAGTTGCAATATTTTCATGCCTTCTACTTCTTGTGCTAATTTTTTGCCTTTAGATTTTATGAACTATGCAAGTTACTCATCTATTCATGTGTCATATATGCAAAAATCAAGGGAAGTAAAAATGGATGACATATACATATACAACATGTACACCTTGTCTCTTTTGTTAGCCACATTTCAGATTAAGCAACGCCGAGGACGGCTTTATTTTCAAGAAGGGGAGGATGATGAGGACATGACTACCTTGGATATGACCAAAAATATTGCATATATGCATATTTGTCAGGTGATTTCTAGTGCAAACTATTCAATAATCTATTTATGTTATCCAGAACAAAAATACTTCACACACTTTTGTGTTTTGTCTAATTGCAGGTGTATGGGACATTTGTACAATTCACATATGAAGATAAGGAAGAAAGAGATGTTTATTTGCTGTCCAAAATGTTCTCTCACGTCACTTTTTGCCCAAGAGAAGATAGAGTCCAAGTCTCTCACGTTCTGGATTCAGATTCGGACTGCACAGACACACCTGACTCAAAACGCACACAAGTTTTTCATACGGACTCCGAATTGGGTGATTCTTTTTTTGTTGGAAACTAGATTTCGTGCACTTTCCAACCCAATTGGAATCACCTTCAAATTCGTCCGGAGCGTTGAGTTGTGGACGAAACAATCTGACGCTGCAGCAGAATCCGAGTCAAACTACAAGTCCAAAGGTGTTACATCACCTCCACTTGGGCCCATTGGCCTTGTACGACCTAGATTTAGTTTTAGGATGCCTTGGGACGTCCTCCCACCTCCTTGGCCGCCACCCCTTGCTCCTATATAAGTAGATCCATCTAGTAGCTTTTGCTTGGGATTTGTTTAGTTAAAAGTTAGCCATTGCAACTTCGTGTACTTCGTTTGTGTCCAACGACCAGACCAAGACCGCTTACGGATCCCCACCATTATCAATACCTCATATATATTTGCAATATTCAGATTGCTTTATCATATTCTTGCTCGTTCTTCGATTGCTTGCAGGAATAGACCTTCGTGGTCAGGCTGACCGTGCTTCCGGCATCGTCAGTAACCTCAGGAGATTGGTTTAGCGATTGCTAAGGCGCAACGTCGTGCACGTTTGTAGTCGGATCGTCAAAGTCGTCTCTACCAAATCGATAGTTATCATCTCATCGAAAGATCGGGACACCCCGCCTCTATCACAAGGACAGTTGGGCGGTGCTGCTTAAACTACGTCCAGAGTTTCACAAACCGTGTGTGTGTGTGTGTGTTGATGAAGCCAATTGGGTTAAGTCAGATGACTTGACACAATGATCAAGTTGGATTGGTGTCCAATTCTGCTTATGTTGATATCTGCAACTTGTTCATACGGATATCTGTACCCTCATGATGCATACTTTACAGGTTGATAGATCATGTCATTGCACCCAAAACTAGCTTTCTGCAAACTACCTACTTAGTGCTATATCATTGCATTATTGTGCCTTGTTCCAATCATGGGTTGGTTGCGAGTACATTCAAAGTACTCATTGGCTTGCCACTGGTTATTTAATTGGCCAGGCATGGAAGAACAGTAGTTCAAACAGGAGTTCTTTGGAGATGAACATGCGAACTAGGACGTTCCCCAGTCAGAATGCCTGTAGGGTTAAGGCAGATGGCATGGGTTCTACTTATCGATAAAGATTTCCGCTGCTTAAGTTTATTTGGTATTCGGCCCTTGTTACTTTATCTATGTAAGACTTGACCATAATGGTCATAATTTGTGTAAGACGGTATGTATGGATGTAAGACTCCTGTTATTCAGCTTCTGTGTGTTCAGTGAGCATTGATCTCAGGGATCACTATACACGTGCATTCGGTGATCACGACTCATGAGTCAGGTTCCACGCAGGCATCCATCCTTGGAGGGGAGAAGGGAGACGATCTCCCCAAGCATGGCATCCGGGAGATGGCTGATGTGGTCCGCCGGAGATTCTATGAGTTCCTCAAATCCAGGGGGCGTGGCCGCTTCTGGCCACACTACCGGGTCCAAGATCTACAACCGGGTGTGTTGCTGGTCGGAGCCTCATCTTGGTACATACCAATCTGACAAATAATGGCAGAAACATACATGTAGGACATTCAAAATCAATTCTCAAGATCTGGAAGAAAAAAAGGCACAAACATATATGAAGGACATTCAAAATCAATTCTCAAGATCTGGACACGAATTATTAGCACGCACGCTAACCCTACTCGGATCATTAACAAAAATCTTTTGTACAGAACAAACAATAAATCACTACCCCTATACGGATACCATTCAAACAATCAATACACCACATGCATCTAAAGGATCTTAATTACTCTGATTTCATGGTCTGGCAGAACATAACCCTAGGATTTGTATTCCAAAAAATTAGAGTGGATGGGGAGTAACCAAAGAAAACACATGATATGTTTGCCGCACAAATGGGTACAGATGACTAGCCGATTTTTCGTCGAAGTCGCAGTCGTTGCCAGAGTTGCTGTTGACCTCCGACTCCGGCTGGGGGGGGGGGCACGACAGCGCCGACGAAGTCAAGGTCATGCTAATGCCCGCGTGAGACCTCATTGGCGGCGACGACAACCTCTGTGGCCAACTTAACGCATTGCGCGGGTGCTTCACCCGCCCCAATGTCGCCACTCCCACCGATGGTGCGCTTCGGTGGCATCCTCATACGCTATATAGTCCATACGTTGGTGACTACTGTGGACCAAGGGTGCGGCGGCCTATTATGGCTAGCGGCTCGGATGCGCCATTAACACAGACCAGTGGGAGCGAGGAAGGCAGCGGTCAAAGGCTGTCTCACCTCCCTGTGAGCCTACGCAGTGGACTTCTGGCATTCCTACCATCATTTCGCATAGCTACTCGCACGCCCCTCGGTGACACTGCGTAGCGAAAACGCCTCCCGTCAATTCACACACATGCACGCACACCTCCTAGTCTGCCTGCGCAGTGGACTACTCGCATGCATCCCATCAACTCATGCCTACTAGCATGGCACACGGAGCGCGTGGCGTCACGTATATATTTTTGTTTTTTGATGATTCATTCTGCCACTTTACTACTTAATCGAAGTATGGCACGGTCTAAGTTACACGGTCTGAATAAATAAAGATATTGGTTACCAGTTATTAACAATCTCTCGTTTGTAAAAAGATTATATCAAAACTTGTCTCAAATTTGACGAAAAAATACAATATCATAGTATACTGGTGTCGATATATGACACCACGATAAGTTTCATGAATTTCAACTAAGTTTTGGATTTACTATATTTTAAAAATCAATATTCTCAATGTTTTGAAATCTCTTTCATGGGGAAACATGCACCCAGGGACACACACGATTTTGCAATCCGTTTTGGTTCACATGTAACTCAAATTTGATTTTTGCACATTAAATCCCCTGGAAATCAATCAATGTACAAAACGGGTCGAATGATCTATATTTTTCTCAAACTTTAACACGACACTCCCTTGGTCACATGTTCACTGCATAAAAAGTTTGACATGCCTCAGAGTGGCGGTGGTGGTGCGGGATGTGTGTGTCTGTGTGTGGGGGGCGGCAGTACACTACGAGTCGTGATCCTCCATGATGTGGGATTATTGATCATTTTGTGAGTCATATATGCCACATCAAAGTCGTGAATTGGTTATTTACAACATTACACAACCCTTTCATACATACATGTTCGGGCCACATGCATGCATTGGTGGTCCTCTCGGACACTCCCTCATGTGGTTATCAACGACGTGCCCATTTGTTAGCCCGCAAAGGTTTTAGTTTCCATCGACAGCGAGAGGCATTTGCCCAATGGTGGATTCATCTTGGCATGTGTGTTACGGTGTGGATCATGGTGAGATTCCATATCAAAGTTTGGGCACGTGCGTACACATGAGTCCCTCCCACCGGCTCGAAGTGGGGGGGGGGGCTATGATTCGCGAACCTCTATGTATTGCGTTTCCGGTTTGTGAAGCATGTGCCACATCAAAGTTGTGCATATGGTATTAAAACATCACACAACACACGGGCACATGCATGCAGTGGTTGTCCTATCACACTCGCTCGCATGCGACTCTCTCTATGGGCCCGCAAGGTCATCGTCGATCAGTTGAACGTACATCGAGAGAGAGAGAGAGAGAGAGAGAGAGAGATAGATAGATAGATAGATAGAGAGAGAGAGAGATAGAGGTTAATTTGACCAACAAGGATGGTTCTTTTTTGGTTTGTGTTACGTATATGCATGGTAGGAGTATGTAGTACATGTCAAAGAGGGGGCAACATGTATACTCTATACATATGTGTAATAACCTCACTCCATGTCAGAACTTTCTGATTCCCGAGGCAGGTGCCACATCAAAGTTGTGCATTGGTATTCAAACATCACGCAATACCATGCGGGCAGTGGTTGCCCTATACTCACTCGCGTGGGGCACTTCCATCTGTGGGTCCGCGAGGTTGTCCTCCATCACTTTGACACAATGAGAGAGGTTAATTTGACCATCAAGGAATGATTCTTTTTGGATTGTGCTATACAGTAGAAGTATATATATACCACACGTCGAACGGGGGCGTAGCACATACCACGCATCATGAACCTCGCTCTTCGTGGGGACTTTTCGATTTCCGAGGTATATATATATGGTGCCACATCAAAGTTGTGCATTGTGTATTCAAACATCACACAAACACCTCTTTGGGCCACATGCAGATGGTAGTACATAGTCCTATATTGGATGCTCACTCGCATGTGATGCACGCTTCGTTCCTGTGGGCCCGCGAGGTCGTCGTCCACCACTTTGACCCAACAAGAGAGAGATACGTTTGACAATCACGGAGGATTAATTATTTTAGGGCTATGTTACGGTTGGAGTATATAGTATGTGTCGAAGGGGGGATGGGACCAGCATATACTAGGTGTCACATGAACCTCACTCTGTGTGGGGACTTTGCGGTTTTTGAGGCAAATGCCACATCAAAGTTGTGCATTATGTATTCAAAACATCACAACCACACACCTCTCCATATATATGTTTTGGTACACATGCAAGAAATGGTGGTTGTCCTCTGGCACTCACTCACGCGGTTATCGGCGACGCTTCCATTTGTCGACCCGCTTGGTCCATCACTTTCACCGACAGCGAGAGAGGTTAATTAATTTGACTTAGGAGGGGATTAATTTTTTGTTTATCTCATGATATAGGTCATGATGTGAGATTACATATATAATAGCACATATGTACACATGAATCCATCCCGCTGGATTGAGGGGGGGGGGCGAGCACACGACACGTCATGAACCTCTTGCTTTGTGGGGACCTGCACGATTTTCAACACATGCACCACATCAATGTTGTGCATTGGGTATTCAACACATATGCATGCATCACGCACCTCCATAAATATGTATGGGACACATGCATGCAATGGTTGGCTTTGGACACTCTCACTCGCTTGGTTATCGGCAGCAAGCATATATATATTCATGGGCCCGCGTGGACGTCCATCATTTCGACCGACAATGAGAAAGGTTACCAGGGTGGATTCTTCTTATTTGGTTCGTATTACCATACAGTAGGTCGATCATTCCAGGTCTAATTAAGTTCGAGCGCATGCTACGCGTCATGAACCCTCGCTCAGTGTGGGGATTTTACGGTTCCAAAGCATGGTGCCACATCAAATTTAGCATTGGGTATTCAAACACAACACACAACACACACCACTTCCATATACATAATTGGGCCACATGCATAGAGTGGGTTTTGTCTTCAGACAGTAATCCCTCACGAGGTTATCTTCGACAAGCTAGCCCATTTTTGCGGGGCCATGTGGATGTCCATCACTTTGACCAACAACGAGCGAGAGAGGTTATACGAACAAGTTGGATTCTGCTTGGTCCGTGTTATAGTACATCTTGGTGAGATGCCCTCCCCCCACTTAATGTGTGTGTGGGGGGGGGGGGGAGGAGCTACTTCGCACTACCTGCAACCTCTGTGGGGTTGGGGAAGTCCGGTTAATTTGCGAGGCATACGTGCCACATCAAAGTCGTGAATGGTAGTTAAATATCACACCACACCCTTTCATACATATAGTAGGGCCAGGCGCAGGTGGTTCGTATGTGGTATCACCCATCTTACGCCACAAGCACACATTTGTGGGTCGGCATACGGTCCACCTTTGTCCGGAAGCGAAAGGGGAAGTTTGACCATGATGGACTCCTATAGGTTTTGTGTTACGGTAGGGTGAGATTTTAGACCTAGCTATTTGGGGACATGCATTCGTAGCTCGGATTCCCTTACCGCCAACACGAAGTGGGGTTCATAGGGGGTGGCTGACTAGTGATACTGTGCGCTTTGTGCGACAGGTGCCACATCAAATTTGTGCATTGGGTATTTGAACATCAAACCACCCTTTTCATACATATATTTGGTCCACATGCAAGTGCGTTTGTGTTCTAACCCTTTCTCGCGTTATTCTTTTTGCCAAATTTATAAACAACAGACGAGTTGAATGGAGCAACCGTCTGCGATTGGGGACATAACAGACATGGTTCGCTTAGACTACCCTTGGGCCACGCCCGTGCCCCTGTCACTCACATTAGAACAGTAGATTGGGCTCCACGACGCTTGCCTCCCACTCTAGAAAATATCTACTACCTCGCAATCTCAAAAATATCTACCACCTGGAAGGTTTTTATGTTTGATAGCACACGATTAGTATGTGCGGACCATGTGCGATGTCTATTACTCCAACTCTATTTCAATCCCTTGATTCAAATTTTCAGTAGCCCCGGCATTTTACTCCCGCCTCTGCATCCCTCGCAATCTCAAAAATATCTACTCGCCCTTGATTCAAATGTTTAGTAGCCCCGGCTTGTTACTCCCGCCTCTGCATCCCAATCTCAAAAATATCTGCTCTCCCTTGATCCAAATTTTCAGTAGCCCGGCATTTTACTCCCGCCTCTGCATCCCTCGCAATATCAAAATATCTGCTCGCCCTTGATCCAAATTTTTAGTAGCCTAGTATTTTACTCCCGTCTAGTAAAAATTTTAGTGGCCGCAGTATTTCCTCAAACATCACCTTGCCCCCTCCACACACACCCCAAAACCTCCGCTCATACAGACACACACCACCCTTCCCTTGCTCGAAACCATTGGTAGGTCGCCGCCATCGCCATCGCCGCCGCCTCCATCCTCAACCTCTGCATGTGTGCCGCGGAGCTCGAGGAGCCAATGGCCCAAAAGAGGTTTATCGCGGCATCTTCGCCTGATGTAAAGAGGTGGTCCCCGAGGTGTCCCCGTCGTCCTCTATGGGCTCTTTATCAAGCCGCCATCGTCGGTCGCCCGATCCGCCCGCCGTCGCGCCCCTATGCCTGTTCAAGGACTTTCCTGTCCTCCGTCGGGCCCAGCCGCCGATGAGGTCCTACCACGGGGTGCGGTAGCAGTCGTGGGGAACATGGGTCGCCAAGATTACAAATCGAGAGACCCACACCCGCCAGTGGATCAGTAGCTTCGACATGGCTGAGCTTGCGGCCATGGAGTATGACCGCTGGCAGGTCCGCTACCACGGCGCAGCGACTAGGCTCAATTTCCCCTTCGACACACGTCCGGTCAACCTCGTCCCGTCGGAGCCAAGGGTGGTGAGCTTGGCTATGGCGCAGGAGGACCGCGAGGCATGGGAGCACCTCAAGGACAAGGCCGCCTACAAGGCCTACATGCAAGAGCTCCGCCGACAGCACCCAAAGCTTGCGGAGGCGGAGCGGATGATCTTTGTCAGCACGGAGGGCGGCGAGGTTATCGTTCTCTCCTCTGATGATGAGGTCAAAGGCAGCGAGGACAGCGACATGGAGGGTATCGAGGTGGCCGACGAGGATGAGGAGATCGACGTCGATGAGTGGAGGAGTGTCTACTCCAACGACCCCGACAACGGCACCGGTCCGGACCTGGCTCGCGGCACACCGTACCTGACTTGGAAGGATTGGCTCGACCTCCACTTCGACTAAACGTAGTTTAGTTTAGTTTAAATTTTTGTTCTATGTTCGGTTATGCAAAACTATCTATGTTTATGTTCGAATGGATGCTACTTTCGGATGAACCTGCTTTGAACTTGATCAAATTTAAGTTACAACATTAAGTTTAGGGGATCGACTAGAAAAGGCCAAAAATTGCTGGAGTATATATATACTCACTAAGGGTTTTACTCCGTTAACTTTTAGGGGATCGTCTAGAGATGGCCTTATGCCTTGTTTATTTCAGTTATTCACAATGTGATGCTCTATATGTGCAACTATTTGCCGTGCAGTTCAATTTCATCAATAACAGTTTCAACAATATCACTAAGAATTATGATATTTGGTTGTTGTTAAGGATGTTGCAGTTAACATGCCTTTCCGTATTTTTTAACAATAACTAGTGTACTCTAGACCTGCTGATGAGGACATCAATACCATTGACCACCCCTGTTGCTATACATACTGGACCAATTACTAGAGCTCGCGCACGCTAATTAAATTACCAGGTACTTTCATTTCTTGGTAACGATTCTAATGTTCACGAGAAAATGATGCTGCCTAAATTGGATACATTTGTTTTGCTTACAAATGAAGGGCCTAGCTTGGACAAGAAAGAGGAACCTTGGAGCAAGTTCAAGCATGGAGATGATGGCGTGCGCAAGGGGAACAAGAACGGAGTTACAATTAATGATTCCAGGACTTTGAAGCCACCATAATGAGTGCATGAAGCCTTGGGCGAAATATACAAGATGCCACTTGATGAGGACATCAATACCATTGTTACACCCACAGCCCCTACTGTTACATATACTGGACCAATTACTAGAGCTCGCGCACGCCAATTAAATTACCAGGTACTTTCGTTTCTTGGTAATGATTCCAATGTTCATGAGATTATGATGCTGCCTAAATTGGATACATTTGTTTTGCTTACAGATGAAGGGCCTAGCTTGGAGAAGGATGAACATTGGAGCAAGAACACGCATGGAGTTGATGGCATGCGCAAGGGGATCAAGAACGGAGTTACAAGTGATGATTTCAGGACTTTGAAGCCGCCATAAGGAGTGCATGAAGCCTTGGACGAAATATACAAGATGCCACTTCATAATATTCGTTCATAGGCTATTCTAGGTGCCGCGTCACCTTATTAATGGGGCCAGGCCCATGTAATTTCGAAATACTTAAGTATAGGCTATTTTTAGAGTCCGTATGTGTGGGGAAACAAGAGTTAGGGTTGGTTTCGGACCCCACCCTCAAGGGACACGAAATTCCCCCCTCTTCCTCCATATATACAGCCCTTAGGGCGTCGTTTAGACTTCGGGTTTTGTTTAGATTAAAAGTTCGCCATAGCTGCAACTTCGCGTACTTCGTTTGTGTCCAACGACCAGACCAAGACGTCACAGAACCCCACCTTGATCAATAAAGCTTTCATCTTATATTCGCAATATCCCAATTGCAATCTCAGTTTCTTGCTTGTTCTTCGTTTGCTCGCAGGAAACAAACCCTCGTGGTTAGGTTGATCGTGCTCCGGCATGGTCGATAACCCTCGGAAGTTGGTTTAGTGATTGCTAAGGCGCGACGTCTCGCACGTTCGTAGTCGGATCGTCAAGGTCGACTCCCACAAAAAACGATAGCCACCATCTCATCGAAACATCGGGACACCTTAGCCCCTATCACCACTTCATAAAATTCGTCCAAAGGCTATTATAGGTATTGCGTCACCTTATTATTGGGCCAGGCCCATGTAATTTTGAAATAATTGAGTATAGGCTATTTTTAGAGTCCGTATGTGTGGGAAAACAAGATTTAGGGTTGATTTCGAACCCCTCCTCCAAGGGCTACGAAATTCCCCCCTCTCTCCTCCATATCTACAGCCCTTAGGGTGTCGTTTAGACTTTGGGTTTTGTTTAGATTATAAGTTTGTCATAGCTGCAACTTCTTGTACTTCGTTTGTGTTCAATGACCAGACAAAGGCGTCACAGAACCCCACCTTCATTAATAAAGCTTTCCACTTATATTCACAATATCCTGATTGCAATCTCAGTTTCTTGCTTGTTCTTCATTTGCTCGCAGGAAACAGACCCTCGTGGTCAGGTTGATTGTGCTCCGGTGTGGTCAATAACCCCTCGGAAGTTGGTTTAGCGGTTGCTAAGGCGCGACGTCTCGCACGTTCTGGTAGAGGCAAAGGTGTCCCGTCTTTCGATGAGATGATGGATATCGCTTTGGTGGAAGTCAACTTTGACGATCCGACTACGAACGTGCGAGGACGTCGCGCCTTAGCAATCGCTAAACCAACTCCGAGAGGTTATTGACCACGCCGGAGCACGATCAACCTGACCACGAGGGTCTGTTTCCTGCGAGCAAACGAAGAACAAGCAAGAAACTAAGATTGCAATCTGGATATTGTGAATATAAGATGAAAGCTTTATTGATCAAGGTGGGGTTCTGTGACGCCTTTGTCTGGTCGTTGAACACAAACGAAGTACGCGAAGTTGCAGCTATGGCGAACTTTTAATCTAAACAAAACCCAAAGTCTAAACGGTGCCCTAAGGGCTGTATATATGGAGGAAGAGAGGGGGAATTTCGTGGCCCTTGGTGGAGGGGTCCGAAATCAACCCTATCTCTTGTTTCCCCACACATAGGGACTTTAAAAATAGCCTATACTTATGTATTTCGAAATTACATGGGCCTGGCCCAATAAAAAGGTGACGCAGCACCTATAATAGCCTCGGGACAAAATTTATGAAGTGGCATCTTGTATATTTCGTCCATGGCTTCATGCACCCATTATGGTGGCTTCAAAGTCCTGAAATCATCACTTGTAACTCCGTTCTTGCTCCCCTTGCGCATGGCATCATCTCCATGCTTGTTCTTGCTCCAATGTTCATCCTTCTCCAAGCTAGGCCCTTCATTTGTAAGCAAAACAAATGTATCCAATTTAGGCAGCATCATATTCTCATGAACATTAGAATCATTACCAAGAAACAAAAGTACCTGATAATTTAATTGGCGTGCGCGAGCTCTAGTAATTGGTCCCGTATATGTAGTAGTAGGGGCTGTGGGTGTAACAATGGTATTGATGTCCTCATCATCCTCCCCTTCTTGAAATGAAGTCGTCCTCGACGGAAACTCATCTTCCTCACCCAAATAAGGCTTCAAATCTGCAATGTTAAAAGTGGGACTAACCCCAAAATCTGCAGGCAGCTCAAGTTTATATGCATTATCATTTATTTTCTCTAACACCTTAAAGGGACCATCAGCACGTGGCATTAGCTTTGATTTGCGCAAATCAGGAAATCTATCCTTACGCAAATGTAACCAAACAAGATCTCCAGGTGCAAACACAACATGTTTTCTACCCTTATCTCCAGCAAGTTTATATTTAGCATTCATACGCTCAATGTTTTCCTTAGTTAACTCATGCATTTTTAAAATCAATTCAGCACGTTGTTTAGCATCAAAATTAACCTTCTCCGAAGATGGAAGAGGCAACAAACCAATAGGTGCACGAGTTTGGAAACCATACACAACTTCAAAAGGGCACATCTTAGTAGTAGAATGTAATGAACGATTATAAGCAAATTCAATATGAGGCAAGCATTCCTCCCACATTTTCTTATTATTCTTCAAAACAGCCCTAAGCATAGTAGACAACGTTCTATTGACTACTTCAGTTTGTCCATCAGTTTGGGGGTGACAAGTAGTACTAAAAAGCAGTTTAGTCCCCAACTTAGCCCATAAACATCTCCAAAAGTGGCTAAGAAATTTAGTATCACGATCTGAAACAATAGTATTTGGCACACCATGCAAGCGAATAATTTCACGAAAGAACAAATCAGCAACATTAACAGCATCATCGCTTTTATGACATGGTATAAAGTGTGCCATTTTCGAGAATCTATCCACGACAACAAATATGCTATCCCTCCCCTTCTTTGTTCGAGGTAAACCTAAAACAAAGTCCATAGATATATCCTCCCAAGGAACACCAGGTACAGGCAAAGGCATATATAAACCATGAGGATTGAGTCGTGACTTAGCTTTTTGACATGTAGTGCATCGAGCAATAAAACGCTCAACATCCCGTCTCATCTTTGGCCAAAAGAAATGTGTAGCAAGTACGTCCTCCATCTTCTTCACGCCAAAGTGTCCCATTAATCCTCCTCCATGCGCCTCCTGCAACAACAAAAGACGAACGGAGCTAGCTGGAATGCATAGCTTGTTAGCACGAAACACAAATCCATCGTTAACGACAAACTTGTTCCACATTCTTCCTTCTTTACAATTCTGCATTACATCTTTAAAATCAGCATCATGCACATATTGATCTTTGATGGTCTCCAAACCAAATATTTTGAAGTCAAGTTGTGAAAGCATAGTATAGCGACGAGACAATGCATCAGCAATAACATTTTCTTTTCCCTTCCTGTGTTTAATGACATAAGGGAAAGTCTCAATGAATTCAACCCATTTAGCATGTCTACGATTCAGTTTAGCTTGACTTTTAATATGTTTCAAAGATTCATGATCAGAATGTATAACAAACTCTTTGGGCCATAAATAATGTTGCCATGTTTCTAAAGTCCGAACAAGAGCATATAATTCTTTATCATAAGTAGAATAATTCAGACTAGGCCCACTCAATTTTTCAGAAAAGTATGCAACAGGTTTGCCATCTTGTAATAACACACCGCCTAATCCAATTCCACTAGCATCACATTCAAGCTCAAAAGTCTTATTAAAATCAGGAAGTTGGAGTAAAGGAGCATGTGTCAACTTATCTTTCAATACCGAGAAGGCTTCTTCTTGTGCGGTACCCCAAAGAAAAGGCACATCTTTCTTTGTAAGCTCATTGAGAGGTGCAGCAATGGTGCTGAAATCTCTCACAAAATGCCTATAGAATCCAGTAAGGCCAAGAAAACTCCTCACTTGTGTGACCGTTTTGGGCTGCGGCCAACTCTCAATAGCTTCAATCTTGGCTTTATCAACTTCAATTCCCTGTGGAGTATCAACATAGCCAAGAAAAGATACTCAGTCGGTGCAAAAGGTGCACTTCCCAAGGTTACCAAACAAACGTGCATCACGTAGAGCAATAGAAACAGCACGTAAATGTTCCAAATGTTCTTCCAAAGATCTGCTATAAATCAATATGTCATCAAAGTAAACTACCACAAATCGTCCAATGAAAGCACGTAAAACTTCGTTCATTAATCTCATGAAAGTACTAGGTGCATTAGTTAACCCAAAAGGCATGACTAACCACTCATATAATCCAAACTTAGTTTTGAATGCTGTTTTCCATTCATCTCCCAATTTCATACAAATTTGATGGTATCCACTACGCAAATCAACTTTGGAGAATATTGTAGAGCCACTCAATTCATCAAGCATATCATCTAGCCTAGGAATAGGATGATGATAACGAATAGTAATATTATTAATGCCTCTACAATCAACACACATACGTGATATACCATCCTTTTTCGGCACTAGAATAATAGGAACAGCACAAGGACTAAGGGATTCGCGTATATAACCTTTGTCGAGAAGCTCTTGTACTTGACGCATAATCTCCTTCGTCTCCTCTGGATTGGTACGGTATGGTGCACGGTTTGGCAGTGAAGCACCGGGAATTAGGTCAATCTGATGCTCAATCCCTCGAATAGGCGGTAATCTCGGTGGCACGTCTTGTGGAAAGACGTCAGCGAACTCCTGCAAAATGTTAGTGACAGCAGGAGGCAAAGAGGAAGGCACGTCCTCGAATGAAAATAATGCCTCTTTGCACACAAAAGCATAGCAAACAGATTTGCTGAAATCTACCTCATCAATATCAGATTTGGTGGCAAATAAACATGCACTTTTCAATTTAATTTCAGAAGCAACACTAGATGGTTTATTATTAGGCTTCATTTGTTGCTCAAATTCTTTTGCCACAATCTGATTTTCACTCTTATTCGTCTCCTGTTTTGCTTTATTAGCTCTATTAATATCATCTTTCAAAATGAAATCAGGAGTCATAGGAAGCAAAGTAATATTTTTATCCTTATGAACAAGAGTATAGTGATTGTTTCTACCATGGTGTACAGAATTTTTATCAAATTGCCATGGTCTACCAAGTAATAAGGAACATGCTTGCATAGGTACCACATCACAATCAACATAATCAGCATATGTAGAGATACTAAAATGCACACGAACAGTACGTGTTACCTTAACCTTGCCGCTGTTGTTGAACCATTGGATGTAGTAAGGATGTGGATGTGGTCTTGTGGTCAGAGAAAGCTTCTCCACCATCTCCATGCTAGCCAAGTTGTTGCAGCTCCCTCCGTCTATTATGACGCGCACAGAACGTTCCTTCACAACTCCCTTGGTATGGAACAAATTGTGCCTCTGATTTTGCTCAGCTTGTGTGACCTGCACACTCAAAACACGTTGAGCAACTAAACATTCATACCTGTCAGCGTCTTCAGGAGCCATGTATTGCGTCTCATGATCAGAATCATCTCCACCATGTTCTTCACGTGTAATAAGAGCCAATGTCTCCTCATCATACTCACTAGCGGACTCATATCCACCATCCGCGGTAGCAATCATCACACGCGGAGATTTGCATTCCCTCGCATAATGACCTCCTCCCTTACAACGACGACAAATAATATCACTTGTGTGCCCTGTTGATGCCATGGAAGAAGAAGAACGCTGTGCAGGCCCCGCAGGTGCGCTCTTGGCAGATAATGGTGGTTGTGCCTGTTTTCTTGTATCACGGCTGGAGGTGGCACCGGATGGAGGTGCTGGTGCAGTTGAAGAAGAAGATGCACGTGGTGTCCATGATGAAGGTCGGCCTGCAGAAAAGTTAGTTCGCCCCAATGCTTGTCGATCCTGCACTTCACGTTCAGCTTTACAAGCAAGATGGAATAAACGAGTGATATTAGTATACTCCTTATAGTCTAGAATGGTCTGAATCTCTCTATTTAATCCACCCAGAAAACGTGCAAGCATAGCTTCATTCTCCTCAACAATACCACATCTAATCATGCCAGTTTGTAATTCCTGATAATATTCTTCTACAGAATTTTTCCCTTGTCTTAAACGCTGCAATTTTTGAAGCAATTCACGTTGATAATATGGCGGAACCCAACGCGTACGCATAGCAGTTTTCAAAGCAGCCCAAGTAGTTGGAATAGGATATATTCTACAATGTTCAGACCACCATACACATGCAAAACTAGTGAAAGCACAAACAGCAGCAGCAACTCGTCTCTCCTCAGGATATTGTAAACATGTAAATCGTTGTTCAGTTTCTAACTCCCAAGTAAGATATATATCAGGAACATATCTACCCTCAAATGGTGGAATATTCAATTTCAGTTTAGGAATATGGACATCATCTCGTACCTGAGGTGGTGGTGCAGGCCTACCGTTACGAATATATACCTGAGGTCGACCTGCTGGTGGTGGTACAGGTGGCTGCACGTAGTGCTGATTTTGATCAACCTCATCCTCATAATCTCCCACATAATCATCCTCCTCCGCATCAGCAGCAGGAGCCACAGAAGTATCAACAGCAGCACCAACAGTTTGGCCAAACGCAAGAGGAACACGGCTTGCTCGGCGGAGGTCTGTTTCGCGACGTGGAGGTAGTCGTTGTTGTTGTTGTTGGAGAGGTGCGTTAGGTGCAGCGGGTGGTGGTGGTGGAAGACGCGCGAGCAATTCATTAAACTTGTTATCGAGCTTTGTTTCCAACGTCTTCTCAAGGCCAGTGATCTTCTCCATGGCCTCTTCAAAATTGTTCAGCACATCTTGCACCTGTTCAGTCATCATTTGCTGAAACTTATCATGAAGCTCCTTGTTCGATAAATTCTCCCAGTCAATCTCGTCGGCTTGTGATCTTGGCATGGTTAGCAGCAATAGAAACACACAAGAATATGATCCTACAGACTACGAACAAGTGGTGGTGGTGGGTGTCACAAATCCGTTAAGCAAAACTCAAATTCTTACCAGTTCTTACCCAGCAACAGGCGGTGATCGGCAACCGTTGTAGTCAAAACTCTCAAAGCTTGGATAGAGCGATTACCAGGGAGAGTCAAACGCACGACGTAGATGTATGTGGAGCTGGGAAGGCTTATAATATGGTAGCAAAAAGGGTCAGCAATAATCAATTCAGAGATGCAAAGTTGAATAAACGCTCAACGACGGTACTGTGCTGGTCCTAGGCTAGACTGTGCTAGAGACGCGAGCCTAGAACACCAACAAAATCACGGCGCGGCACGTAAACAAGGGAGGAGCACACTCTGAATTTTTTTTTCTCTTTTTTTTGCACTTATTGCTCCGCAACAAATTTTTTTCGAAAAAGTCTACAAATGGTCTAAAAACTGCCTAGCCAGAATTTTCCAGACTTAGTTTTTTTTTTTTGAAATTGGAACTATTTTTCTTCTGCGGATGGCTCGGAAGTTGGGGAGTCCTTCTCTGTCACGACTCGGAGTGTCGCGTGATCTGGAAATCAAGAACAATGCAACAATTACTAGACTCGGACTAGGACTGGTGGCGGAGATGAATCTGGTGGAACTCGGACTGGTGGCGGAGATGAATCTGGTGGAACACGGACAGGTGGCGGATATATGTTGCAGGTGAACTCGGATTGGCGTGATGGCGGCGGATATGTGGTGGCGTATATGGATTCGGATTGGCGGTGAATATGTGGTGGTGGTATATGGCAACAGCGACGATGATGATGCGATGGTGATATATGGCAGCGGCGACGTGACAACCTGTGAACAGAACTCGAAACTCTAAAAGACTAGACGCTAAGACCAGCAACTGGACACGACGATGCAACCGCAAATTCAACAAAGCAAATACAGAAAAGATTATGCAAGGCTCAGATTGGTTCGGATGTGATGCTAGTGGAATTGGATTAGTGATAGAGGCAAAGGTGTCCCGTCTTTCGATGAGATGATGGATATCGCTTTGGTGGAAGTCGACTTTGACGATCCGACTACGAACGTGCGAGGACGTCGCGCCTTAGCAATCGCTAAACCAACTCCGAGAGGTTATTGACCACGCCGGAGCACGATCAACCTGACCACGAGGGTCTGTTTCCGGCGAGCAAACGAAGAACAAGCAAGAAACTAAGATTGCAATCTGGATATTGCGAATATAAGATGAAAGCTTTATTGATCAAGGTGGGGTTCTGTGATGCCTTTGTCTGGTCGTTGAACACAAACGAAGTACGCGAAGTTGCAGCTATGGCGAACTTTTAATCTAAACAAAACCCGAAGTCTAAACGATGCCCTAAGGGCTGTATATATGGAGGAAGAGGGGGGGAATTTCGTGGCCCTTGGTGGAGGGGTCCGAAATCAACCCTATCTTTTGTTTCCCCACACATACGGACTCTAAAAATAGCCTATACTTATGTATTTCGAAATTACATGGGCCTGGCCCAATAATAAGGTGACGCAGCACCTAAAATAGCCTCGGGACGAAAATTATGAAGTGGCATCTTGTATATTTCGTCCAAGGCTTCATGCACCCATTATGGTGGAAGCCTTGGGCCAGGCCCATGTAATTTCGAAATACATAAGTATAGGCTATTTTTAGAGTCCGTATGTGTGGGGAAACAAAAGATAGGGTTGATTTCGGACCCCTCCACCAAGGGCCACGAAATTCCCCCCTCTTCCTCCATATATACAGCCCTTAGGGCATCGTTTATTGATAGAGGCGGGGTGTCCCGATCTTTCGATGAGATGATAAGTATCGATTTGGTGGAGACGACTTTGACGATCCGACTACAAACGTGCACGACGTTGCGCCTTAGCAATCGCTAAACCAATCTCTTGAGGTTACTGACGATGCCGGAAGCACGGTCAGCCTGACCACGAAGGTCTATTCCTGCAAGCAATCGAAGAACGAGCAAGAATATGATAAAGCAATCTGAATATTGCAAATATATATGAGGTATTGATAATGGTGGGGATCCGTAAGCGGTCTTGGTCTGGTCGTTAGACACAAACGAAGTACACGAAGTTGCAATGGCTAACTTTTAACTAAACGAATCCCAAAAAAAAACTACTAGATGGATCTACTTATATAGGAGCAAGGGGTGGCGGCCAAGGAGGTGGGAGGACGTCCCAAGGCAGCATAAAACTAAATCTAGGTCGTACAAGGCCAATGGGCCCAAGTGGAGGTGATGTAACACCTTTGGACTTGTAGTTTGACTCGGATTCTGCTGCAGCATCAGATTGATTCGTCCACAACTCAAGGCTCCGGACGAATTTAAAGGTGATTCCAATTGGGTTGGAAAGTGCACGAACTCTAGTTTCCAACAAAAAAAGAATCACCCAATTCGGAGTCCGTATGAAAAACTTGTGTGCGTTTTGAGTCAGGTATGTCTGTGCAGTCCGAATCTGAATCCAGAACGTGAGAGACTTGGACTCTATCTTCTCTTGGGCCAAAGGTGACGTGAGAGAACTTTTTGGATAGCAAATAAACATCTCTTTCTTCCTTATCTTCATATGTGGATTGTACAAATGTCCCATACACCTGCAATTAGACAAAACACAAAAGTGTGTGAAGTATTTTTGTTCTGGATAACATAAATAGATTATTGAATAGTTTGCACTAGAAATCACCTGACAAATATGCATATATGCAATATTTTTGGTCATATCCAAGGTAGTCATGTCCTCATCATCCTCCCCTTCTTGAAAATAAAGCCGTCCTCGGCGTTGCTTAATCTGAAATGTGGCTAACAAAAGAGATAAGGTGTACATGTTGTATATGTATATGTCATCCATTTTTACTTCCCTTGATTTTTGCATATATGACACATGAATAGATGAGTAACTTGCATAGTTCATAAAATCTAAAGCCAAAAAATTAGCACAAGAAGTAGAAGGCATGAAAATATTGCAACTCAGTTTGCACATATAAGTGAAGCTCTTATTCATTTCAAAAGATTGACAATGTTCATCATTAAACCATCCCAATTTTGGTGAATAAACCTTACTTGCATCAAATTTACATGCTACAACATGCTTAAATAAGCAAACATGCAATAAGTCATTCAACACAGAATCATCACCAAGATTAGAGGTCATATCAAAATGATTAAACATTGGTTGTTTTGCATCAATAGTTAATTCAATGGGTGCACTCAAAATTGTTGGTATTTCAGTTGTTTGATCACATGGCAAAGTCAAATTATCAACGTAGTCCTCTAAAATAGGTGGTGTGATCAAAGTAGTGGGTAGTTCATCAGATGGTGCATTCAAATTGACAAGGCATTCATCATTCTCAACTCAGATGATGTAGCCACTCTCGGGGGCGATGTGTCACATGGTGGAGGTGATGTAGTCCTGACAACAACGGATGTGGTTGTCATAGTATGCCTAGTAGTTGAAGGAACAATCATATCAACTCTTGGAATGTGCACCGTGCGCTTGTTCTCCTCGTGGCCAACACGTCGTTTTATTTCCTGTTCAGCTTTGCAAGCAAGATGAAACAAATGGTCCATAGGATAACACTCTTCATGAATTAGTATCTCTTGAATATCACGGTTTAATCCTCCCCAAAATCTATCCATAAAATCATCTTCACTTTCTTCTAAAGAGGAATGCAACAAGGTAGTTTGTAAATCATCATAATATTTTGTTACAGTTTCACTACCTTGTTTTAAGTGTTGCAACTTCTTAATCATGTCACGAGTATAATAAGCAGGGACGAAAGTATGTCGCATGGCAAGTTTCAAATCATCCCAAGTAGTAGGTATATAATCAGGGTGTAACCAACAATATTCACTCCACCAAACCAAAGCATAACCAGTGAAAGAACCAACCGCAACCTTAACCTTTTTATGTTCATTGAAATTATGGGAAGCAAATATATTTTTTATGTCGAACTCCCATTCAATATATAAAGCAGGTTTAAAACGGTCATTAAATGGTGGTATAGATACATTAACCTGATCATGTGCATTTGGATGTTTGTGCACCTCTCGTGACGGTTGTGGTAGTGCTCTGATACCACTTGATAGAGGCAAAGGTGTCCCGTCTTTCGATGAGATGGTGGATTTCGCTTTGGTGGAAGTCGACTTTGACGATCCGACTACGAACGTGCGAGGACGTCGCGCCTTAGCAATCGCTAAACCAACTCCGAGAGGTTATTGACCACGCCGGAGCACGATCAACCTGACCACGAGGGTCTGTTTCCTGCGAGCAAACGAAGAACAAGCAAGAAACTAAGATTGCAATCTGGATATTGCGAATATAAGATGAAAGCTTTATTGATCAAGGTGGGGTTCTGTGACGCCTTTGTCTGGTCGTTGAACACAAACGAAGTACGCGAAGTTGCAGCTATGGCGAACTTCTAATCTAAACAAAACCCAAAAATAATGTTCCTATAACTACTAGGATGTGGTGGTAAAACGCTCACAGTAAAGCAAATATCAATGTCTTACAAGTTCTTACCATGCAGCAGGCGGTGATCGGCAACCAGCGGTGTCAAGTAACTCCGAATATTGAGTAAAGCGATTGCCAGGGGAGCGTATGTATACACGGTGTAGAAATATGTGGAGCTGGGTTGGCTATATATGGTAGCAAAAGATTAGCAATAATCAATTCAAAGATGCAATGTTGAATAAACGCTCAACGACGGTACTATGCTGGTCCTAGGCTAGACCGTACTAGAGACGCGAGCCTAGAACACTAATGAGGTCACGGCGTAGCACAACTAGCATCAATGAAGGATACTAAGTAGCTCTTGACAGCAAGATATAAGTGAAGATCACAACGGCAGTGAAGATAATGATGAAAAACAACTGCCAAGCAGGATATACAACAACTCTCTCTCCAACTTTCGTCTTGAAAAGTTTGAGACAATTTTCTGATAAATTCTTTCAAAGAATGCTATTAACTCAAGCTTTCCAATGCAAAAAGAATCACTCAATTCCGAGTTGATATGAGGAGTCAAGGAATTCTAAAACTGGCCTGAAAATTGTAACAAGCTGTGTTCATGAACTTCGGAGGGCAAAAAGACCTATTTAGAAGCCGATTTTGAGGTGTCAAACATTGAACTAGCTTCTGCAACTATTTAGATGCGGCTCGTCGCTAGCTTTAATTTGAGTACTCACGGAGCCAAAACGGACGTCGTCTGAGGAAGATAGACCTGTTTTACTGAACAGTGCGCAAAACAGATTCCAATCCGAATTCAGGTACGAGATTGATTCTAGATAGATCCAATTTTTTTTCTTCTCTTTTTTTTTCTCACGCTTTTTTTTTCTTTTTCTTCTCTCTCTTTTTCTTTTTTTTCTTTCCTTTTTTCTCTTTTTTTTTCTCTCTCTTTTTTTCTCTCTCTTTCCAAGACAAACTAGATAAGATGCAATTGGATCAGGCGAAGATGTGAATGACCTCAACTATGATTATGACAATGAACAGTGCGTAGCACATGGTGGAAATTAATAGATGGGATGGTGGACGGCGGAAGGGATAATGATGCAGCGGCGGCGTGACTAATATGAACAGAACTCGAAACTCTAAAGGAACTAGACACTAAGACCAGCAACTGACACGACGATGCAACCGATAATTCAATAATGCAAACAATGAAAAGAAAATTCCAAAGGCTCAGTCTGGCTAGGACAAAGGATGAATAGATCTAACTTTTGTTTTGTGGCTTTTTCTTGGACAATAGGTAAGAAAATAAATCTAATCTAGGAAAAACTGGAAATTCTCACCGAGCAACCTGAAAACTGATACCACTTGATAGAGGCGGGGTGTCCCGATCTTTCGATAAGATGATAAGTATCGATTTGGTGGAGACGACTTTGACGATCCGACTACAAACGTGCACGACGTTGCGCCTTAGCAATCGCTAAACCAATCTCTTGAGGTTACTGACGATGCCGGAAGCACGGTCAGCCTGACCACGAAGGTCTATTCCTGCAAGCAATCGAAGAACGAGCAAGAATATGATAAAGCAATCTGAATATTGCAAATATATATGAGGTATTGATAATGGTGGGGATCCGTAAGCGGTCTTGGTCTGGTCGTTAGACACAAACGAAGTACACGAAGTTGCAATGGCTAACTTTTAACTAAACAAATCCCAAGGAAAAACTACTAGATGGATCTACTTATATAGGAGCAAGGGGTGGCGGCCAAGGAGGTGGGAGGACGTCCCAAGGCAGCCTAAAACTAAATCTAGGTCGTACAAGGCCAATGGGCCCAAGTGGAGGTGATGTAACACCTTTGGACTTGTAGTTTGACTCGGATTCTGCTGCAGTATCAGATTGTTTCGTCCACAACTCAAGGCTCCGGACGAATTTGAAGGTGATTCCAATTGGGTTGGAAAGTGCACGAAATCTAGTTTCCAACAAAAAAAGAATCACCCAATTCGGAGTCCGTATGAAAAACTTGTGTGCGTTTTGAGTCAGGTATGTCTGTGCAGTCCGAATCTGAATCCAGAACGTGAGAGACTTGGACTCTATCTTCTCTTGGGGCCAAAAGTGACGTGAGAGAACTTTTTGGACAGCAAATAAACATCTCTTTCTTCCTTATCTTCATATGTGGATTGTACAAATGTCCCATACACCTGCAATTAGACAAAACACAAAAGTGTGTGAAGTATTTTTGTTCTGGATAACATAAATAGATTATTGAATAGTTTGCACTAGAAATCACCTGACAAATATGCATATATGCAATATTTTTGGTCATATCCAAGGTAGTCATGTCCTAATCATTTAGACTTTGGGTTTTGTTTAGATTAAAAGTTCGCCATAGCTGCAACTTCGCGTACTTCGTTTGTGTTCAACGACCAGACAAAGGCGTCACAGAACCCCACCTTGATCCATAAAGCTTTCATCTTATATTCGCAAATATTCAGATTGCAATCTCAGTTTCTTGCTTGTTCTTCGTTTGCTCGCAGGAAACAGACCCTCGTGGTCAGGTTGATCGTGCTCCGGCGTGGTCAATAACCTCTCGGAGTTGGTTTAGCGATTGCTAAGGCGCGACGTCCTCGCACGTTCGTAGTCGGATCGTCAAAGTCGACTTCCACCAAAGCGAAATCCACCATCTCATCGAAAGACGGGACACCTTTGCCTCTATCATCCTCCCGTTCGAAGCAGAGGCAGGAACAGGCACGGCTGCGGCGGCCGGGAACGGGTCCGGGGCGGCGGAGCATGGGAAGATTGGCCGGATCCCGACGTGAACGCTAAGAGAGGGCGGATCCGCCGGCCGGCGCCTTGATCTGAAGCAGAGGAAGCCATGGCCTTGGTTCTCTAGTGATGCAGCGGCGACGGGGAGGCAGCAGCGGAGGGCGACGGGGTCCTGACGAGGACAGAGTTTTCCGGCGAGGCACCAGATCCAGGAGCGATGGAGATGGCGGGCCGTCTCCATGCGGCGTCAGGGCTTGGTCGGCACGAGCATCGAGGAAGGAGCTCCGGCCATGCTTCATGGCGCTGCGGCTCCTGTGCGAAGAACCAGAGAGAGAGGGAACCGGGTGATGAGGACATCAATACCATTGTTACACCCACAGCCCCTGCTGCTATACATACTGGACCAATTACTAGAGCTCGCGCACGCCAACTAAATTACCAGGTACTTTCGTTTCTTGGTAATGATTCTAATGTTCATGAGAATATGATGCTACCTAAATTGGATACATTTGTTTTGCTTACAAATGAAGGGCCTAGCTTGGAGAAGGATGAACATTGGAGCAAGAACAAGCATGGAGATGATGGCATGCTGATAGAGGCAAAGGTGTCCCGTCTTTCGATGAGATGGTGGATTTCGCTTTGGTGGAAGTCGACTTTGACGATCCGACTACGAACGTGCGAGGACGTCGCGCCTTAGCAATCGCTAAACCAACTCCGAGAGGTTATTGACCACGCCGGAGCACGATCAACCTGACCACGAGGGTCTGTTTCCTGCGAGCAAACGAAGAACAAGCAAGAAACTAAGATTTCAATCTGGATATTGCGAATATAAGATGAAAGCTTTATTGATCAAGGTGGGGTTCTGTGACGCCTTTGTCTGGTCGTTGAACACAAACGAAGTACGCGAAGTTGCAGCTATGGCGAACTTTTAATCTAAACAAAACCCAAAGTCTAAACGATGCCCTAAGGGCTGTATATATGGAGGAAGAGGGGGGAATTTCGTGGCCCTTGGTGGAGGAGTCCGAAATCAACCCTATCTCTTGTTTCCCCACACATACGGACTCTAAAAATAGCCTATACTTATGTATTTCGAAATTACATGGGCCTGGCCCAATAAAAAGGTGACGCAGCACCTAAAATAGCCTCGGGACGAAATTTATGAAGTGGCATCTTGTATATTTCGTCCAAGGCTTCATGCACCCATTATGGTGGCTTCAAAGTCCTGAAATCATCACTTGTAACTCCGTTCTTGTTCCCCTTGCGCATGCCATCATCTCCATGCTTGTTCTTGCTCCAATGTTCATCCTTCTCCAAGCTAGGCCCTTCATTTGTAAGCAAAACAAATGTATCCAATTTAGGCAGCATCATATTCTCATGAACATTAGAATCATTACCAAGAAACGAAAGTACCTGGTAATTTAGTTGGCGTGCACGAGCTCTAGTAATTGGTCCAGTATATATAGCAGCAGGGGCTGTGGGTGTAACAATTGTATTGATGTCCTCATCATCCTCCCCTTCTTGAAATGAAGTCGTCCTCGACGGAAGTCCATCTTCCTCACCCAAATAAGGCTTCAAATCTGCAATGTTAAAAGTGGGACTAACCCCAAAATCTGCAGGCAGCTCAAGTTTATATGCATTATCATTTATTTTCTCTAACACCTTAAAGGGACCATCAGCACGTGGCATTAGCTTTGATTTGCGCAAATCAGGAAATCTATCCTTACGCAAATGTAACCAAACAAGATCTCCAGGTGCAAACACAACATGTTTTCTACCCTTATCTCCAGCAAGTTTATATTTAGCATTCATACGCTCAATGTTTTCCTTAGTTAACTCATGCATTTTTAAAATCAATTCAGCACGTTGTTTAGCATCAAAATTAACCTTCTCCGAAGATGGAAGAGGCAACAAATCAATAGGTGCACGAGGTAGGAATCCATACACAACTTCAAAAGGGCACATCTTAGTAGTAGAATGCAATGAACGATTATAAGCAAATTCAATATGAGGCAAGCATTCCTCCCACATTTTCTTATTATTCTTCAAAACAGCCCTAAGCATAGTAGACAACGTTCTATTGACTACTTCAGTTTGTCCATCAGTTTGGGGGTGACAAGTAGTACTAAAAAGCAGTTTAGTCCCCAACTTAGCCCATAAACATCTCCAAAAGTGGCTAAGAAATTTAGTATCACGATCTGAAACAATAGTATTTGGCACACCATGCAAGCGAATAATTTCACGAAAGAACAAATCAGCAACATTAACAGCATCATCGCTTTTATGACATGGTATAAAGTGTGCCATTTTCGAGAATCTATCCACGACAACAAATATGCTATCTGATGAGGACATCAATACAATTGTTACACCCACAGCCCCTGCTGCTATACATACTGGACCAATTACTAGAGCTCGTGCACGCCAACTAAATTACCAGGTACTTTCGTTTCTTGGTAATGATTCTAATGTTCATGAGAATATGATGCTGCCTAAATTGGATACATTTGTTTTGCTTACAAATGAAGGGCCTAGCTTGGAGAAGGATGAACATTGGAGCAAGAACAAGCATGGAGATGATGGCATGCGCAAGGGGAACAAGAACGGAGTTACAAGTGATGATTTCAGGACTTTGAAGCCACCATAATGGGTGCATGAAGCCTTGGACGAAATATACAAGATGCCACTTCATAAATTTCGTCCCGAGGCTATTTTAGGTGCTGCGTCACCTTTTTATTGGGCCAGGCCCATGTAATTTCGAAATACATAAGTATAGGCTATTTTTAGAGTCCGTATGTGTGGGGAAACAAGAGATAGGGTTGATTTCGGACTCCTCCACCAAGGGCCACGAAATTCCCCCCTCTTCCTCCATATATACAGCCCTTAGGGCATCGTTTAGACTTTGGGTTTTGTTTAGATTAAAAGTTCGCCATAGCTGCAACTTCGCGTACTTCGTTTGTGTTCAACGACCAGACAAAGGCGTCACAGAACCCCACCTTGATCAATAAAGCTTTCATCTTATATTCGCAATATCCAGATTGAAATCTTAGTTTCTTGCTTGTTCTTCGTTTGCTCGCAGGAAACAGACCCTCGTGGTCAGGTTGATCGTGCTCCGGCGTGGTCAATAACCTCTCGGAGTTGGTTTAGCGATTGCTAAGGCGCGACGTCCTCGCACGTTCGTAGTCGGATCGTCAAAGTCGACTTCCACCAAAGCGAAATCCACCATCTCATCGAAAGACGGGACACCTTTGCCTCTATCACATCACGTAGAGCAATAAAAACAGCACGTAAATGTTCCAAATGTTCTTCCAAAGATCTGCTATAAATCAATATGTCATCAAAGTAAACTACCACAAATCGTCCAATGAAAGCACGTAAAACTTCGTTCATTAATCTCATGAAAGTACTAGGTGCATTAGTTAACCCAAAAGGCATGACTAACCACTCATATAATCCAAACTTAGTTTTAAATGCTGTTTTCCATTCATCTCCCAATTTCATACGAATTTGATGGTAGCCACTACGCAAATCAACTTTGGAGAATATTGTAGAGCCACTCAATTCATCAAGCATATCATCTAGCCTAGGAATAGGATGACGATAACGAATAGTAATATTATTAATGCCTCTACAATCAACACACATACGTGATGTACCATCCTTTTGCGGCACTAGAATAATAGGAACAACACAAGGACTAAGGGATTCGCGTATATAACCTTTGTCGAGAAGCTCTTGTACTTGACGCATAATCTCCTTCGTCTCCTCTGGATTGGTACGGTATGGTGCACGGTTTGGCAGTGAAGCACCAGGGATTAAGTCAATCTGATGCTCAATCCCTCGAATAGGCGGTAATCCCGGTGGCACGTCTTGTGGAAAGACGTCAGCGAACTCCTGCAAAATGTTAGTGACAGCAGGAGGCAAAGAGGAAGGCACGTCCTCGAATGAAAATAATGCCTCTTTGCACACAAAAGCATAGCAAACAGATTTGCTGAAATCTAGCTCATCAATATCAGATTTGGTGGCAAATAAACATGCACTTTTCAATTTAATTTCAGAAGCAACACTAGATGGTTTATTATTAGGCTTCATTTGTTGCTCAAATTCTTTTGCCACAATCTGATTTTCACTCTTATTCGTCTCCTGTTTTGCTTTATTAGCTCTATTAATATCATCTTTCAAAATGGAATCAGGAGTCATAGGAAGCAAAGTAATATTTTTACCCTTATGAACAAGAGTATAGTGATTGTTTTCTACCATGGTGTACAGAATTTTTATCAAATTGCCATGGTCTACCAAGTAATAAGGAACATGCTTGCATAGGTACCACATCACAATCAATATAATCAGCATATGTAGAGATACTAAAATGCACACGAACAGTACGTGTTACCTTAACCTTGCCGCTGTTGTTGAACCATTGGATGTAGTAAGGATGTGGATGTGGTCTTGTGGTGAGAGAAAGCTTCTCCACCATCTCCATGCTAGCCAAGTTGTTGCAGCTCCCTCCGTCTATGATGACGCGCACAGAACGTTCTTTCACAACTCCCTTGGTATGGAACAAATTGTGCCTCTGATTTTGCTCAGCTTGTGTGACCTGCACACTCAAAACACGTTGAGCAACTAAACATTCATACCTGTCAGCGTCTTCAGGAGCCATGTATTGCGTCTCATGATCAGAATCATCTCCACCATGTTCTTCACGTGTAATAAGAGCCAAAGTCTCCTCATCATAGTCACTAGCGGACTCATATCCACCATCCGCGGTAGCAATCATCACACGCGGAGTTTTGCATTCTCTCGCATAATGACTTCCTCCCTTACAACGACGACAAATAATATCACTTGTGTGCCCTGTTGATGCTATGGAAGAAGAAGAACGCTGTGTAGGCCCCGCAGGTGTGCTCTTGGCAGATAATGGTGGTTGTGCCTGTTTTCTTGTATCACGGCTGGAGGTGGCACCTGATGGAGGTGCTGGTGCAGTTGAAGTAAAAGATGCATGTGGTGTCCATGATGAAGTTCGGCCTGCAGAAAAGTTAGTTCGCCCCAATGCTTGTCGATCCTGCACTTCACGTTCAGCTTTACAAGCAAGATGGAATAAACGAGTGATATTAGTATACTCCTTATAGTCTAGAATGGTCTGAATCTGATGAGGACATGACTACCTTGGATATGACCAAAAATATTGCATATATGCATATTTGTCAGGTGATTTCTAGTGCAAACTATTCAATAATCTATTTATGTTATCCAGAACAAAAATACTTCACACACTTTTGTGTTTTGTCTAATTGCAGGTGTATGGGACATTTGTACAATCCACATATGAAGATAAGAAAGAAAGAGATGTTTATTTGCTGTCCAAAAAGTTCTCTCACGTCACTTTTGGCCCAAGAGAAGATAGAGTCCAAGTCTCTCACGTTCTGGATTCAGATTCGGACTGCACAGACACACCTGACTCAAAACGCACACAAGTTTTTCATACGGACTCCGAATTGGGTGATTCTTTTTTTGTTGGAAACTAGATTTCGTGCACTTTCCAACCCAATTGGAATCACCTTCAAATTCGTCCGGAGCGTTGAGTTGTGGACGAAAAAATCTGATGCTGCAGCAGAATCCGAGTCAAACTACAAGTCCAAAGGTGTTACATCACCTCCACTTGGGCCCATTGGCCTTGTACGACCTAGATTTAGTTTTAGGCTGCCTTGGGACGTCCTCCCACCTCCTCGGCCTCCACCCCTTGCTCCTATATAAGTAGATCCATCTAGTAGCTTTTCCTTGGGATTTGTTTAGTTAAAAGTTAGCCATTGCAACTTCGTGTACTTCGTTTGTGTCCAACGACCAGACCAAGACCGCTTCCGGATCCCCACCATTATCAATACTTCATATATATTTGCAATATTCAGATTGCTTTATCATATTCTTGCTCGTTCTTCGATTGCTTGCAGGAATAGACCTTCGTGGTCAGGCTGACCGTGCTTCCAGCATCGTCAATAACCTCAGGAGATTGGTTTAGCGATTGCTAAGGCGCAACGTCGTGCACGTTTGTAGTCGGATCGTCAAAGTCGTCTCCACCAAATCGATAGTTATCATCTCATCGAAAGATCGGGACACCCCGCCTCTATCAAGTGGTATCAGTTTTCAGGTTGCTCGGTGAGATTTTACAGTTTTTCATAGTTTAGATCGCATCTGTCATTCATACCTATAGTCCATGAAAAAGCCACAAAAAAAGTTAGATCTGTTCATCCTTTATCTAAGCCAGTCTGAGCCTTTGCAATTTTCTATTCATTGCTTGCATAGTTGAATTATCGGTTGCATCGTCGTGTCAGTTGCTGGTCTTAGTGTCTAGTTCCTTTAGAGTTTCGAGTTCTGTTCACATTAGTCACGCCGCCGCTGCATCATTATCCCTTCCGCCGTCCACCATCCCATCTATTAATTTCCACCACGTGCTACGCACTGTTCATTGTCATAATCATAGTTGAGGTCATTCACATCTTCGCCTGATCCAATCTGCATCTTATCTAGTTTGTCTTGGAAAGAGGGAGAAAAAAAAGAGAGAGAAAAAAAGTCAGAGAAAAAAAAGTTAGAGAAAAAGTAAAAAAAAAGTCAGAGAAAAAAAAGAAAGGAAAAGAAAAAAAAGTGTGAGAAAAAAAGGGATGAGAAAAAAAAAATTGGATCTATCTAGAATCAATCTCGTACCTGAATTCGGATTGGAATCTGTTTTGCGCACTGTTCAGTAAAACAGGTGTATATTCCTCATAGGAAGTCAGTTTTGGCTCCGTGAGTACTCAAATTGAAGATAGCGACGAGCCGCATCTAAATAGTTGCAGAAGCTAGTTCAATATTTGACACCTCAAAATCGGCTTCTAAATAGGTCTTTTTGCCCTCCGAAGTTCGTGAACACAACTTGTTCCAATTTTTCAGGCCAGTTTTAGAATTCTTTGACTCCTCATATCAACTCGGAATTGAGTGATTCTTTTTGCATTGGAAAGCTTGAGTTAGTAGCATTCTTTGAAAGAATTTATCAGAAAATTGTCTCAAACTTTTCAAGAGGAAAGTTGGAGAGAGGGTTGTTGTATATCCTGCTTGGCAGTTGTTTTTCATCATTATCTTCACTGCCGTTGTGATCTTCACTTATATCTTGCTGTCAAGAGCTACTTAGTATCCTTCATTAATGCTAGTTGTGCTACGCCGTGACCTCTTTAGTGTTCTAGGCTCGCGTCTCTAGTTCGGTCTAGCCTAGGACCAGCACAGTACCGTCGTTGAGCGTTTATTCAACATTGCATCTTTGAATTGATTATTGCTAATCTTTTGCTACCATATATAGCCAACCCAGCTCCACATATTTCTACACCGTGTATACGTACGCTCCCCTGGCAATCGCTTTACTCAATATTCGGTGTTACTTGACACCGCTGGTTGCCGATCACCGCCTGCTGCATGGTAAGAACTTGTAAGACATTGATATTTGCTTTACTGTGAGCGTTTTACCAACACATCCTAGTAGTTATAGGAACATTATTTTTGGGTTTTGTTTCTTGTTCTACTAATCATGACAGGATCCAGAGTCAATTCATGGGCTTTGTCGATCGCGGGAGACGTGCCACCACCTTTGCAAATACCACAACCGTCACGACAGGTGCACAAACATCCAAATGCACATGATCAGGTTAATGTATCTATACCACCATTTAATGGTCGTTTTAAACCTGCTTTATATATTGAATGGGAGTTCGACATAAAAAATATATTTGCTTCCCATAATTTCAATGAACATAAAAAGGTTAAGGTTGCGGTTGGTTCTTTCACTGGTTATGCTTTGGTTTGGTGGAGTGAATATTGTCGATTACACCCTGATTATATACCTACTACTTGGGATGATTTGAAACTTGCCATGCGACATACTTTCGTCCCTGCTTATTATACTCGTGACATGATTAAGAAGTTGCAACACTTAAAACAAGGTAGTGAAACTGTAATAAAATATTGTGATGATTTACAAACTACCTTGTTGCATTCCTCTTAAGAAGAAAGTGAATATGATTTTATGGATAGATTTTGGGGAGGATTAAACCGTGATATTCAAGAGATACTAATTCATGAAGAGTGTTATCCTATGGACCATTTGTTTCATCTTGCTTGCAAAGCTGAACAGGAAATAAAACGACGTGTTGGCCACGAGGAGAACAAGCGCACGCTGCACATTCCAAGAGTTGATATGATTGTTCCTTCAACTACTAAGCATACTATGACAACCACATCCGTTGTTGTCAGGACTACATCACCTCCACCATGTGACACATCGCCCCCGAGAGTGGCTACATCATCTGAGTTGATCATAAGAGGTAATGACAAAGGTACTGATCTTCCATCTCTACATGAGAATGATGAATGCCTTGTCAATTTGAATGCACCATCTGATGAGCTACCCACTACTTTGATCACACCACCTATTTTAGAGGACTACGTTGATAATTTGACTTTGCCATGTGATCAAACAACTGAAATACCAACAATTTTGAGTGCACCCATTGAATTAACTATTGATGCAAAAGAACCAATGTTTAATCATTTTGATATGACCTCTAATCTTGGTGATGATTCTGTGTTGAATGACTTATTGCATGTTTGCGTATTTAAGCATGTTGTAGCATGTAAATTTGATGCAAGTAAGGTTTATTCACCAATGTTGGGATGGTTTAATGATGACCATTGTCAATCTTTTGAAATGAATAAGAGCTTCACTTATATGTGCAAACTGAGTTGCAATATTTTCATGCCTTCTACTTCTTGTGCTAATTTTTTGGCTTTAGATTTTATGAACTATGCAAGTTACTCATCTATTCATGTGTCATATATGCAAAAATCAAGGGAAGTAAAAATGGATGACATATACATATACAACATGTACACCTTGTCTCTTTTGTTAGCCACATTTCAGATTAAGCAACGCCGAGGACGGCTTTATTTTCAAGAAGGGGAGGATGATGAGGACATGACTACCTTGGATATGACCAAAAATATTGCATATATGCATATTTGTCAGGTGATTTCTAGTGCAAACTATTCAATAATCTATTTATGTTATCCAGAACAAAAATACTTCACACACTTTTGTGTTTTGTCTGATTGCAGGTGTATGGGACATTTGTACAATCCACATATGAAGATAAGGAAGAAATAGATGTTTATTTGCTGTCCAAAAAGTTCTCTCACGTCACTTTTGGCCCAAGAGAAGATAGAGTCCAAGTCTCTCACGTTCTGGATTCAGATTCGGACTGCACAGACACACCTGACTCAAAACACACACAAGTTTTTCATACGGACTCCTAATTGGGTGATTCTTTTTTTGTTGGAAACTAGATTTCGTGCACTTTCCAACCCAATTGGAATCACCTTCAAATTCGTCCGGAGCGTTGAGTTGTGGACGAAACAATCTGATGCTGCAGCAGAATCCGAGTCAAACTACAAGTCCAAAGGTGTTACATCACCTCCACTTGGGCCCATTGGCCTTGTACGACCTAGATTTAGTTTTAGGCTGCCTTGGGACGTCCTCCCACCTCCTTGGCCTCCACCCCTTGCTCCTATATAAGTAGATCCATCTAGTAGCTTTTCCTTGGGATTTGTTTAGTTAAAAGTTAGCCATTGCAACTTCGTGTACTTCGTTTGTGTCCAACGACCAGACCAAGACCGCTTCCGGATCCCCACCATTATCACTTCATATATATTTGCAATATTCAGATTGCTTTATCATATTCTTGCTCGTTCTTCGATTGCTTGCAGGAATAGACCTTCGTGGTCAGGCTGACCGTGCTTCCAGCATCGTCAATAACCTCAGGAGATTGGTTTAGCGATTGCTAAGGCGCAATGTCGTGCACGTTTGTAGTCGGATCGTCAAAGTCGTCTCCACCAAATCGATACTTATCATCTCATCGAAAGATCGGGACACCCCGCCTCTATCAGAATCTCTCTATTTAATCCACCCAGAAAACGTGCAAGCATAGCTTTATTCTCCTCAACAATACCACATCTAATCATGCCAGTTTGTAATTCCTGATAATATTCTTCTACAGAATTTTTCCCTTGTCTTAAACGCTGCAATTTTTGAAGCAATTCCGGTTGATAATAAGGTGGAACCCAACGCGTACGCATAGCAGTTTTCAAAGCAGCCCATGTAGTTGGAATAGGATATAATCTACAATGTTCAGACCACCATACACATGCAAAACTAGTGAAAGCACAAACAGCAGCAGCAACTCGTCTCTCCTCAGGATATTTTAAACATGTAAATCGTTGTTCAGTTTCTAACTCCAAAGTAAGATATATATCAGGAACATATCTACCCTCAAATGGTGGAATATTCAATTTCAGTTTAGGAATATGGACATCATCTCGTATCTGAGGTGGTGGTGCAGGCCTACCATTACGAATATATACCTGAGGTCGACCTGCTGGTGGTGGTGCAGGTGGCTGCACGTAGTGCTGATTTTGACCAACCTCATCCTCATAATCTCCCACATAATCATCCTCCTCCGCATCAGCAGCAGGAGCCACAGAAGTATCAACAGCAGCACCAACAGTTTGGCCAAACGCAAGAGGAACACGGCTCGCTCGGCGAAGGTCTGTTTCGCGACGTGGAGGTAGTCGTTGTTGTTGTTGTTGTTGGAGAGGTGCGTTAGGTGCAGCGGGTGGTGGTGGTGGAAGACGCGCGAGCAATTCATTAAACTTGTTATCGAGCTTTGTTTCGAACGTCTTCTCCATGCCATCTATCTTCTCCATGGCCTCTTCAAATCTGTTTAGCACATCTTGCACCTGTCCACTCATCATTTGCTGAAATTTATCATGCAAATCCTTGTTCGTCATGTTCTCCCAGTCAGTCTCGTCGGCTTGTGATCCTGGCATGGTTAGCAGCAATAGAAACACACAAGAATATGATCCTACAGACTACTAACAAGCGGTGGTGGTGGGTGTCACAAATCCGTCAAGCAAATCTCAAATTCTTACTAGTTCTTACCCAGCAGCAGGCGGTGATCGGCAACCGTTGTAGTCAAAAACTCTCAAAGCTTGGATAGAGCGATTACCAGGGAGAGTCAAACGCACGACGTAGATGTATGTGGAGCTGGGAAGGCTTATAATATGGTAGCAAAAAGGGTCAGCAATAATCAATTCAGAGATGCAAAGTTGAATAAACGCTCAACGACGGTACTGTGCTGGTCCTAGGCTAGACCGTGCTAGAGACGCGAGCCTAGAACACTAACAAAATCACGGCGCTGCACGTAAACAAGGGAAAAGCACACTCTGGAATATATTTTTTTTCGCTCTTTTTTTTTGCGCTGTTTTTTTTTTGCGCTGCTATTTTTTTTGGCGAAAAATCACTATAATGGCGAGTGTCTCAAAACTCTTCCCAGGTCAAACTGATAGGATGGGCACGAAATTTTTTCGACCAATTTTTTTCTTCGACTGCCTGGACCCAAAAACTGGAAACGGGTCAAAAAAAACTTTCTATAACGGCGACTGTCTCAATACGCTTAGAAACACCTAAAATTAGGATAGCCAGAAAATTTTTTGTCAAGTGCGTTTTCCGAAAATTTTGGGCCTAAACGGAGCGTGGTTTCCGGACTCTTTTTTTTTCTTTTTTTTTGCCAAAACCTACTCCGGCAAGGAAACACGAATCGGAAACTAGATGGATCTCGAAAACAAACCTAATATGACAAGAATTCGGATTGGAGGTGGATATATGGTGGTAGATGGCAGCGGTGGTGGTATATGACAGCGGTGGTGGTATATGGATACGGATTCGAAGCGGTGGCGGATAAGCGGTGGTGGTAGATGGCAGGGGCGATGATGATGGTGCGGCGGCGGCGTGACAACTTATGACCAGAACTCGAAACTCTAAAAGACTAGACTCTAAGACCAGCAACTAGACACGACGATGCAACCGCAAATTCAACAAAGCAAAACCCTAAAAAGATTATGCAAAGGCTCAGATTGGTTCGGATATGATGAACTAACCCTAATTTTTTTTGGCTTTTTCGTGGACTATAGGTATGAAAAACAGACTCGATCTAAACTACAAAAAACTGTAAAATCTCACCGAGCAACCTGGAAATCTGATACCACTTGATAGAGGCAAAGGTGTCCCGTCTTTCGATGAGATGATGGATATCGCTTTGGTGGAAGTCGACTTTGACGATCCGACTACGAACGTGCGAGGACGTCGCGCCTTAGCAATCGCTAAACCAACTCCGAGAGGTTATTGACCACGCCGGAGCACGATCAACCTGACCACGAGGGTATGTTTCCTGCGAGCAAACGAAGAACAAGCAAGAAACTAAGATTGCAATCTGGATATTGCGAATATAAAATGAAAGCTTTATTGATCAAGGTGGGGTTCTGTGACGCCTTTGTCTGGTCGTTGAACACAAACGAAGTACGCGAAGTTGCAGCTATGGCGAACTTTTAATCTAAACAAAACCCAAAGTCTAAACGGTGCCCTAAGGGCTGTATATATGGAGGAAGAGAGGGGGAATTTCGTGGCCCTTGTTGGAGGGGTCCGAAATCAACCCTATCTCTTGTTTCCCCACACATACGGACTCTAAAAATAGCCTATACTTATGTATTTCGAAATTACATGGGCCTGGCCCAATAAAAAGGTGACGCAGCACCTATAATAGCCTCTGGACGAAATTTATGAAGTGACATCTTGTATATTTCGTCCAAGGCTTCAAGCACTCGTTATGGAGGCTTCAAAGACCTGAAATCATCACTTGTAACTCTGTTCTTGTTCCCCTTGCGCATGCCATCATCTCCATGCTTGTTCTTGCTCCAATGTTCATCCTTCTCCAAGCTAGGCCCTTCATTTGTAAGCAAAACAAATGTATCCAATTTAGGCAGCATCATATTCTCCTGAACATTAGAATCATTACCAAGAAACGAAAGTACCTGGTAATTTAGTTGGCGTGCGCGAGCTCTAGTAATTGGTCCAGTATGTATGGCAGCAGGGGCTGTGGGTGTAACAATGGTATTGATGTCCTCATCAATTAGGAGGTGTGTTATTACAAGATGGCAAACCTGTTGCGTACTTTTCTGAAAAATTGAGTGGGCCTAGTCTGAATTATTCTACTTATGATAAAGAATTATATGCTCTTGTTCGGACTTTAGAAACATGGCAACATTATTTATGGCCCAAAGAATTTGTTATACATTCTGATCATGAATCTTTGAAACATATTAAAAGTCAAGCTAAACTGAATCGTAGACATGCTAAATGGATTGAATTCATTGAGACTTTCCCTTATGTCATTAAACACAAGAAGGGAAAAGAAAATGTTATTGCTGATGCATTGTCTCGTCGCTATACTATGCTTTCACAACTTGACTTCAAAATATTTGGTTTGGAGACCATCAAAGATCAATATGTGCATGATGCTGATTTTAAAGATGTAATGCAGAATTGTAAAGAAGGAAGAATGTGGAACAAGTTTGTCGTTAACGATGGATTTGTGTTTCGTGCTAACAAGCTATGCATTCCAGCTAGCTCTGTTCGTCTTTTGTTGTTGCAGGAGGCGCATGGAGGAGGATTAATGGGACACTTTGGCGTGAAGAAGACGGAGGACGTACTTGCTACACATTTCTTTTGGCCAAAGATGAGACGGGATGTTGAGCGTTTTATTTGCTCGCTGCGCTACATGTCAAAAAGCTAAGTCACGACTCAATCCTCATGGTTTATATATGCCTTTGCCTGTACCTAGTGTTCCTTGGGAGGATATATCTATGGACTTTGTTTTAGGTTTACCTCGAACAAAGAAGGGGAGGGATAGCATATTTGTTGTCGTGGATAGATTCTCGAAAATGGCACACTTTATACCATGTCATAAAAGCGATGATGCTGTTAATGTTGCTGATTTGTTCTTTCGTGAAATTATTCGCTTGCATGGTGTGCCAAATACTATTGTTTCAGATCGTGATACTAAATTTCTTAGCCACTTTTGGAGATGTTTATGGGCTAAGTTGGGGACTAAACTGCTTTTTAGTACTACTTGTCACCCCCAAACTGATTGACAAACTGAAGTAGTCAAAGAACGTTGTCTACTATGCTTAGGGCTGTTTTGAAGAATAATAAGAAAATGTGGGAGGAATGCTTGCCTCATATTGAATTTGCTTATAATCGTTCATTGCATTCTACTACTAAGATGTGCCCTTTTGAAGTTGTGTATGGTTTCCTACCTCGTGCACCTATTGATTTGTTGCCTCTTCCATCTTCGGAGAAGGTTAATTTTGATGCTAAACAACGTGCTGAATTGATTTTAAAAATGCATGAGTTAACTAAGGAAAACATTGAGCGTATGAATGCCAAATATAAACTTGCTGGAGATAAGGGTAGAAAACATGTTGTGTTTGCACCTGGAGATCTTGTTTGGTTACATTTGCGTAAGGATAGATTTCCTGATTTGCGCAAATAAAGCTCATGCCACGGGCTGATGGTCCCTTTAAGGTGTTAGAGAAAATAAATGATAATGCATATAAACTTGAGCTGCCTGCAGATTTTGGGGTTAGTCCCACTTTTAACATTGCAGATTTGAAGCCTTATTTGGGTGAGGAAGATGAGCTTCCGTCGAGGACGACTTCATTTCAAGAAGGGGAGGATGATGAGGACATCAATACCATTGTTACACCCACAGCCCCTGCTGCTATACATACTGGACCAACTACTAGAGCTCGCGCACGCCAACTAAATTACCAGGTACTTTCGTTTCTTGGTAATGATTCTAATGTTCATGAGAATATGATGCTGCCTAAATTGGATACATTTGTTTTGCTTACAAATGAAGGGCCTAGCTTGGAGAAGGATGAACATTGGAGCAAGACCAAGCATGGAGATGATGGCATGCGCAAGGGGAACAAGAACAGAGTTACAAGTGATGATTTCAGGTCTTTGAAGCCTCCATAACGAGTGCATGAAGCCTTGGACGAAATATACAAGATGTCACTTCATAAATTTCGTCCAGAGGCTATTATAGGTGTTGCGTCACCTTTTTATTGGGCCAGGCCCATGTAATTTCGAAATACATAAGTATAGGCTATTTTTAGAGTCCGTATGTGTGGGGAAACAAGAGATAGGGTTGATTTCGGACCCCTCCACCAAGGGCCACGAAATTCCCCCTCTCTTCCTCCATATATACAACACTTAGGGCACCGTTTAGACTTTGGGTTTTGTTTAGATTAAAAGTTCGCCATAGCTGCAACTTCGCGTACTTCGTTTGTGTTCAACGACCAGACAAAGGCGTCACAGAACCCCACCTTGATCAATAAAGCTTTCATCTTATATTCGCAATATCCAGATTGCAATCTTAGTTTCTTGCTTGTTCTTCGTTTGCTCGCAGGAAACAGACCCTCGTGGTCAGGTGGATCGTGCTCCGGCGTGGTCAATAACCTCTCGGAGTTGGTTTGGCGATTGCTAAGGCGCGACGTCCTCGCACGTTCGTAGTCGGATCGTCAAAGTCGACTTCCACCAAAGCGATATCCATCATCTCATCGAAAGATGGGACACCTTTGCCTCTATCACCGGGTGAGAGAGAGAGAGGGCAACGAGGGAGAGAAGGGAAGGAGAAGGTCGGAAGGGAGGCAGGGGCGCGCAGGGTCCTGCTGCAGGTGGTCGCCGGCTATGAGGGGGTTGGTCCAGTTAGAAATTCGAGGAGGATTTTTGGATTTGGGGAGGATCCCGAGGTGGGAGATGTTGGCGGCGGTGGGATGGGACAAGGGTCCTAATTTTTAGGGTTTGTCCAAATAGACTATGATAGAGGCGAGGGTCCCGATCCTTCGATGAGATGATAACTATCGATTTGGTGGAGACGACTTTGACGATCCGACTACAAATGTGCACGACGTTGCGCCTTAGCAATCGCTAAACCAACTCCGGGAGGTTATTGACCACGTTGGAGCACGATCAACCTGACCACGAAGGTCTATTCCTGCAAGCAATCGAAGAACAAGCAAGAATATGATTAAGCAATCTGAATATTGCGAGTATGGATGAAGTATTGATAAAAGTGGGGTTTCATAAGCGGTCTTGGTCTGGTCGTTGGACACAAACGAAGTACACGAAGTTGCAGCGATGGCTAACTTTCAACTAAATAAAACCCAAGTCTAAACGAAGCCTTAAGGGCTATATATATAGGGAAAAGAGAGGGGATTTTGTCCACCCTTGGCAAGGTGGGACTAAAACACCTCCTAAGTCGTTTCCCCTATAATATGGACTCTAAAAATAGATTACATGGGCCTGGCCTAAAATAAGGTGGCGCGACACCAATAATAAGCTATGGAGGAAATTTATGAAAGGCCATCTTGTATATTTTGTCCATCTTCTTGTATGTCATCATGGTGGCTTCAAAGTCCAGAAATCTCCACTTGAACCTCCGTTCTTGTTCTCTTTGCACGCACCTTCATCTCCGTGCTTGACCATGCTCCAATGTTCATCCTCATTGTCCGTGTTAGGCCCTTCAATTGCAAGCAACACAAATGTATCTAAGTTAGGCAGCATCATATTCTCATGAACACTAGAAACATTACCAAGAAACGAAAGTACCTGATAATTTAATTGGCGTATCTGAGCTCTAGCAACTGTTCCAAGAGGTAAAACAACTGGGGATATGGGTGTAACTGTGGTAGCCATGTCCTCATCATCCTCCCCTTCTTGAAAACAAAGCCGTCCTCGGCGTTGCTTAATCTGAAATATGGCTAACAATAGAGACAAGGTGTACACGTTGTATATGTATATGTCATCCATTTTAACTGATCTCAGTTGTGGCACATGTGACACAGTTATACAAGAGCACCCTTCAAAAGTCGTGAAAAATAAAGCCAATATATTATCACAAGAAGTCAAAGGCATGAAAATATTGCAACTCAGTTTGCACATATAAGTGAAGCTCTTATTCATAATAAAAGATTGGCAATGCTCATCATTAAACCATCCCAACCTTGATGAACCACCACCAAGATTAGAGGTCATATCAAAATGATTAAACATTGGCACAACTATTTTCAAACGTATTTGATCCAAATCTGATCTTTTCACTGATTCACATGGTTCTTTTGCATCAATTGTTAATTCAATGGGTTCACGCAAAATTGTTTGATCACATGGCAAAGTCAAATCATGAACATAGTCCTCTAAAATAGCTGGTGTGATCAAAGTAGTGGGTAGCTCATTACATGGTTCATTTAAATTGACAAGGCATTCATCATACTCATGTGGAGGTGGAAGATCGGTACCTTTGTCATTACCTCTTATGATCAACAAAGATGATGTAGGCACTCTAGGTGGCGACATGTCACATGGTGGAGGTGATGTAGTGCTCTCAACAATGGATGTTGTTGCCATAGGAGACGCAGTGGTGGAAGGAACAACCGTCGCAACTCATGGGATTTGCACCTTCCGCTTGTTTATCTTGTGGGCAACACGTCTTGTTATCTCCCGTTCAGCTTTGCAAGCAAGATGAAACAAACGGTCCATAGGATAACATGTTTCATGAATTAGTATCTCCTGAATGTCACGGTTTAATCCTCCCCAAAATCTATCCATAAATTCTTCTTCACTTTCTTCTAAAGAGGAATGCAACAAGGTAGTTTGTAAATCATCATAATATTTCATTACAGTGTCACTACCTTGTTTTAAATGTTGCAACTTTTTAATCATGTCACGAGTATAATAAGCGGGGACGAATGTATGTCGCATGGCAAGTTTCAAATCATCCCAAGTAATAGGTATATAATCAGGGTGTAACCGACAATATTCACTCCACCAAACTAAAGCATAACCAGTGAAAGAACCAACCGCAACCTTAACTTTTTTATGTTCATCAAAATTATGGGAAGCAAATATAATATTTATGTCGAACTCCCATTCAATATATAAAGCAGGTCTAAAACGGCCATTAAATGATGGTATAGAAACATTAACCTGATCATGTGCATTTGGATGTTTATGCACCTCTCGTGATCGTTGTGGAATTTGCATAGGTGGTGGCACGTCTCCCGCGATCGACAAAGCCCATGGATGGACTCTAGATCCTGTCATGATTAGTAGAAACAAGAAACAAAATCCAAAAATAATGTTCCTATAACTACTAGGATGTGGTAGTAAAACGCTCACAGGAAAGCAAATATCAATGTCTTACAATGTCTTACCATGCAGCAGGCGGTGATCGGCAACCAGCGGTGTCAAGTAACTCCAAAAGTTGGGTAAAGCGATTGCTAGGTGAACGTATGGATAGACGGTGTAGAAATATGTGGAGCTGGGTTGGCTTTATATATGTGGGAAAAAATGCTACAACCACGTTAATTAGTGCAAGCTGAAAATTCTTTCAAAGTGGTCGAGTGCTGATCCTAGGCTAGACCGTGCTAGAGATGCGAGCCTAAGACACAAATGAAATTCACGTGCCCTGCCAACCAAGTACTCAAGTTGCAACAAAAAAAATATGAGCAACGTAGCAACAAGCCAAACGAGCAATACTACAAGTATGTATGATATCTGCAAATATTTGGTATGTGGCTAATCTCTCTTTTCTTTTGTTTCTGCCTCAATGTCTTTCTCCCTCACGTGCAACTTCTTTTTTTTTGCCCGATAAACAATTTCCAAGTACTACCGAACAAACGTGATTGCTCTTCTTTTTTTTCACTGTCCAGTTCCTTTTCTTTTTCTTCCTATTCTCCGATTTTCTTTTTGAATCCTTCCAAAAGATGAGCACGCAGCACATTAATGTCTCCTATCCCAAAACTTCCAAAGAAAACATCCACGTTATCCCCTTCCTTTATTGGCTGATCTCTTCTCTTTATTGGCTGATCCCTTTTCTCGTTGTGTTAGCCGATCTGTTTTTTTTTTTGACTTTCCAATTAGTAGGCACAACTCACGTCCTTCCTTCCTTCCTTCTTTCCCTTTTTTTTAAAGAAAATTGCCCCAAAAACGGCCACCAACCAAAGCGATTGGCACTTGCCTTTTTTTTAATCTTTTCCTTATCTCTTTTGGCAACGTCCAAAAATAATTCCTCACAATAAATGCCGATTCCAAAACCTGCACCACCACGTTACTTCTCTCTCTCTCTCTCTCTCTCTCCTGCTATTTTTTTCTATCTTCCAAACTCTGACTCTTTTTTTTCGTTGGATTAGTCAATAGAAAAATCCACCAACGCGAATTGCTAGGACTCCAAACCGAATAGGTTTTATTATTTGTTTCTTTCTTTTCAAGAAACGTCCAAAATATGGAAACCTCGAACCGAATCTGTACTCTTTAATTCCTCCCCTCCTGTTTCTTTTTGGCTGATCAAAATTTGTGGGACTTGTTTCCACGCATATCTAACAACCAAAGTAAAC